>NC_133778.1:39597652-39792194 GCF_003597395.2 Chelonoidis abingdonii | reverse complement strand
CCAAGAGTGAACAACACCCAAAACAAAGAGCACAAACAAAGACTTCCCTCTACCAAGATTTGAAAGTATCTTGTCCCCTTATTGGTCCTCTGGTCAGGTGTCAGCCAGGTTTACTGAGCTTCTAAACCCTTTACAGGTAAAAGAGGCATTAACCCTTAACTATCTGTTTATGACAGCTTGATTAACACTTCCTCTAATATTCATGGCTACATATCTTTTCATAACTAGATGGAGAAAAATCACTGTAGCCTCTCACTTGTACAACTGGAAAGGCACTTATGTAACAGTAAATACATTCATTTTCAATCAAGGAGAAACAGAAACTATGACTTAACTCTGACCAGTTGGAAATAAAGTCTGAGTTTGAGCAGGTCTTAACTTGGCTCATTCTTAACGGTAAGCCATATACCACTTCTCTCAATATACCATTTTGTGTGAAGATGGCACGATAATCAGAGTGCTTGATTGGGACACAGAACAAACTGGCTTCAATTGTCTGCTCTGCTACAGACTGCTTGTGTGAGCTTGGGCACGCCACTTAGTCGCTCCGTGCCTCTGTTTCCCATCTGTAAAATGTGGTTAATAGTACTCCCCTACCTCACCTGAGTGTTGTGAGGATGAATGCCCAAAAGCCTGTGAGGCTTTCAGATACTAGATTAGTTAGGCCATATAAGTACCTAAGATAGAAAGCTAAATATTGTGCTTCAGAATCTTTGGGGTTTTTTAAAAAAGCAAAAAGTAAGTCTCTAATCCTCAGGGGTGTCAAAATAATTTCAAAGGGCTTATCTGCACTGGGAAATGCCATTATGTTATAAAACATTCACTAATCATTAGATGACTCTAAACACAACAATCCCTGTCCTCAATGGGTGCCTAATCATGTTTAACATCACATAAGTTATCAGATGTCAGAAAGAAAAGGGAAGTTCATATGACAAAGATTTGCATGACTGACTTTGAGTGACATCTCATTTTGGTGACATAAGTGGGAGATACCACCAGATTTTTTCCCCAGTCAAGAAGACAGGCCCAAGAAGCCTAGCAGAGACCAGCAGGGCATCTGAAGCCTGCCAGAAAGGAGCTAAATGCAAGAAGCATAGCAGAGCCAATGAGTGTATTCAAACTCTACTGAGCCAAGTCCAAAGAATCCAGCAGACTACACATGAGCATATTTGTTTAAATATTCACAATCTGCTGTGAGTGGCCTCATATTTGCATCTTGAGAGGGTGGGCCTTATTTTGTGGGCAGATCTGCAAAGGGTGGTGTTCTAGTATAGAATGTGTGGTGTGTCAGGACACAGGAATACTATACAGATACAAGTATTAAAAGCATGGCTAACCTTAGTGATATCTGAGGAGATAACTGAGAAGGGAGGGACATATTCTGATGTCCTAATTTACACTGAACAATACCTTACTTCACAAACAGGCCCATTGATTTCTGTGGGACTATTAACGGAGTAAGATACTACTTACCATAAGAAAGGGTATCAGAATCTTGCTCTCCATTTGTAATAGCTTGAAAATAGCACTATATGAAGGCCTATAGAGCCATGCTAAGTGCTATATTGCAAACCTATTTAATTTTTGTTGTTCTTAGAAGCAGGTCAGATATTTATTGGGGCTTTTTATTAAGAGTTAACCTCCAATGAACTAGATTGTCAATAACAATGGCTTAAACAAACACTGTGAATGCTTTTCGGTGTATTATTTATTTGACATTGAAGGGAGATACTCACTAGGGGCCCCATCCTGACATCCTTACTCAAGCTAAGTAGCGCTTATTTTACAGTGTGAAAAAAGCAAGTCTGAAGAAAAATTTTGTTTCTAGTCTGCTTTTGATAATTTACAAACTCTAACTTAGGAAAAGTAAAATATCTGTGAATAACATTCTCACTAAACTAATGTAACAATAGTTGAAAATGAACTGAAACTAAGTTAAAAAACGAATCTGTTGAAACTTTTTTAACCAAGAACATGGATGATATTGGTTTATCACATTGCTCTTCTAATTTTTCAACAATGCTGACTATATGTGGGAGTGCAATTGATTTGCAATACTGAATTCAGTGTAGTTAGATTTGTTTTGAACTGGGAATTTTGCATGCATTGCTGTTTAATGTATAATCAGCTTGGATCCCAGAAGACACAGGATTTTGATCTTGTACATATTTTGGTGTACAGCAGCTTTTATTTTGGTGTCCCCCAAATATGCCAAGTCCTCATAAAGTGCCTGCAGTATATTTTTTCTTGTGTGTAAGCATCCACCTTTTCAACTTCTTTTTGAGAAGTGTACAGCCAAAACTCCATCTTGTAGGTATAATTTATAGAAAGAAAACTGAAGTACTCCATGAGAGAGACTGCTTTTAGTTAGGTACAAATAAGTCTGAGGATTTTTGGCATCTAAATTTTCTTATTATTCAAGTATTACAAGTACGTTGAAATTCACGAGACCCACTTTATTAGGCAACCTCTTTTCATAGATTCATAGATTCTAGGACTGGAAGGGACCTTGAGAGGTCATCGAGTCCAGTCCCCTGCCCTCGTGGCAGGACTTTTATTAAAAGGCTGCCCCATAATACCCCATGCTTACTCAATACAATTGTCCTCCACTTTTATTAGGGGACTAGTTTCATTAGGCAGCCAATTTACTGATTCTTTCAGTAACCACTTAACACAAGTTCCACTGTAGATGCACACATTGCATGAAATGTCCTACTAATATTTGCAGGTCAGAAGGAGAGAATGGCCTTCCTTTACTATTCACTTGGCATGGTTGTATTACCAGTGCCAGTTCAGTGCCAAACCTGCATCCGTAGGAAGCCCTCATGTTATGGCAGCTCACACATATTAGTGGTCCAGTGCCACATGGTGTGGAGAATGAGTTGGATCAGTGAAAAATTCATAAGTTAAGTCCCATGGGAAATTGAGATGTCTCCTCCTTTATTGTCTCTCTGGATGGAATACATCAAAGTTTTTCCTTTTGTCCTGTTTAATAAGAAACCTTAACCTACTCTTACTCTAGCTCCATCCCTAAAAACTCGTGGACACATTTTCTGGCCCAACTCCACTTCTTTTGTGCTGCTCCTGCATTCTTTTTGAGTGAGTATAAAAATATATACTGTACTTTTAAGAGCAAGTAGCTGAGACAATCAGGGTCCAGACACCCCAAGGGGAGAACAGGGAGTCTTAAACTGAAAGAATACGCAGTTGAATCAACTGATTATATAGAATGTTATTGTGCATAAATATATGTCAAGTAAGATCTTTTATGAAAGTGTGTAATGTTCTAAACTTGATGACCATTAGAAGACTTATATACAAGTTATGGTTATGAACATATGCATGTGTATATGTGTAGAACATTGTAATTAACTAGGATACAACTGCAGGAGCATTTCACAATAGGGGGTGAAGTAATCAGGCAGGAAGGGTCACCTCCCAGGCTAGTTTTTTACACAAAACTAACTGCAGGCATCTAGCATTGTACAACCCAGGGAAAGACAATGGACATTAAAGCTAATGGAAAGATGGTGAAACTGAAAAAACAAACAAACAAAAAAAACACTGTCTTGGAAAACTAAGAATGGAGAGTCAGACGGATGGTGTGCAAACTGCAGATGGGGGTGCTAGCCTTGAGTTAATCCCGAAAGTGATCAGGAGGAGGTGCCAACCCAGTGGTGAGAGGTACACCTGTGATGGGTTGGATCACAGAAACCTCCCTGGGAGCTGCCAACTGATGTTCCAGGACTACCTCTGCTCCTGTTTTCCCTGCCAGCTCAGGACTTCAGCACCCCATCTTGCTGAGCCAGACACTCCAATCTGCTCCAACAAAGACCCAGGGTCTGACTTACTTGTCCCAAAACTGCAGGTTTACCTGAAAGCAGCTAACAGAAGCGTGCTTATCTTTAGCAGTCAGATGCCCAACTCCCAATGGGGTCTAAATCCAAATAAATCCATTTTACCCTGTATAAAGCTCATGCAGGGTAAACGCATAAATTGTTTGCCCTCTATAACACTGATAGAGAGATATGCACAGTTGTTTGCTCCCCCAGGTATTAATACATTCTCTGAGTTAATCAATAAATAAAAAGTGATTTTATTAAATACAGAAAGTAGGATTTAAGTGGTTCCAAGTAGTAACATACAGAAAAAGCTAAGTCACCAAGCAAAATAAAACAAAATATGCAATGTCTAATCAAAATGAATACAGATAATATGTCTAATCAAAATGAATACAGATAATCTCACCCTCAGAGATGCTTCAGTAACTTTTTTCGCAGACTGGACACCTTCCACGCCTGAGCACAATTCTTTCCCTTGGTACAGCTCTTGTTCCAGCTCAAGTGGTAGCTGGGGGATTCTTCATTGGCTGTCACTTTGTTCCTCTTCCAGCCCTTTTATATATCTTTTGCATAAGGTGGAATCCTTTGTGTCCTCTCTGAGTTTCACCCACCCTCACTGGAAAATCACCAGGTTAAAGAGGATTCCAGTCATGTGACATGATCACATGTCACTGTAAGACCCCCAAGCGCTTCATTCCTCTCGCCATGGGACAAGGAAGGCTTGCTTGCGAAACAGAACCCAGGTCCGAATTGTCGCGTGGCACTGATGTGAAGCCATTAAGATGTTGCCAAACCACACATTAACAGGTCCACACTTTGCATAATTAAATGCACTCAGTAGCAAAGTTATCATATTTCATATTTCTATGCCCGATACAGAGTGGTACATTATCAATAGGATGATCACACCAGTAGCTTAGCTTTGTAATGATACCTTACAAGAGACCTTTCGCATGAAGCATATTCCAGTTACATTATTTTCACTCATTACCATATTTTTATAAAACCATATAGATTGCACAACGTCACAACACACTCATGACAAAAGGGAAGAAGTTTGAAGTGGAGGCTATCCAGAAACTCAGGGCCAGCATCTAAGTCAGAAGCTGCCCATGAAACACTGGATCCCTTCTAGGATAGAGGGCAGACTAGGAAACTGTTCAGAGGCAACACGTAACTTGTATTAGAAAAGGGAATTTAGCTAATGTAGAAGCATAAAGTCTGAGATTGTCTTCATATTTTCTGTGTAACTTGTATGTGTTTGCTTTTCCTCCTGTTTCACCTCTGGGTGATTTTTCTATTAAACAAAATTTTTGTTTATTTCTACGAGAAGCAGGTCTCTGGTGTGCTGCCTGTATGGCGTATGTATGCCAAAGTGAACAGATAACTGGGGGGGCAGTTTCCTTCCTCTGGGCGGCAATAAAGTGGAAAGTAGTTAAGAATTTGGGGAGATGGATTTGGGGGGACTCAGGATCAGAGTAGTTGTTGAAGTCACTCTGCAAGGAGTAAGCAGGATGGTGGAAGCCAGGGTTGAGACCTTTATGCGTGTAGGCTGGCTACTGGGATCAGAGCTCTAAGCTATAGCAGCATAGCATTAAGGCATCCAAAATTATGTGCCAGGTGGTGACAGAACCCCTTACTGGTCTGGTGATCCCCAAAACAGCACAGTAGTGCTGGGAGAAAGGTGGCACTTCGGGAAGCTAAAAGACTGTTTGTAGTATCAGAATAAAGGTTTTCTTCATGTGTATTCTATGTTTCTTTGCATATAAAGGCATACAAAAACTGCTCCATCTAGTCTCAAATTTGTTTTATTATTGGAAATGTTCCCTCTAAGGCTGTCTACAAATATGTTACAAAGATCACTAAAATTATCCCTGCCTAAATAGTATTAGCATTCCCATGATCAGTATGCAGAGTATTACTAAGTAACTCTTGCATCCCTTTTTACAAATCCTGAACAGTAGTTCACTTCAAAATACTTTCATCTTCTTAAAGCAACACTGCTATATTATAGGGGTTAATATGAATTGATGCAGTTTTTGGAAGGGTGTTTTTTTTAACTGGCAGGGAATGAATACAATCAGAAAAAATAAACACTTTTGTGTCAGGGTTTGGGATATCACTAATGCCAAATGACTGTCATCCACCACTAGCAGATGTGTTATAAAAGAAAACTGCAGTTCATTATTAGCATGATGCTTGGTGGCCAAAGCCAATTACAGAAGGGAAAATTCAGTCTTTCCAATTTAATTAAATAGGACTATTTGCATTTGGAAATTACATATATTTTATATGGTGATAAAACATTTTCAAATGATGCGTGTAAAAGCATGCTTGACTAAACTCATTTTATGCCACTATGCATTAGCATAAGTCCTTTACCTTATCTCATACATGGCACAGATCTTGGCCATCTCATATTTACACCAGCCGCTGTATACCACCATATATGTCTCTAACCTATCTCCATTTTTCCAAGATAGCTTAAGGGCTAGGTATTTTATTTTCAGATTGATAGTATGCTAAGAGGAGCAGAACAAGAGTCATTTTCACATTGTTAAAAGTATTGCCCCCTATTCAGGAAGGCACTTAAGCATGTGTCTAACCTTTTAAACACACTAGTAGTCCCAGTGGTTCCTGATTAATCTTATTGGTCACAAACTTAAAGTTAGGCAGGTGCTTAAGTATGTTTCTGAAGAGGGGTCCTTGGAAATCACACATTTCTTTCTCTGTGCAGTCTTTCCCTTTTGCCCAGGTGCTGGAACATCACATACATCTAACCAGACATTTTCCAGATTTCTTCTAAGTTTATTTTCAGTGCTTAGTGAAAGATTTAGTGCATTGCATTATGGTTGCAGCCACTAGGAAATAGGGAACACATGATACTCAACTTGTAAACTTGCCATTTAAAATAATTTGTCTTAAATTTTTGTCATGCATCCCTGATTGGTGGAGGCTGTGGGGAAGAGGCTGGTGGGGAGATTGAGATGAATTGTCTTGGGTTAACAATGCTGCATTTAACCTTCTATATTTAAAATGGTGCCTTATAGTTTTTACTTTAAGCCTTATGATAAATATCCAAAAGACAATGTAAATTTAGAGACAAGGTTGGTGAGGTAATAGCTCTTATTGGACCTCTTTTGGTGAAAGCTTTCGAGATTCATAGAACTCTCCTTTAGCTCTGTGGAGCCCAAAAGCTTGTCTCTTTCATCAACAGCAGTTGGTCTAATACCTCTCCCATCTTGTCTCTCCCTCATTCTGGGATCAGCATGGTTACAACAACACTACAAATGTAACCACTAAGCAGCAGTCTTCTTTTTTGCATGCTTTGTTATCTAAGTACATGATGACAATCTTGAGCAGGAATCTAAAATAGCTAATTCAAATTTTACAACCTCAGCTATTTATGCAGTGCCAGCAAAATTCAAATTCATGAGGCTACTGCACCTCACTCATTCTCATGGACTAATACTAAGTATGTGTGAATATATATATTTCAAACTATATGTATCAGTTTTATATATGATTTATACTAGTTTGGAGTGTGTGTAGATATATATATATATGAAACTATGATTATATATAGGTATATGTACACACATACACTTCTCTTTGCTGTAAATTACACGCATCAGTTGGAAAGATCAAACAGTATTAAGTGCAAGTATATAGAGGGCAAAGAATCTCAATAATTTTTTCCTGACTGAGTTCCACCTTTATGAATGTAATCATGTAGGTTTTGTACCTTAAAAATAAAACTTGCCCACTGCAGGATTGATTCCTGGCCTTGGAGGACATATAAGTCAAAATCAGTAAAACAGCAATATATAGAAACGTCTATATGTCCTCCAAGGCCAGGAATCAATCCTGCAGTGGGCAAGTTTTATTCTTAAGGTACAAAATCTATATGATTACATTCATAAAGGTGGAACTCAAATTCTCAGTTTTGTGTCTTATAAGTCAAAATCAGTAATATATAGAAACATGTATAAGACATGAAATTGAAAGAATTTGCAAATCAAATCCATATGTGGTGAAGCCCTTCAATGTCATTTTTTTTAGTTGTAAATTGGCTTGCTGTCACTTGAATAGTATCTGGTTAGATTGCTGGTAAAATGTAAGGGGAATCATTGGCACAACTCATCATGGGCCAAACCTTGCAGTCTTTATGCAGACAGAATTCTCATTGGCATAAATGGGAGTTTTGCCTGTAAAAAGGCTGCAGGGTTTGCCTCTACATGTTACAGGTACAACACTGAATGGACGCTTTTATAAAAACATTTAATATACTCAAAGCACTGAATCATGGACAGGCTCTTCCTCAAATGCTAGCTCTGTTCTTTTCGGAAACACTATATAATGTGTAATTTATTGGCTATGTTGACCAACAGTGAATATAATGCAGAAAAAGAAGGTCAGATTCATAGGCATACTCCAGCTAGGTAAGCCAGATTTACTGCTGCCTTCCATTGCTGCAGCAGTGCAAAACAGCCAGAGTGTACTAGTAAATCTCGCCCATTTCTTGCATAAGCCTGAATTTCACAGAGAAGAGAAAAATCAAAAATGTAAAACTAGTTAAATGTTTTCAAGTAATACAGATAAGGCACTTGTTCATTTGCGCATATTGCTATAAAATAAGATAAAATTATCAAAAAATAGAAAAGAAAATACCTATTTTTTTTTTGGTGTTAGGCAGGTACCACTGGTACACATTTTCACACATAACTAGTTGCTAACAAACATTTTTGCTCACTAAGAGCTGTAAGATTGGCTGTGGATTGATGAGAAAGATAAGGACTAAAATTGGTCAAAGATGTCTTTTTTTAGTCTCCTAAAGAAAATTTGGACTTTTTGCTGAGCAAACAAAAATAGAAGTTTTCAGCCAAAAACTGAAAACATTTTGGTTTTCAGATCTTTGTTTTTTCAACAAAATCTCAAAATTATCCAAATATTGCTGATACTTTTTCTGAGTAAAATTTTGCTTAGTATAAAATCTGATTTTTCCATAAAAAGGAAAATTTTTGACCAGCTCTAGCAAGGATTTTTGCTTTTCATGATTATACATCAGGGAATGTTTTAGTTTTCAACTTATTTTATTCTTTTTTTCTAGTCTGCTGCTTGTTTGCAATGTATAATTTAGCACCTCACCTACATTTGGAACCATAGCTGTGGTCTTCCATCCCTATGAGGTAAGAAATAGCTATACATGTTGCTGCAGTCACCAATATTATGGTCTCACAGTAGTGAAACCATAGTTAAGGTTGCTTCCGAATTTTCTGTTTCACAGAGTCTGTACCCCAGTCTCTCACCATTTTTTGTAAACATGCAATGGGCAATTTGAACCAAACTTCAGTCACTAATTAATATGTATATATCTCTAATGTCTATTTTGTGTTTGTATATTCTTGGTTTTGGCTTTTGTTTTGGAAATTTGGGAAAACCAGAATACTGGAAAAGTCTATGTTTTTTCCACACAGTGTACATCAGCTACCTGCTGACACTACCTGAGGCGTAACATTGTCATAGATAATCAGCTACTTATCACTCTGTCTTTTCAGTTCATTTGCCCACTTAGAGAGAGTCACTAGTGCCCTGGTGTTCATGGCAACAGGTGCCTTTTTTTAAGAGATTTCCCTCAGACTTCTAAAGAAGGGTCACGTAATGAAAGCAGACTGGGTTTGGATAAGCTCCTGCTGTTCTCCTTTCGGTTTGTACTGTGGTAAGTGATACTGGTTCTTCTCAATGGTTTGTTACTTTCCTCAAAAAGGGCTACAAAATTCCAGCTCCTTTTCATGTATATTGTTTAGATGCATCTTTCAAACTGGCTGTCTGAAGATGTACCTTTTTTTAAAAAGTGGGAAATTATAGAGATGAGTCCCTCAGTTTTCTGTTACACATTTTTGTTTTTTTTTAAATGAGAGACATGACGAATGAGGCAACTCTTTTATTGGACCAACTTTTGTCCAACAAAAGATATTACCTCACCCACCTTATCGCATATCATGGGACCAACATAACTGCAAGACTGTCAATGCAACGTTAAAAAATGTCATTTAGAAGTTGCAGTAAAACTAAAGTTGGATTAAAAAAACATGTTTTGTTTGAATACAATATAATTTAATTATCTTCAATATATGGGTCTATAGCATTGAGTGGTGAAAGAAGGAATTTCATAAAGATAACAATACCTGTAAAATATTCATAGCAAATATAAACATATTTGTTTTCTATTAAAAATAATAAGCTTCATTTGACATTAATTAAGACTGCTCTCATCGATAATCTAAGCCATAAAAAGATTAGGAAATACAAAGTTAAGATTTACAATGTTGCAAAGTCAAGCACTCTCAAACTAGGAAATGGCAGAATGAACATTGCCCATACAACCTTCATTCGGCCCCCGTGTGTGTAGCATTATGATATAGCCTTTAATTACACGCAGAAGTGACTATTCATGAAAAGGTTGGTGCCACTGTCTCACTTAGCATCTCAGAGGAACTCAGTGTCAGAAGCAGGGATAAAATCCAAGTCTCCAGGGTGATATTTGGCTAGCCTAACCACAAGACCATTCTTTCTTTTTTTGCAGTCCACTACCTCATTAACTATAATCCTTCTAACTTCTGCAACAAATGAAGCAGGTGTTCTAGAGACAATAAATTTCTTCCCCTCGCAACCCCAATTCATCTCCAGAGCATATCCATCCTGTGCACTGCATGAGGGAGTAGTCCTGTGGAAAAATAAGAGGGGATCATGTAATTAAACACTATCATAATGCATATGCCCAAGGGGGCCAAATCAAAATTGTATGGGCAATGTTTGTTATGGCATTGCTTAACTTGGTTGTGCTAGACTTTGCAACCTTTTAATCATTTTTAAACCTTAACTTTGTATTTCCTAATTTCTTATGGTTTAGTTTACTGATGAGATCAACCTTAACTAATGTTAAATGAACCTTTTTGTTTGAAAAAATATTTGCTGGAAATCTAGGGGAAAATCGCCTAGATCTGATTCCCGTTTGTAGTACCTATACCCTACAGTAAGGCAATGAAGTTTGAACACATATGGGGATGCCAACAGCAGCTTGCTTCACCTAGTCCTGATAGCCAGGGCTGGCAATGCAGACCCATAGTTTAGAGCAAGTGTGATTAGCACAACTTCTTATAATCCAGCTGGCTAGCCTGATGTTGGTTTGAAGTCAGAGTTTTCCTTTTCCTAGGTATAGTGCCTGCCATGGCTGACAAGCCCAACCTGGCTATTTTTAATTTTATATTTGCTACTAATTTAGCATGGGTGAAATTCAAGCGAGTGCAGCAATGCTACAAAAGGCCTGTTCACCACTTACATTCCAATTAAGACCTCCAAATAGGATTAAATCTGAAAGTTGGTCGATAAGTTTTGTGTGGGAAGAGGGAGGGTCAGACTTTCAAAAGCATCTGATTTACAGGTGAGATTTTCAAAGTGAGTGTGCCTAAATGACTGAGGTACTTCTGAAAATCCTCCCACAGGTGAATTCCACCTCATGTGACTGTGGTAAAAATCGCTCCAAATTTCTGGATCAACTTAACATCTCAGTTTCAAAACAGCAAATTGTATGGTAAATTCACAGAGTGGGAGAGGGTCTTCTTTTATCTTTTGGGAAAGGGGACAGTGGGAAGTTTTTACTGATGCATAATATCCAATAACTACTGATTAAAGCACTTGTTCGTAGTAAATTTTCCATTGATTAAAGCACTTGGTCCTAGGAAATTTCTCACAGGCACTAAGGATTCTGGAGCCATTCTTTTATGTTAAAAAAGAAATGAAAAGAATTCAATATTGCTGATGCTTTTTCTTTCTTTTAAACCAAAAGAATTTACATGGCAGGCATTACTTGCTAACAACTTACGTATTCAAACCCAGCAACTAGAGAACAAAAGTATGCTTGTCCAATCCTATCAGATCTGACTTAGCTTTGAATACCAATTTGCAAATACAAAGCACATTAACATGAGTATGTGATTTCATCACTTATCTGGCACTATATCATGTGGCTTCATTCATCTTCCTCTATTTTTACCAACATCAATAGTAATGGGATAGGCATTGGGTAATGTTTAAGGTTAACTGTAGGACCATATGATGACAACTTCATGGATATACTTTTCCACTATTCACACTCAAGCAGGTTCAAAGCAAGCCCAGCAAATAAGCATGGGAAATGAGAAATGCTTTCTTGATTTATTCCATGGCAATCCCATGATAGCAGTGTTAAACTGCATGTGAATACATAAGAACCATGCGATACAACACCAGAGAGAAAAATAAAACTTTAATACAGTTGATATTTGACCAGTGAATTTGAATCCAATTAAGTACTTCAAGATAAGAATAGAAGAAAACAGGTGTTGCTAACTAGAAACAACTGGCATGTTTTCTTCTAAAGGACCCAAGACTCAGCTAAGCAGGAATATTGCTTGTGGGACTTATGAGGCACTGCTAGATCTATGACAAAAAGCTTGCACATCACCCAGCTCTTTCCAGGCATGGGTCTCAGACAATAAGGCAAATTCCCCTACTGGCATACAAGCTTTGTGGGGAAGGATACCTCAGTGGTTTGAGCATTAGCTTGCTAAATACCGGGTTGTGAGTTCAATCCTTGCGGGGGCCACTTAAGGATCTGGGGCAAAAATTAGTCCTGCTAGTGAAGGCAGGGGACTGGACTTGATGACCTTTCAAGATCCTTTCCAGTTCTAGGAGATAGGATATCATTATTTATCACTTTATGGGTAGAGAGGTTGTTCCAGATACATCAAACCACCAGCATTACTCAGGATAAGGAAATGGCAGTGAAAAAAAAAAGTGTCTGAGATACCAAGGCTGCACTTCTGCTCCTGTTTCTGTTGGCTCCTCTAAGACCAGAATGGGGGGACAACTTAAGAGGACAGACAGGCAGAGATTGAGTAGCATGAGAAGTAGGAGGGGAGAGAGAAGGGAGGCTAAATTTTTGAGAGAGAGTCTGAGACTGAGAGAGAGACCAAGAGCTGAGTCCTTCCCTCACAGACAGACAGAGAAGGAAAAAAAGAATAGAGAGAAAACTGGGAGAAATAACAGAATAAAAATGGAAAAGAAACCCCAAACTCAGAAAACAGTACAAAAGAGAACAGACAAAAATGGGGGAGAAAGAATGGACAAAAAGAGGTGACACACAACAATTCCAGGTGATATGGGCAAGGGAAAGGCTAAGCCCAAATCTGCCATGAACAAATATGGTGGGTCTCCAAGCCCCAAGTCTGGGAAGCATTGCACTAAGTGATCCTGGGTCCATCTCACAAGTAACAGATCTTAACAAAATAAATATCTGCTTGACGGTTCTTTTTAATAACCTCCTTCCTCATATAGTATCAGAAATTCTTCTAACAAAAACTGCCAAAATTATTCTTACAGACTCTGAGTGCTTAGTATGTCATGCAATTCTGCATCAACATTTCTTTTAAAATAACATCTATAGATGTGTAATATTAAAATGGCTTATTTTTAGTCCATGCAAATGCTGCATAAGCCCTTTGTAATTTAAGAGTAAAATCCTTGGAAAGAAACCGAATTTCAGTTTTTTAAAGGTCAAAGTTTTAACAATTATGCTTTAAGTATGCATAGCAGCTTTAATAGTATTAGCGTTTTTCCTCATTTTTCAGATTTACTTTTAATTTTCCTGTGTGTACAGTATTTAAAGATTTAATGGTTAAAGACACAATCACTGATGTAATTAGTATAACAGTATTTAGCAGAAAACCAAAATTATGATTTAAAAGGTAGAAACTATCAATTTGTGGTAAAATGCACTCTAGAGAGTGTTTCTAATCACAGGAAAATGTAACCATTTTGTGCTTTCTCATTTTTAACAATCATTTATGGAATTGAAAAGCAATTATCTTTTCTTTTTAAAATTCCTCATCACCTAAAACTTGATTATAATTCATATTTAGTTTGGAAGGATTATTCTTCATTCAGTATCTCAATCTTTTCTTTTCTTCTTTGAAAGACATTGTTTTATCAACAAAAACTGTATTTGAATGGTTCTGTAAGGACTCTGAGAAAGAACTACAAAAAATGGGAGTATTTAATGTGCACAGTTCTGATAACATGACTTAAATGTTTGTTTTCTAAGAACAGTTCCTTAATTATGCTATTATACAAGCTTTATTGCTGAGTGACAGAAGAGTACATGGAATGCTTGTTGTCAGTTGGCTGAAGCTAGAAGAAATAGGCTAACAGCAGGGCACGATGGGGTAGAGAGTCAGTTTACACAAGATTCATCTTTTCTCCCAGCAGTCACAGCCAGTCAAACAGTTACCTATTAGTACATTGTAAAAATAAATCAGTGATTCTGTGGATTGCCAGGGCTTCATACCAAGGCTCACATTTGCCTTAAAGAATTACAGTAATGAGACTTCTTATTCTGCCAGATCCTGCACCCACTGACAGAAATGAGATTTTTTTTCTGCTGGCTTCACTGGCTACAAGATTGGACCCGCAATGATATAACTTGTGTGCACTTTTTGTTTAAGGACATCACTGCACACAATAGAGAATGCAGCAATGGCTCTTACAGTGGCACCACAAATTTTATTATTTGATAAGAAGGTTCCTAAAAAGCGACAGTATAAGTTTTAAAATATCATTAAATATCTATACAGCTCTGCTCACTCTTTTAGGTCCTGGATAGTGATGGCATCATATTTAAAACAGCAATAACTGCTGATCATGACCCACCCCCACACTCCAATGCTTACTTCACACTCCTTTTCTTCTTTACACATTCAATCCTCTGACTGTCCCATCTAAAAGTAATTACACAGGTTGAAATGTCTCAAATGACTCCCAATGATATACATCTGTTTAGCTACCTTTCATGCAGGAATTTAGGAGCATAAGAATTACCATATTGAATCATCCCTGTAGTCCATCTAATCCAATATCCTGTTCCACTAGTGAACAGCATCAGATACTTCAGAGAAGTTTTTCTAAAAGATATTGTGAATTTATTTATGGAAATATGCTTATGAATGTGAATATGATGTAACTGGAAGATGCTTTATGCAAAAGGTCTCTTGTAAAATATCATTACAAAGCTTATAATCTACTGAATGTGTTCATCCCATTTGTTTGCATGTATTATTTCTATGTCTGGAGTTAGGAGAATAAGATATAAACTTGTATTACTGATGTAAAGATATTAAGTGGAAGCCATTAAGGTGCTTCAGAATCAATGAACTGTAAAGGCCCTTTTTACTTGCAAACCTTCCTGTGTACGTGTGGGCCAGCCCAGGAAGAATGGAGGCTGGGGTCTCACAGAACATATGACCATGTCACATGATACTGGAATCCATCTTAATCCTTGTAGTTTTCCATTGATGAGGTGGGAGTGCGGACAAGTACAGTCAAAAGATTCCCGCTTTGTGCCAAAGCTATAAAAGGAGGTGGAGCAGGACAAAAGAGGTGGCCAGTCATGAGAAAACCCTGCTTATCACCTGAGATGTCTGCTGGAATGAACAAGGACTGTACTGGGGAAAGGATTGGGCCCAGACTAGGAAGGAGTCTAGTCTTATTGAAACATCTCTGAGGCTTAATGTATTAGGCTTAGACTCACACTTTTTTCTCTATTTTGCTTGGTGACTTACTTTGTTCTGTCTCTTATTACTTGAAACCACTTAAATCCTACTTTTGATACTTAATAAAATCACTTTTGTTTATTAATAAACCCAGAGTAAGTGATTAATATTGGCGGGAGCGAACAGCTGTGCATATCTTTCTATCAGTGTTATAGAGGGCGGACAATTTATGAATTTACATTGTATAAGTTTTATACAGAGTAAAATGGATTTTTTGGGGTTCAGGCATGACAACTTAGTTTTTCCAGTTTACTCATCTGAGGGATCTTGTCAAAGGCCTCTAGAAAGACTATACATTTTTCATCAACTGGACCTATGCCAACTGGATAATATGCACCTGGGCAAACACTTGTGCCTCTATGTAAACCTCTGGAGAACATATCCCATTGCCTGGACAACATAAAAGAAAATAATTAGTTTTTAAAAAATTGACTTCACTGTCCAAATTGTAACGTGGCTGTCTAGGGAAATAACTGCACTTTGTAAAACAGCACATCTTCCCTCTGATTTCCGTGATATGTTTCTTCATCTACTAGGCAAAACAAGTTCAGACATCGCACTGGTTTGGTATGTGTGTTGATAACACCATGTAGGTGAATCTTATAACTTCACATACACTGTTGCCACACATTTTTCCAGGACATTACTGACCAGCAAATTATGAGTTTTCAGTTGATACCTCACAAGGCATACTTTGTACAAAGATTATTATAATAATGTGTAGGGTGTGAATACAGAGGTGTATTCTGTCACACCTGGTAACCTTCTTTTTCCCTTCTAGCCTGACACAAAATGTGACTGATTGGATGTAGTGAGTTGGTCTGCAGTAACTAAAAGCTATTTTTTTTCCATATGGAAAGACTGAAGAGATGAAATACAGTCAAATACCACTGGTAACTAAAAGTCAAATAAAACAACATGAATCGTGTAATGCTTTATTTTTAGATCAGACAAGTTCCAAAACACAACCTTTTCAATTTTCTCAATGCATACACTGAATAGGCACTTTTATAGTTTGCTTTATATTATATCCAAACATTACATTGACTACAAAAGAGCTGTTTTAAAGAGCAATGGTACTCTGAAGGCAATCTAGGTCAATTTCCTGATGAACAAATGTAGTAACTGGTTGAGTTGACTGGCTATTTCTGTGGCTTTGTGGTTTCCTTAGCTGTAGCAGAAACTAACCA
Source organism: Chelonoidis abingdonii (assembly GCF_003597395.2). Lineage (NCBI taxonomy): Eukaryota > Metazoa > Chordata > Testudines > Testudinidae > Chelonoidis > Chelonoidis abingdonii. Next base: position 39,775,511 of record NC_133778.1, on the reverse strand, counting down.
AAACACTCATTGGTTTTCCGGCTGTCTGATTATTCACTACTTTTCTTGCATGTCATCACTACACACCCACAAGATAAAATAGAAAGGGCACTTTTTTAAGGGGTAATTGAATTGATGGAGAAGAGCTGTTAGGAGAGATGAATTTGACAAAATAAAAATACAGCTATGCAAATCCTTCTTTTCTTCTAGCATCTTGGCTTGGATTTAAAGGTGACTATGTTTTCTTGGAGCATTCCGCTTTTATGCCAGGAAAAATATAAAATATTGGAACAAGAATAAAATTAAATGTTACACACAAAAGCTCGGATTAACATAACATTAATTTTGCTTCAGACAATCTGAAAGTTACCAAATGAATCATTCGGTAGTAAGGGTAAAAGTAAAGGCCCAGAGTAAATCTGACTTGATGACATTACATTGTTTGCATTTTTTATGGTATACATCCAACATCATAAGCACTAATTTACATTATAAAGCTACATATTAGTAAAGAAGACAAGACTATAAGATGCTGACTATGTGCAATATGTCTGAGATAAGGTTCTCCAATTAATGTTGACTTTTGTGTATGTGTTTCTTGATATTCTGGGTCTTCCCATTTGGACCTTTAATGTTACATTGGCAAAGCCTTGTTAACTTAATTTTATATTATGAAGAACATAAAAAGGATGAAAAATAGGGGGGGAATGGCCAAAAGAGTCAAATAAGGAAAAAATTAGTTGAAAGCATTAATTTCACTGTGAACTTTTATTAGTGGAGAGGCAAAAGAAGGCTTTTTATTGTGGACTAATGTTCAAGAAAGCAAAAAGTTATATGTAGAAGAGTTTGAGTAATTTTAGATGCATGGTCAATAGGCCAAAATGAACTCAAACTAGCTATGGGAATAAAGGGAAACAAGAAGACTTTTTATCAATACATTAGAAGCAAGAGGAAGACCAAGGACAGGGTAGGCCCACTGCTCAGTGAGGAGGGAGAAACAGTAACAGGAAACTTGGAAATGGCAGAGATGCTTAATGACTTCTTTGTTTCGGTCTTCACTGAGAAGTCTGAAGGAATGTCTAACATAGTGAATGCTTATGGGAAGGGGGTAGGTTTAAAAGATAAAAAAAAAAAAGAGCAAGTTAAAAATCACTTAGAAAAGTTAGATGCCTGCAAGTCACCAGGGCCTGATGAAATGCATCCTAGAATACTCAAGGAGTTAATAGAGGAGGTATCTGAGCCTCTAGCTATTATCTTTGGAAAGTCATGGGAGACGGGAGAGATTCCAGAAGACTGGAAAAGGGCAAATATAGTGCCCATCTATAAAAAGGGAAATAAAAACAACCCAGGAAACTACAGACCAGTTAGTTTAACTTCTGTGCCAGGGAAGATAATGGAGCAAGTAATTAAAGAAATCATCTGCAAACACTTGGAAGGTGGTAAGGTGATAGGGAATAGCCAGCATGGATTTGTAAAGAACAAATCGTGTCAAACCAATCTGATAGCTTTCTTTGATAGGATAACGAGCCTTGTGGATAAGGGAGAAGCGGTGGATGTGGTATACCTAGACTTTAGTAAGGCATTTGATACGGTCTCGCATGATATCCTTATCGATAAACTAGGCAAATACAATTTAGATGGGGCTACTATAAGGTGGGTGCATAACTGGCTGGATAACCGTACTCAGAGAGTAGTTATTAATGGCTCCCAATCCTGCTGGAAAGGTATAACAAGTGGGGTTCCGCAGGGGTCTGTTTTGGGACCGGCTCTGTTCAATATCTTCATCAACGACTTAGATGTTGGCATAGAAAGTACGCTTATTAAGTTTGCAGACGATACCAAACTGGGAGGGATTGCAACTGCTTTGGAGGACAGGGTCAAAATTCAAAATGATCTGGACAAATTGGAGAAATGGTCTGAAGTAAACCGGATGAAGTTCAATAAAGACAAATGCAAAGTGCTCCACTTAGGAAGGAACAATCAGTTTCACACATACAGAATGGGAAGAGACTGTCTAGGAAGGAGTATGGCTGAAAGAGATCTAGGGGTTATAGTGGACCACAAGCTAAATATGAGTCAACAGTGTGATACTGTTGCAAAAAAAGCAAACGTGATTCTGGGATGCATTAACAGGTGTGTTGTAAACAAGACACGAGAAGTCATTCTTCCGCTCTACTCTGCGCTGGTTAGGCCTCAACTGGAGTATTGTGTCCAGTTCTGGGCACCGCATTTCAAGAAAGATGTGGAGAAATTGGAGAGGGTCCAGAGAAGAGCAACAAGAATGACTGAAGGTCTTGAGAACATGACCTACGAAGGAAGGCTGAAAGAATTGGGTTTGCTTAGTTTGGAAAAGAGAAGACTGAGAGGGGACATGATAGCAGTTTTCAGGTATCTAAAAGGATGTCATAAGGAGGAGGGAGAAACAAGGATAGAACAAGAAGCAACGGGCTTAAACTGCAGCAAGGGAGGTTTAGGTTGGACATTAGGAAAAAGTTCCTAACTGTCAGGGTAGTTAAACACTGGAATAAATTGCCAAGAGAGGTTGTGGAATCTCCATCTCTGGAGATATTTAAGAGAAGATTAGATAAATGTCTATCAGGGATGGTGTAGACAGTATTTGGTCCTGCCATGAGGGCAGGGGACTGGACTCGATGACCTCTCGAGGTCTCTTCCAGTCCTAGAGTCTATGAGAGTCTATGAAACAAAGCTGAGATATGCTTTAAGATAAATATATATAGAGAGATAAACATTATACAAATGAATCTTATGCATATGATAGGATTCTTTTACAATAATGTAAGAAAGAGAATGCAAAAGAATAATTGAAATCACATGAGATTTTTGATTGCACTTGATTCAAGGTTGGTGCAGATCTATTTGAATTAAACAGGAAAGATTACCTCTTTTATCAGTGGACTACAAGTTACATTTCTGAGCAGCAGTATAACATACTGAGTGTCAACAGCACATTGTAAATCACAGTTTGCTCATGAGATGAGTTGATATCAGACAATGGCCCAACAATTCACAAGTGGCTTATTTTTGCAACTCGCTTTGACATATGGGTTCAAGCAAGTCAATGTAATGTCAATACTTTACTATGCACAGTTAAATGGGTTAACAGAAGAGTCAGTACTAATAGCAAAGAGACTCTATTCTGGGAAGAACTGACTCTGAACAAAACTTGGGGGTCATGCTGGATAATCAGCTGAACATCAGCTCCCAGTGAGAAGCTGTGGCCAAAAGGCTTGAGTGTATAAACAGGGGAATCTAAGTAGGAGTAAGGAGGTTATATTATCTTTGGTTTTGGCACTGGTGCAACCATTACTGGAATTCTGTGTCCAGTTCTGAAGTCCACATTTCAGGAAGGATGTTGATAAATTGGAGAGGATTCAGATACGACCTGTAAGAATGATTAAGGGATTTGAAAACATGCCTTATGTGATAGATTCAAGGAACTCAATCTGTTTATCTTAACAAAGATAAGGTTGTGGGGTGGGGTAAATTGAACACAGTCTATAAATACCTACATGGGGAAGAAACTGATAATAGGCTCTTCAGTCTAGCAGACAAAGAATGGATACTGGGCTAGGTGGAAGAACTGAACCTGGAATAGAACCCAGGATTGCTGAATTCCCAATATTTTTCTGCTGGATAACATATAGCTGTGAAACCCAGTGGCAAAGTGTGTAGTCCATCTCCTTCAAGTATTTGGTCCACATAAAGAATAACAGCCTACTGCTGCTACCAGTTACTATGTTAGCTTATACTGCAGTGGTCTGTGCTGTAACTCTAGGATTCTAATCCTGCTGATAACACATGCAAGGTAGAGCTGGCAGGGAATTTTCTGATGAAACATTTCTTTGTTGGAAAATGCTCATTTGTCGTAATCTAAATGTTTCAAGGAAAAGGTGGTTTCCAAGAACTTTCTGGGTTCCTGCCAGCTCCCTTGAAGGCTTCTAGAGACCCAAGAGCTTCCAGGGTCTGCAGCTCCAGGACAGCTCCACCATGTGGACTGCCTTAGGGCTAGAGACCCAGGGCTTTCAGAGTCAGGAGCCTGGAAACCTGGGAGTCCTGGCTGTAGCAGGGGTTCACAATGTCTAGGTTCCTGGTTCCACAACAGTGAACCTGGAAGCCCTGAGAACCCTGGCTTGAGAGAGGTCTCTCACGGTTTCAAGGCTCTCTGCTCTGCAATGGGGGACTCTCTCAGCTGCCTCTGCACTTCTCAACTCCCTGGGAGTAGCCCAGGGAGTCCCCTGGAGTTGGGAGGGATGAGGGGAGCAATTTGAGAAGTCTCACAGAGTTAGCGGCAGACAACTGCTCCATTTAAAAAAATTTTTTGTTGTAAAAATGAAAGAGAAACATTTTAGTTTTTTTCTGGAACAATCCTCCCCCTTCTACCCCAAATTTCCTCCTCACGGGAAATTTCAAAATGTCTAGTTTCTGTTTTAAATTGGAACAAAACCTTTTTCAAAATGTCAGAATTTCCCATGACAAGTAAATTCTGATTTTTGGCCAGCTCTAATGCAAGGATCAAAATGGTTCTATCTGATTTAACTTCTGTTGTTTTTTTCTCCAGTTTCTTTTTTTTGTGTAGAAACTTAAGAAATTACCTACAAACTCCCTCCATCCCCTCTTAAGTTAAATGAAAGTTAAGATTACAAAATAAAGCACCCACAAGTTAGAAAATGCCAGAGTTAAGGTTGTCTGTGCAACCTTAATACATCATCCTTGTGTGTACTCATTATGATACTCTTCAGCTGCAGAATCATATACAGTTTTTTCCACAGGCCTCATTTAATTCACTAGATAGAGAGTGCTCAGAGAATTATTCAAAGTTATGAAGTGAAGAAGTCTCTTATCTGTAGGATGCCTGCCTCATTTCTTGCAGGAAGTTAAGTAATTAATTAAGTAGGAAGTTGCAGGAAAAGAAAGAATGGTTTTGTGGTTAAGGCAGTTTAATGCACCCTGGAGGACTGGATTACATCCCTGCCTCTTGGAGTTTCTAAGTGATGCTTGGCAAGTAGAGGCGTATATATAACTTGCTTTGATGGAAACGTCATCAAGGAATTACAATCAGCTCTCTTGATTTTATGGGACCTGCACATGATGAACATTGTATTTTGCACAGTTGACTCTGTGATCATTATCTAGTTTTCTTTTCTTTCTCATCTCTTGAACCAGTCTGGTCCTTGTCTAGAAATGGAAGCAAGCCAGGCTCTTTCTGCAGAAGTCTCTGGGCCTCACTGCAATAGCAGCTCCTTACCAAAGCATTTAAGTGCTTCACAAATATTAATTTTATTTTTGCAAGAATCCTGTGAGATTAGGTGACATTATTATCCCTATTTTATAGATAGGGAATGGAGGTACAGAGAGATCAATGCCAAAATTGGCCCGATTTTTCCAAGCAATTAGCATTTCTATAGCACTATACATGTTTAAGAACAGTTCCAGTTGACTTCAGCTGTAGCTGTGAGTGCTCAGCACTTCTGTTAATCCAGCCCCAGGTGGCTCAAGTTGGACACCCAGAAACCAGAACACACAATCAGAGATCACCTGTGAAAGTTTTGCTTTAAGTGACTAGAAATCTGCAAAGAGGAATCAACACACAAGAGAAACAGCCTAGGAGAGAAGTTAGTATTTGTGTTCCTTTAGTCTTTTCCTGTCTCTATAGCGTTATGTTCCTTCTTTCTATGTTTTATCATTTAAAAACAAAAAGACAATTGTAGGTTTGTTTATAAACTAAACAAAAAGAGGGGAAATTTTGCATGCTGGTCCTAATTCTTTATTGCTTGTGTGGTTAGTTTTACATGTGTAAAACAAATACAGTGTATGTGAAAGACAGTCAAATCTTACCAGACTGAAAGAGTTGCATGTGTACCCACTTTGCACTTGCTATGCACACGTGTAATAGACTACACTCAGGGCCGGTGCAAAGAAGTTTCGTGCCCTAGGCGAAACTTCCACCTTGCACCCACCCCAGCCCTGAGGCAGCTCCGCCCTGAGGTGCCCCCCCGTGCAGCTCCCCTCCCTGAAAAGCGCCCCCCCGTGACAGCTCCTGCCCCCCTGGGAGCTGTGCGGCACCTCCCTACCCCAGCTCACCTCTGATCCAGAAGCCCTGCTGTCGCGCCTGTCGCCGGGCTTGTGCCATGTGCGCTAAGCAGAGCTGCAGAGCTCTGCCTAGCCACCGGAGCCACCTCTGGCAATGAGAAGAATCATATGGGATGGAGCGGCTGCTCCGCTGGGAGGGAGAGGGAGTCTGAGCTGCCGGCAGGCAGCCCAGTGATTCCCCTGGGACAACATGCCGCCAGCAGCCCAACACCCTGGGCTGGCTGCTGGCGGCGGCGCGCTGACCCACGGGAACCCCTGGGCTGGCTGCCGGCGGCAGCGCGCTGACCCAGGGGAACTCCTGGGCTGGCTGCTGGGGCAGCACACTGACCCGGGGAACCCCTGGGCTGGCTGCTGGTGGCTTAGACCCCCTCTCCCTCCCAGCACACCGGCCGCTGAAATGCTTAAAAAAAAAAATTGGGGGCGCCGCTTTTTGTCGCCCCCAAATCTTGGCGCCTTAGGCAACCGCCTAGTTGGCCTAAGTGGTAGCACCAGCCCTGACTACACTACAGTCAGAATTGGTGAAGAATCAGCTCTGCTTTTGTTATTGTTTTAAACTGGTGTAAGCCATACCAGGGCAAGTCATAGTTTACAGTGATGCAGCATATCTGCTCTAGGGGGTTTGTATCGGTAAAGTTGCACTGGTGGCTAAAACTCCTACTGTAGATGAGCCTAAACAATACTACTCCAGTTTCAAATACACTTAATTACAGAGTTAAATTTGAAAAAAATTCATCAAATAAACTGGATTAATGAATAAATTCTATGAAATAGCAATCTGCGTGTAGATATTCTGAGAGCAATAAAAGAGATTAAATTAATCAAATGAATCCTTCAGTCATCTCTAGTGGTGACTTTATTTTGGTATTTGTTGTTTTGTGAGTACAAAATGAAGTAAATGGTGGTACTTACTTACTTTACCCATGTACAGAGGCCCATGGATTACATTTTTAGGGGTAAAGATAGATCTTAATGGAGTAGAGGCCTCAACCGTCTGTGCCCAGAAGTGCATATGACCCCATCTGAATAGGACTTTACTCCATAATAGATGTTTTCACATCATTTGTCATGCCCTCCTTCTGCTTAAAAAGCATCCTGCACCTGTCTGCCATCTCTGTGTTATGATTTATTCCAAATCTAAGGTTCCTGACTTTCTGAACAAGAACATTTTCTCCAAACAGATTTTTAATTAAATCATGAGCTATGTTCAGATAATGCTAAGAGGAGGTCTTAAACTAAATAAAGCAAGAAAATACCAAGATGAAACTACTTACTTAGTCACTCGTTTGTTACTTCTGAGGACTGTAGAGGACATATGGTATAAATCTGATTTAAAATCCTTGTAGTACTCAGACCCAAATGTGTTAAGGATAGAGTTTCAGTCTTATCTGCACATTTCCCAGCTTTTATTTTGGTTTGAGGTACTCCTGGATTTAATGTCAAGTCATTGAACTCATTAAGATTTGTGTATTAAGTATGAATTCTGTTATAGATATATCATAAAGATAAAATGGAATGTTTGTGATTTCATAGCATACACATGATACTGAAAGGACATGGTCAACTTAAAAAAAGAAATCACACTTCTATCTAAAAGCGATTTTACCTGCTATAGCTAACCCCTAAGTTTACCATAACACAAATTTCCTCAGATCTGTTTTTTGGTTCCTGAGGTGCTGCCAAAGACTCAAAGTGTCTGTAGTATAGTTCCCTGTTTACTTAAGCTCCAGTCTCACTGATGTCAGTAGGGTTCTGGGCAGGTCAACAGCCCAGCTGTAAGGAGTTCATTGAAAGATGAAGGGCTTGATCATTTTCCTTTATTTTTGTGTGGTCATTCACACAGCAGTAGGGGAAAGAAAAACATTTAAAAATGAGAAGGTGATTGTAAAAGCACACAGTTGGCATGGAACCTGGGGCAGTAGATAGAGTATTTAGAGCTACTTTTAACCTAATTTAAGTTGGTGGTGTGTCTAACTCTTCTGAGAAAGTGCAGCTTGAATGAAAATTGTTGGCTTTGTTTTTGATCTACAAAGCCCTTCATGGTTCAGGTCATGGTTATCTTAGAGATGTTACCTATTTCTCATGTTCCATCCCAATTGCTGGAAGCAGCTATTATGCTCTGAGTCATCCAATAGGAAAAAATCTGACCAGGGTGTTTTCTGTGGAGGTCCCTCAACCCCAGAATTCACTTCCCACATTGTTCTGCCAGAGACTGTTTGTGGAATTCTAGAGTACAGAACAATACCTGTTTATTTGCTCAGGTTATTGCCTGCAGTGATCAGAGGGTGTGGCCTGCAAGGTGCATTAGAACTTTGTTTTGTAGAATGAGCACTTGTGAGTTCTCTTGACTCAACATTGTGTCAGTTTAGCCATGTTTTAATCTGTCTTCTATTTATGTATAAGCACATAGTGGTCAGCTTGGGTGCATTATATCAAGTGTAAGATATGCACATGTAAACGTAATTAGTATTATGGATCTATATTGTATCAGTTATGTAGTTAAAAATAAATCCTTAAGCAAAGCAATTATCATGGGACTACAGTGATAGGCCAGTACATTTCAGTGTCTTGCTAGTCTTAAATTTATAAAATAATACATTAAAAGTGATATTCACATTGTGTCCCAGCTGCTAGCAGAATATATTTTAGACAAGATATAGCTACTCCTTTCTCCATAATATCCCTCTTTTGGACTCTTTTTTTTTTCTTTTTCTTTTGCACAAACCTGATATCTCCTTTTTTATTAGTATAAATTATTTATAACAGGACTGCCAAATCACAAAAATAAGGATCTAGCCAATGTTAGCCTAATGGATTAGAATCCTCTATTAATAATCTGAGTACATGATTCAAAGCCCATTGACATCAGTGGGAGTCATTGATTTCAATGGACTTTGAAGCAGGTCTTGAGAGTTTAAATACTTTGTTTTATACTAAGTAAATTAAATCATTAAAATGTGATCAAACTAATTTTAGACTGAAAACGTGTAGAATAAATTTTCTCCAGAACTGGGACCATGTATGTATAGTTTCATCTCAAAACAAGCTTTACAATCAAGTAATAAACCTCAGTAAATAATTATAAGCTTCTTATCACATTCTTACTAGAGATGGGTCTGAGCCACAAAAAGTTGGATCTAAATTAAAACTTTCCAAAAATTCTGAGTTATTCAGATCCAGAGTTTTGCCTCAGATCCATGTCTAATTCTTTAGTGAACAATGGAAATTCTAGCCTGAGCTTTTATATAACTGTGCTTGTTTTCCTGTTTAGCTTTAGAGGCTTTTTCTTTATCTTAAACTATTTAAACTCGCAAATTAATGTGTCCTTCCAGTTTCTTTTAACTTCATATTCCAGCCTTATAATCATGTACTGGCAGGAATCGGATTAATACAGCCAAAGGTGCCTCAGAAAAACTGCAGCCTGTTAGGGCCTGCCAATGGTATGGGTTTGGCTGAAGAAATGTAGGATGACTCACAAGTTTTGTTCCCATAACTGGAAGGAAGAAAGCAAGCAAGCACTAGTGAGCTGGAAATGTAGAGCTATATTCTTGTGACCTTTGTCTCAAACTGTGAGTCAAACTTTAGTAGATGTTTTATCACTGAATTGGAATAACTACACCATGATTTACACTAATGAGGGTGTAGCAGGGTGGGCTCCCTCCTTCTTTTTAAGCCTGCAAATGGCTCAGAGATCTTTCACTGGTAAAACACCTGACTGAGTTTATTTTTTACTATTTCTACCACCCTTACACACCATTCAGCCTTAGGGGGCTCTCAGCTGCTTAGGGAAGCAGGGGAGGGGGATATAGATCACTTGCTTTCTCCCCTCATTCCCCCTGCTCACTTACTTTCTGTGCCTTTGTGTCATCCACCTTAGTTCTCTTCAGTCTGTCTCCATCCATCAGTTAGACACAGCTCTGATTAATGAGGTCTTTTCTAGAATAATTAGAGTTGCAGTGACCAGAGTGTTGCCCAGCACTCTGTCAAAGGGGCAATGATGCGCTGCATGGACCAGACTCCACCATAATTTTATTTGTCTGAGGAGTTCAAAGATTAACCTAATGCTCGCTTCAGTAGTGAAAAAGCATAACTCCTCTTTATCACAAAGGTGGAAAGGCATCTTCTTTCCAAGTTTTGAGGGGATTTTTCTTTCCTTATTCTGGAAGTCATGTCCCTTCACAAATATATTAATACAGCTTTGTTTATCCTTGCAGTCTTTTTCAATTAAAGTAACTTTTTAAAGAATTACAGATTTGTATGTGGGGCTCTGTGAAACATGATTTTCTAGAAGGTCTTTCACCTTTCTAGTGTTTGCCTCTTGTCTCTGTGTATGTAGTACAGATCTAGATGAGTGGCTTACAGAAGGCTTCTCCAGAAGACAAACTAAGTGTCAGAGGCATAATTAACACCAGTATATTTTTTCCCCTTCCCTGATGTAAATTTAAATCTGAGATTGACTTATTTCCTAGGTTCTTGTCTGCATTGCGTGAGCATTAGAAGTCAAAATGATACTTTTCATAAAAATAGGAATTTCTGTGGGGAGATGGATTAAGAACATAAGAATGGCCATACTGGGTCAGACCAATGGTCTACCTAGCCCAGCATCCTGTCTTCTGACAGTGGCCAATGACACATGCTTCAGAGGGAATGTATAGAACAGACACTTATCACCTATGGCAATTAGAAGCTAAGGAGACACAGAGCATGGAGTTGCATCCCTGAACATCTTGGTTAACAGCCATTGATGGACCCAGGCTCCATGAACTTATCTAGGTCATTTTTTAACCCCATTATAGTTTTGGCCTTCACAACCTCCCCTGACAATGAGTTTCATAGAGTGACTGTGCGTTGTGCAAAGAAGCATGTCCTTTTGTTTGTTTTAAACCTGCTGCCTGTTAATTTAACTATGTGACACCTAGTTCTTACATTTATGTGAAGGCATAAATAACACTTCCTTATTCACTTTTTCCACACTACTCATGATCTGCTATCATAACTCCTTTTAGTCCCTTTTCCAAGCTGAAAAATCTCATTCTTTTTAATTCTCCTCATATGGAAGCTGTTCCATTCATTTAATCATTGTTGTTGCCCTTTTCTGTACTTTTTTTTCAACTCAAATATCTCTTTTTTTTTTTAGATGGGGTGACCAGAACTGCCCACAGTGTTCAAAGGTGGGGTTGCACCATGGAATTATATAGTGGAATTATGAAATTTTCTGTCTTATCTATCGGTTCCTAATGTTGTCAGCTTTTTTGACAGCCACAGCACATTGAACAGATTTTTTCAGAGAAATATTCACAGTGACTCCAAGATCTTTCATCTGAACCCCTTCTGTCACTGTAGTGAGTGTCTACACTGAGATGCTATAGTGGCACAGCTGCAGCACTGCTGCTGTAGTGGTTTAAGTGTAGCCACACCCTAAGAAAGGAATGATACAGTGATATTCAGCTGCCTTTCAAATCCTCAGGGCTGTGCTTCTGTAGGTTAAAAGTACAAATTAGAGATTGCAGGCCTGTCTAGCAGGATTTTTGTGGTTTGGGCCGCTTTGTGCTTCTCTGATTTCTCTGAGGACATTTCAAGCTGCTGCTTGTGTAGCTGAATCAACATTATTTAAAGAAATAGCAAAATCATAACCTGAAAGGTGATTGTCACTTGCAAGAACTTCAGGAAATGTATGATGGGGAAATAATAGATTGAAAGGCTAAGATTCTAAAGGAGGACATGGAAATACAAATGCACATCCAGCAAAATTACTCCTCTAATTATATTAATTGCTTGTGTTTTAAAGTAATGGATCTAAATGGGAAAGCAGAACCACCTGGGTGGGCAATAGAGGAATGGTCATATCTGTATGCAATTGTATTTTCAATAAAAACTAATTGTCTTAAGGAACAGGCCTTGAGGTCAGGAAATCTGTTCTGTTCCCAGCTTTGTCACTGATTTTCTGTGTGGCATTGGTAAGGACAAATTGACACACAGAAAGATTAATCTGTAAAATGGAGTTAGTCATACTTCCTAATCTGAAAATGGCGTGAGGCATAATGAATTTTTATAAAGTGCTCTGAGGTCTCCAGACAGATGGTGATACAGATGTAAAATATTATTATTATATGTTTAAGGTATTTGCATGTGTAACTAAACTTTATTTGAAAGCACCTAATGATACTCTGTTCTAATTTTCCTGCCGAGCTGCTGATGAGCTCTGTTGGAACAATTCTTGGAGGCCCCATAACTATCCTGTCTCATGGCAAGTGGCCTATGTTAAGAAGTGGAAAGAGATTTTGGACATGAGGATTATCAGTCCAAAATGATACTGATCCAACCAAAAAGGCACACACAATAATCTTGCTAATCTGCATACAAAATTTGTGGCACACCCATCCCCCCTTCAGCTAAGATTTATAGTTCAATGTTGTGGTTCCCACAATGAGAACTCAGCATTTTATAAAATTGACTGCAGTACAATTGTCAAGGCTGATTCCCCACTCTGGCACTTCAAGTGCAGAAGATGGGGGCCCAGAAGGATTCTAAAAATCAATACTGGCCACTCCAGGCTTATATTAAACTCCCAAGGTTACAGCTTTTCTCTGACCTTGGATGGATAGATGCTGCCACCACCCAAGTGCAAAAACCGTTTTGAGTACCCAGGAAGGCGCACTTGGGAATTCCTTTCTGTGGGGTACCCTCAAGCCCTTTCACCATCCCCTGGGGGAAGAGCTGAGAAAGACAACAAAGGAAATCAGCTGTTGTCACCAGGTAATTAAACAACATGGGCACAAACCTCTTAGAGACACAAAAATCCAATCCCGTTCTTTAAAAAGATAAATTTTATTAAAAACAAAAAAGAAAGAAAATACATCTGAAACTTAGGCTTTTTGCTAGGTTTTAAAAAAAACAATTACAAGGGTTAAGCATCAAGAGAGCTTCTTGAGGTCCAGTTTAAAGTTACAAACAAAACAAAAGCACCTGGGTTTAGCACGGAGGAATCCACAAGCCATAAAAAAATAAGAGATAAACCTAATTGCATCATCTTAGACATTTCCTGATCTACTTACATATCTGGGGTTTCAAATAAGTAGTTTCTAAGTATGATCTGATGATTTTCATACCTAGCCCAAAGCTTTTTACAGCATAGTTCCAGCTCTGTCTCTGCTCTCAGGAGAACAACACAGACAGACAAAGGAGAATTTTTTCCCCCAATTTAAAAAAGTTCTAGCCTTCCCATTGGCTCTTTTGGTCAGGTATCCACTCCCTTTTGCCTATGGATTTTTTAATCCTTTACAGGTAAAGCAAGAACAGCTCCTAACAAGGATTTTATAGCAAATTGGCTGGCTGGGTGCCCATAAAAGGGAGCTACCTGCCCCCTGCTCATTTATCACAACAATATAAAACATATTACAGGATAATTAAAATCAAACCACTCTGGCCAAAATAAATTAATAAAGTCCACTGTGATTCTTTACCCTTACTCTTTATTATGCTTGTTCACTTACTGAAACTTGTGAATCAATAACTCACTTTGGGTATCCGTATCACTAGTGCAATTACCAAGGTTCTATTGCATTTCTTTACAGTAATAGCCAGAAAGATAAGGATAAAGTGTGCCAGTATAGTGAGGTGACAAATTATTTGCCAGGTACCCATAACTTACTGTGCCCCTGTCATGGTATGAACCCCCACTCTGAACCTTAGCGTCCAAAAGATGGGGTACCAGCATGAATTCCTCTAAGCTTAATTTCTAGCTTAGAAAAGATAGAGCTGCCACCACCCAAAAATATAGTGTTTTGGGGCACTTTATGGCCCCCAAACCCTTCCCTGGGGACCCCAAGACCCAAAACTCCTGGGTCTCACAACAAAGGAAATAAACCATATCCCCCTCCTTCTTCCCCAGATTCTCCCCTCCCTGGGTAACACTGGAGATCCCTGTGATCACTCCTTGAACTTTAAACAGAGAGGAAAATTCACCTCCCCTCCCTGGGTTCCCCTAGAAGATCCTGTGCTTCAAACTCCATGAAACACACTGAGCAGGTTTTTTTCCTCCCCCTTCCCTCTTCCCCAGAGGCAGTACAGGCTCAGTCCCCTTGAGCCTTACCTAGGGAAAAATCTAACAGGTCTTAAAAAGAAAAAGCTTTTAATAAAAGAAAGAAAAAAGTAAAAGTTGTCTCTGTAAAATCAAGATGGAAAATGTTACAGGGTCTTTCAGCTTATGGACACCAGGGAGAATCCTCCCCCCAGCACAAATACAAGTTGCAACAGAGATACAATCCTTCCAGCAAAATACACATTTGCAAATAAAGAAAACAAACAAACAAAAAGTCTAAACCGCCTTTCTAACTGGTACTTACTAAATTGAACAGAAGATTGGAGACTCTGTATACCTGTCTGGTCCCTCTTAGATCCCTGAGAGAACAGAGAACAAAAAAAAACAGCACAAAACAAAGACTTCCCTCCACTGAGATTTGAAAGTATCTTGTCTCCTGATTGGTCCTCTGGTCAGGTGTTAGCCAGGTTTACTGGACTCGTTAACCCTTTACTATCTGTTTATGATAGCCCCATACAAAGTGTGAGCAAAAACAGTCCCTTCTCCAAGTACCTTACAGGGTAAAAACCTGACAGGCAGGGCCAGCGCTAGCATTTAGGCAGCCTAGGCAATCGCCTAGGGCACCAGGATTATTGAGGGGGTGGCATTTTGCTGGGGGGGCGGCAGGTGGCTCCGGTTGACCTGCCGCAGGCATGTCTGCGGAGGATCCGTTGGTCCGTGGCTCCGGTGGAGCTGCCGCAGTCATGCCTGTGGCAGCTCCACCAGAGCCACGGACCAACGGACCCTCCGTAGGAATGCCTGTGGCAGCTCCACCCGAGCCGCGGGATCAGCACGGGGGGCAGTGAAATGGCCATGCGCCTAGGGCACGAGAAACCCTGGCGCCGATCCTGCTGACAGGGAGAAACTCAAGACTTATTGAGTGACAGGTGTTTCCTAATCTCAGATCCTTGTTATATATAATGTTGCAGTGTAGAAGGCATTTTGCATGGGTTAGTGTTTCTTGTGTATCACTCGACAGAGATAAGATAAATGCAGTAATGGATTTAAGTTGCTACAGGGAAAATTTAGGTTAGCTAGTACAAGGTAACTTTATTGTACAAACAAACAGATCAAGGGAGGCTGTGACATTGTGATCACTGAAGATAACCAAGGCTAGAGGAGAGAATTTTTGGCATTGGATCAGGCATGACGAAAGCAGCCTGCCCCCCAGTGTAGGGAGATGGATTAGATCAGTGGTCCTAACCAGGGGAATACATAACCCTGCAGGTACACAGAGGTCTTCCAGGGGGTACATCCAGTCATCTAGATATTTGCTTACTTTTACAACAGGCTACATTAA
Organism: Chelonoidis abingdonii; assembly: GCF_003597395.2. NCBI lineage: Eukaryota > Metazoa > Chordata > Testudines > Testudinidae > Chelonoidis > Chelonoidis abingdonii. Next base: position 39,760,044 of record NC_133778.1, on the reverse strand, counting down.
AAGCACTAGTGAAGTCAGTACAAACTAAAATTTCATACGGACAATGACTTGTTTATACTGCTCTATAAACCATACGCTGAAATGTAAGTACAATATTTATATTCCAATTGATATATTTTATAATTATATGGTAAGAATGAGAAAGTAAACAATTTTTTGTATTTTTATGTCTGATTTTGTAAGCAAGTAGTTTAAGTGAGGTGAAACTTGGGGGGTACGTAAGACGAATTGGACTCCTGAAAGGGGTACAGTGGTCTGGAAAGGTTGAGAACCACTGGATTAAATGGCCCACCAGAGATTATTTTAACCCAAGTGACTTTAATGGGCTTTTATATTTTACTTGGAGTTATTTCAAACCATAAACTTTGTGGTATCTAGCATCATATTTAAAAAGTGAGATGTAAATGGGTGTTACTGTAAATAATTTTGAAATCTGTAAAAATAATTACATTAAAGGAAATGTATTTAAATAATAGGAAAATCACATGGAAACTGGGAGTGTATTTTAACTTCTAAACAGAGATTTATTCAGCTAAGTTTGAAATCAGTGTTTGAAAACCTTTCAGTTTTAACACAAACCTGTTTGCATAGCTGAATTCTAGCCAACAAAAATTCCTGTCAAGTGAAACATTAACCCTGATGCCAAAGAAATGCAGTTCTCTCAGGGCAAGAAGATCTTGGCTGAGAATGAAAACTTAACACAGGTCTAAAGCAACTATCTTAAAAACATTTATACACTCAGGGTATGGGATGGCTCAGGGGCTCGGAAATGGGATATGACATCTTTCTAGGGTGACCAGATGTCTTGATTTTATAGGGACAGTCCCAATTTTTGGGTCTTTTTCTTATATAGACTCCTATTACCTCCCACTCCCATCCTGATTTTTCGCATTTGCTGTCTGGTAACCCTACATCTTTCAATTCCAGCTCACAGGTTTGTATCTGGCCTGGATCAGTAGTGGTCAAAAAGTATTACTGTCAACTGTGTAGTGGCCTAATGTGTGATATTTTGTTTGTATCACTGCAGTTTCTAGTGGGCTGGTGTCTATATGGCACAAACCACCACCACAGCTGGCATCCTTCTCTTCTCAGGAGGAGAGGGCACAAGCAGCATTTCCTCCAATCTCAAGGCCCCTGCTCAGGAGTCAGTGGAGTTGGGGATTGGTGCCACTGCTCTATAAATGGCGGCAGTGGTGGTGCTGGTGCTATCCTTCCCAAACAGGTGCAGAAGGTGCTGACCTCAAAAAGGCAGAGTCAGAAGCTGCAAGCTTTCCCAAAAGCGTGTGGATTTGGGTGTCCAGCTCCCACTGTCTTAGCAATGCTCCTGGCCACCGCTGTTAGCCAGTAAGGAAAATATACAGCATCTGTTTAATTTGTGGTGGGGCTGCTACTGCAGAATATGCTTCGTAAGGGCTTGTTTACACTACAAAATTAAGTTGACTTTATCTAATTTGATCTTGAGCCTCCTAATTAAGTCGATTGTGTGTGGTCATACCATGCTCATTGTCTTGATGGAGTGTGTCCTCCAGGCACAAAGCAGTGCATTGTGAGTAGCTATCCCAAAATCCAACTTGCCGCAGTGTGTTTTGGGAAGTTTGTGCAGTCCCTCATGGGACTAAAACATTGTCTCAGGGGGAATGGGAACATTGCATGAGCATCCCATGATGCACTGTGCTGCCTCCCTCATATCAATGGCAAACAACCCAGTGGTTTTCACACCTTAAAACCACCATGTGTACACCATAACCCCAGAAGGATAGAGACTGCTCAGTTATGCACTCTTGCTGTGAGCATCTCAAACACCTCACGCCTTCTCCTGCAGTATTTCCAGAGCCGAAGTAGGGTCTGCCACGTAGAACTTAGCAATGTCCTGCAAGCAGCCCTGTTGCAAGCCATTGAAAAAAACAATTTGCCGTTGCTGCTGGCAGTCACAGAGCAGCTGCACTCTGAGCTCCATTTCTGTTCCCGTGAAACAAGCACTGACTGGTGGGACTGCATCATTTTTTAGGTATGGGATGATGAGCTGTGGCTGAAGAACTTTTGAATGTAGAAGGCCACCTTCTGGGAACTTTGTGCAGAGCTTTCCCCTGCCGTGCAGTTCAGCAACACAAAAATGAGAGCTGCTCTGACAGTGGAGAAGTGAGTGGGAATTGCTATTTGGAAGCTTGCAACGCCAGACAGATACTGGTCAGTGAGGAATCAATTTGGATTAAGTAAATCAACCATGGGAGCTGCTGTGCTCCAAGTGTACAGGGCCATTAATCGACTTTTGCTATGAAGAGTAGTTAGTCTGGGAAATGGGCAGGATATAGTGGATAGTTTTGCTGCAATGGGGTTTCCTAATTGTGGTGAGGTTTTAGATGGCATGCATATCCCCATCTTAGCACCAGATCACTTTGCCAAAGAGTACATAAATCAAAAGGGATACTTTTCAATGGTGTTGCAAGTGCTGGTGGATCACAGGGGGGTGTTCCACAGACATCAACGTAGGATGGGTGTGAAAGGTTCATGATGTGCGCATTTTTAGGAACTTGGGTCTGTTAAAAAAGCTGCAATCCAGGACTTTCGTTCCAGACCACAAAATGAACATTGATGATGTTGAGATGCTTATAGTTATCCTGGGGGACCCAGCCTACCCCTTGATGCCATGGCTCATGAAGCCATACACCAGCTGTCTGGACAGCAGTAAGGAATGATTCAACTTTAGGCTCAGCAAGTGCAGAATGATGGTTGAATGTGCTTTTGGTCATTTGAAAGGGCACTGGAGAAGTTTACTATCACGATTGGACCATAGTAATGAGAACATTCCCATGGTTATAACTGCCTGCTGTGTGCTCCATAATATCTGTGGGGGAAAAAGGGGGGAAAATTTTCCCCAAGGTTGGGCAGTTGAGACAGATTGCATGGCAGCCATTTTTGAGCAGCCAGACACCAGGGCAATAAGAAGATCACAGCAAGGGGCGCTGTGTATCCGCGAGGCTTTGAAAAGCTGTTTCAGTAATGAGTCACCGTAATGTGAGCTGCTTGTCTGCATTGCGTTTTCCCAAACCTTCACCTGCCTTGTATCACTCTCCCTGTAAAGCCAACCCCCGGCCCAAGCCCACTGCTTCTACTCAATAAAGAAAATTTATTCCTCAAATCCGTTTACTTTATTTAACAAACATAAGTAAAGAGGGAGACCAGAATAAAAAGGTAACCTTGAGGAAAAGGGGTTGTAAAGTTAGAATGGGAGAAACATTTTCAACTGTGTAATGTAATACCACATTCCAGACCCTCAAAGGTCTGTGAATAGGTGCCTTAGCTCACGCCTCATGGACTGCATAGAGGAGGATGATTCTATGCCAGGTGATGCTGGATGGCTGTCCATTAGGGTCTGCAGAGGGAATCTACCCTCCTGCTTCTGTTCCTGCAGTTCATACATCTCAACATGTCTGCTTGGTCCTACATAATCTGAAGCATCTCATCCTGCACCGCACATTCTTGCTCACTGGAAGCTTTCCTGCTCTCCATGTCCACATCTAACTTCTCGGACAGCAAAATCCTCCACACTCTTATCTCTGGGTCAGCTGTCCTGGAGGCATTCATTATCTCAGTGAACATGTGCTCCCATGTTCTTTCTTCTCCTTCTAATCAGCAAAAGTCTGCTTTCAGGTGTTGGTGACACATCAAAAGCCACATTTCCAGCTGTCAGTCATGGGGAAAAAATAAAGGAGCCATTATACATGAATAAAATGTTTCCATAGCAAATCCATTTTCAAAAAAAAAAACCCAAACCCATATTACACTAGGTGCAAACCATAACATAATCAGAATCTGTAACCATTCACTGTGCCATTTTGCTGTCAAGCCGCGATGAGTAGGGTCCCCATCCTGGGTCATGGGTGATGGCATTTTTAATGAAGTTTATGGCAGGCTCATGTCGGGAGCAGAGGTAGCTAGTCAAACAATGACCTTTCCCCATAGCACCATGGGAAGCTGTTTATGGATGGGGTAGAGAAGGGAACGTTTTCACTCCCAAATTGCAAAATCTCTCATGTGGGGCCCCAGTTCCCTATCAGCCACTTTAAACTACTTGCTGACCCATGCTGAGCACAGTAAAAGGCACATTAGCAGCCGCGTAGTTTGGTGATCCGGAAAGTGGGGGGATGCAGTGAGTCTACATGGCCTGTTTTTTTTCTTGTAAGAGCACTTTTAATGAGGAGAACTCCCCCTGTTTCCCCTAAGCGACCCCACAATCGATCTCTTGAGGGTAACAAAGATGGAAATGAAGGAGATGCTGCAAGCATCTGGGTAAAGACCCAGTCCTTATGGTGCTATGCTGTGTACCGCAATAATGCCAGCAGAATTAATTCAGGAGTTGGGTGGAAACGTGTCCTACCATGGTGGAAGAAATAAGACTGCCCTGCCCAGAAACCTTCTGCAAAGGATTGCAGAGTCCCCCCATGAAAGTTTCCTAGAGATATACATGAAGGATTCCCAGGCTATACCAGTCCACATAAACAGTCCTTTCCGGGGGCCACCCTCTGCATAGCTGGAGCTGCCTTTTGTAAGCAGAGAACAACAGCACCTCACTTTTTCTTCACAGTAAACATGCCAGACACCAAATGTTATGCCCACTAAAATTTAACTGGATTTTGATTACAACTGTACACTCACCAGAGGTGCCTTCCCTGGCATCATGGTCAGCCGCCTTGATGTCCTGTGACCCACAGGGCTCTAGGGTTAAAAATATTTCCTGGTTCTAGGGGAGAGTGGATCCACCACTTGGCTGTCTCCCATTCTCCTCCTCCTCTTCCTCATCCACCGTATCGTCCTCCTTGTTGTTCCTAGACTACCAGACCTGTGAGGCAGTGGCAGAGCCAGGTGGACTCCTTTTTATCAGTCGGAGGAGCGATAAAAAAAAAAAAAAAAAAGACGCCACCCTCTGCGGTGCTTTTATTTTACTTACCCAGGGGGAGCAATAAAAAAAAAAGGCGCCACCCACTGTGGTGCTTTTACTCACGTGGCAGCACTCTGGGTCTTCGGCAGCGGGCCCTTCACTCGCTCCAAGTGACTTCGGCAGCACTGAAGGTCCCACCATCGAAATGCCACCGAAGAACCGGAATGAGTGAAGGTCCTGCCACCGAAGACCCATAGCATTGCTGGGTGAGTAAAATAAAAGCACCGCAGCGGGTGGCGTCTTTTTTTTTTTTTTTTTTATCGCTCCCCCGACTGATAAAAAGGAACCAAGAAATTGACAAGGTACCACTTGTGCTCATTGGGGAAGTGGCCACTCCCCCGCAGCTACGCTACTGCGTGTCCACATTGCTTGTGGGGATGCTGGTAGGGTCACTCCCGAGAATCGCATGCAGCTCATTGTAGAACTGGAATGTGTGGGGTTCAGCACCAGAATGACTGTTCACCTCTCTTGCCTTCTGGTACACTTGGCAAAATACTTTTATTTTCACACGGCACCCTTGTGTTCCTCGTGTAGCCCTTCTCCCCCATGCCCTTTTGCAATTTTGGCATAGATGTCAACGTTTCTTCTGATAGATCAGAGTTCTGCCTGCACAGACTCTTCTCCCCACACAGCGATGAGATCCACCACCTCCTGTGCAGACCAAGCTGGAGCGCGTTTGAGGCATGTAGTCTCCATGATCAGCTGTGCTCAAGCTGGCATGCTCTCAATGCTGATCAAAGAGGAAATGGGAAATTAAAAATTCCTGAGGTTTTAGCAGGGGAGGGGCTGTTTCCTGTGTAGCTGGCTGCAGTGCAGGGGAGTTGAGAATGAACTCCAGAGTGGTCACAGATGAGCACTGTGAGATACGACCTGGAGGTCAATTAAGTCGAATTACCCAATGCTGCATCTGCACTACCTCTCAGTCGACCCATGAAAATTGAATTAACTGCTATGCCTCTCACAGAGGTGGATTACGGAAGTCAATATTAGAGGTGACTTAGGTTGACGTAAAGGACCCGGCAGTGTAGACACATACATTAACAGGTCAGCTTAAGGTGGCTTCCTTTGACCTAACTTTTTTAGTGTAGACCAGGCCTAATACCCATAGGAATTTTTGCTAAATTGCCAAAATTCCTGCAGAACTGTTCTCGTTTCCCCTACCCCACACTAACAAAGGCCTATGTCTCTAAAGCACAATCTAATCCTGATCTTAAAAAAAAAAAAAAAAGCATTTGCTTCATTTCTGATCAGTTCAAATAAGGGTCCATATATGTACAAGCTTATTTTTCCATTCATGAATTTTCCAATTACTAAGTTTATTAATCTCTAGTTATTTTCCAGAGGTACCTATATACAGGTGTAATTGGCTGATGCTCATTGAAGACCACATCCACTGGATTATTTACAAATGAACAATAATGATCTATCCATGGGGTGGGTTTCTTCATCTGGAGAACTCAGCTCCACTAGGTGTTCTGGTGGCAAAGCACAAACACAGTTGTACAGCAGAGTTCAAGATTCCTTTTTCTGGAATGACCATTCCAGACTCTCATCAGAGATCTGGCAGTTAAAGCCAAACAGTCTTGTAATATAGTTTTAAAAAAACAAGCAATACCAGCCCCTTTCCAGGGATTCATCCTAGGGAACAGGAAGTTCAAATCAAACAAGCAAGCACAGTTCTCCCAGTCTCTCAGAGAGAACACCAGCAGCCCTAACTGTCCCCAGGGCTTTTCTTGGTCTGAGGAAAGGAAGTGCTTTTGTATCCTACTCCACTAATTAGGCCTACAAATCCCACCAGTCCTGGGACTGTAAGATTCTTTCTGATTGGATAAGAGAGAAGTGAGCCTTGCTTGTGCACACATCAAGATTCTGGGCCTGATCCCTTGAATGAGCTTGGCTGAGTTCTTCCCAAACCACAATCTTCCCCCTGAGATCACTTCCTGTCTCTGGTTTTCTGGGTTTGTGTTTGCATGCCAAAAAAAAAAAGGGTGTGTGTATGGAGAATGGCTGAGCAGATTCCCATCTTCATTCTTAAAGGGCTAACGTATCCATTACAACAAGCTAATATACAGCTATTTTAATTACTACACCCGTACCTCGATATAACGCTGTCCTCATGAGCCAAAAAATCTTACCGAGTTATAGGCGAAACCGCATTATATCGAACTTGCTTTGATCTGCCCTAACGTGCGCCCCCCCAACGCTGCTTTACCGCGTTTATCTGAATTCGTGTTATATCAGGTCGTGTTATATCAGGGTAGAGGTGTATTATTCTTCCTAGGCATGATGGAAGGGTTTTTGTTTGTTTGTTTTTTTTGTTTGTTTTTTTTTTAGCAAAAACAATTTTCAGAGACCTTGTCAAATACTTTGATTTGGAGCAAAAAAATCACTCCTGTAGACTCCTGGCTTCTAGCCTCTGCTCTCATTTGAATGTATTAATGCAGGGGTCAGGGATGACGTTACTTCTGGTAAACTGCAGATCTGTGACCTTATCTCCCTTCCTTTACATGAGGAATGATATAGCTAAAAAATCTGATACTTTAATTATCACTAGGCATCTGAATTAACTCCTCACTGAGATGAATGCGGCAGTTCACACCTCTCAAATCTATCTTTACAGGCTTATATCTCTATTGGTTACACTCAGGCTATAAGCACTACAGCAGTGCAGCTGTAGTGCTTCTGATGAAGACACTCTGAACCAATGGGAGAGAGCTCTCCAGTTGGCTTTATTACTCCACCTCCCATGAGAGGCAGTAGCTGTGTCCATGGGAGAAGGTCTCACCGATATAGAGCTGTTCTAGCTCTAGTGTAGACAAGGTCTTAGTCTCCATGTTTTTAGGATTTCTTTGCAACCATAACAGCCAGAGACTTACTTTCTTTTTAAATGAAAGCTGAGATTTTGGAGAAGGCAACAGTAGCTTCAGAGAAGTGCTGGAATAGCATACTGGAGAGTACCAAGCTATTTCCAAGCCCTGATTAAAAGCAATCCATGAAATAAAAACTAATTCATGGAATTCACAAAGATCTGAGCCATTCTTTGTGAATACAAAAGATGATGTTACTTTAACTACTTTACAGTTTTATGGGAGGGAAAAACTGATCAAAACCTGCCAACTAAAGTTAAAGCTGATGCTCTCCTTTCCCTACCTTATTCCCTTACCCCAAAGCTGATCTACAGAATCATGCAGAGATCTGAGACCCTAGCAAATAACTTGTCCTGTGTTGCAAAAGGAAAGATGGAATGAAGTCCTTAACTTTGACTAGCCACAGGTCTATAGTTTTAGCTTACACTATTAACAACAGTTAAACATCCTTTTTTAAGGCCTGAGTCTATGAAATACTGAACATTTTCTGCAACAAGCTGAAGGCCTGCCACTTCCATTGACATCAGTAGGAATTAAGGGAGCTCAGCACCTGACAGAATCAATCCTGAAGTATGTTTATTTAAAAAAAAAAATTAAAAGCAAAGCTAAAGAGTGTTGTTACACATCCCTCATGAAAGGGCTTGTTGAGCTCTCATGACAGCTACACTTCCTTCTCTGAGATTGATTATGTATATCATATAATAAATTAAATGGCCTCAACCTGGAGTCAATGGTAAAACTCTGATTAACTTCCAAAAGGAGCAGCATTGGATACATATGTTTATAATTTATAATTTTTCATCTATATTGCAATTGCTATAGAAGCCTCAAACAGGTCACATCCCTAATGTATTAGTCACTGTTGTAAACTCTAAGTCAAGCGCTGTCCTTTAGCATATGTTTGTACAGCTAGCACAATGGGATCCTATCTGGTCTAAGACTCTAGGCACCACCAGAACACAAATTATAAACCAATAGTAAACAACTGTTCCTGCCCAAAGAATTTACATGTAAATTTTTTTAAAAGGGGAGGAATTTCCCCTCATTCCCCACCAGAAGGTAATTCCTATTGGTAGCCTGTTAATTTTTCTTGCGTGCCAGTTCACTTCTCCTTAACCAGTTCTGCTTTGATGGCATGAAAACAGTTATATAAATGAAGTGTTACATAATGCTAAGAATTGCCTTCGGGCTTGCTTCAGTCTCTCCTGGAATTTCGTGAGCATTAGGAATCATTATAATAAACTAAATATTTCAAGGCAAAAATGTCACCAGGGATTTACTGAAATTGCATATTGTTGCTTTTGTCTGGATAATGGTCTGTTTGTATGCTACTGTATATTGTTTGTGGTCCAAACAGAAACACATTCTGATGCCTGTCCTATGCCAATGGTTGTTGTTATTATGAACACATTTATATTTTGTTGTATTGGGCTATCTGCCACTTTATGTAAGCAGCACCAGCTGCTCTTGCTCTTACACAGCAGATTATTGTATATAGCATTTTAGTTTTTCCCTAAAGCACATAATGCTTTGTACAATCCGAATTACTAAATCTCCAGGAAATGATTGTAAGTTATATTAAAACTGTGACAACTGAGAACAGAAACAGCTTTGAAGACCAGTACAGACAATGCAGGAGTCCTAACGGGACTGTGGTTATGGGCTGGTTTTAATATGGCTAACCTATATTCGTTTAAGATTTTCTGCTACATTCTTTTTCTTATTGTTTCCTTCACTAAAATTTAGTCTACAGCAGATGATGATGCAAAAAATTAGTATTTAAATGTAAACATTGAGGAAATGTTTCATTTCATTTTTATGGCTTGAAATAAATTGAAACCTAAGCAGATGTACAATGAAATGAAGCCCAGGATACCTATTTGTTGCATTTCTATAACAGGTATCATGCTCAACTTACTTGGCAGCCTTCTACACAGGGAAAACACCATCCCTTAAATACAGTATTAACACAGTAGTAGCCAGAGTGGAATAATTATAATGTAACTTTACTGACATCATGTGCAAGGTAAGCCGATCCATGTTATTGCTGGGTTTAAAAACGTGCTCTGGTCAGATGACAACTTTGCCTAGGCTGGAGTTTGTTTTTATTTTATCCTAGTTATAATATGGTTTAGACCTGACTGGCTGCCAAACAGTGTTGTATCCAAGTTTAGCCCTATCTTCCTTACACACAGTAGTTAAACACTGCTATTTGACCAGAGACAGAGCGTGGGGTGCCCCAGTGCAGAGGCTGTGCAGGCAGCTGCAGGAAGAGTCAGATTCTAATTGGCCTGAGAGGGTGGGGAGGAGCATCAGGGGTGCTGATGGGGACAGCAAAGACTCAGTAGGCTTAGGGAAACCTGCCAAATCTGCATCCTCACTGCAGGGAGCTGCTGCTGCTGCCAGGGAGTGGGGAAAACAGATGGCTGTTCCTTTGAAGCCACTTACACATTAATCTCTCTGCCTATTTCTTCTTCCAGTTCATGCAGTGGCACCTGTAGCTACTAACCAGGGGCACACATCCTGGAAGGCAGCCATTCACCCAGGGAAACAGCAGATTAAGATGATGATCTTTTTTTCAAACTGGCTGCATGAATTGGCAAAGGGGTGCCAGGATTAGGAATAGTCACGTGTGTGAACAGACGAAGGTTTTAATAGAGGAGACAGAGCCACAAAGGAGTGTGCAGGTGGGGAGCTGAGGAATAGTGCCAGCAGGAACTTGGAGGTGGTGGTTAGGTGGATAGGATTGACATTTTGAGTGGTGGCCAGAAAGGTAGATGTGAGATGGTAGACCCTTTAGTTAGGTAGGAAGTAGTGCTTTGAATTTGTAGATGGAGGGAGGGGAGCTTTTTTTGAGAAGGGAACGTCCTTTTCTGATAAATCCACATAACATAGCTGTTAAGATTGCTCGACAAAATATAAAAGTAAAATATAAAAATATATATCTGTATCCAAAAGAGAAAAATCTGTGGAGGAAAAGAGATGTGTTCATTTTGTGTTCATATTTTAAAGCATTGAGACATATTTTATAGTTTTCCAGTCTTTATAATGTATTTGAATGCTGTTAAGAGGACTAAAGAAATGTGATTTGAAGGAAGACTGAAATGTGTGGTGTGTGGTTTTTAAGTTCTGCTTTTGTAACGTTTTAGGATTTTGGATAGCTCCACGGGAGTTCAGCCTTGGCTGAGTTAGCAATTCAATTACATTTTTGTGTATGTCAATACATACAATAATTCCATGTGACTGATGAACAAATCAGCTAACACGCTGGTTTTTCATTGTTGATCTCAACCACAAGCACATTTGTGACTCCATCAGATGTTTCTGATTTTAGGCCAATGAATGCGCATAGAAGAGTTTCCTTCTTTCTGATAGACGCCTGGCAGCCCAATCAGATGAGCAAATTTGGAGGTCAGCATCAGGATCATTTTTTTTATCTGATCACCTGCCCTAGAATTTGCTCAATAAACTGGGAGAGAGATTTGGCAGCAGCAGCACTTCTGCCAAAGGGATACAGGAGGTTTGTGGGATTCCTATCTGTAAATTCTGCAGTAAGTGAATTCTAAGCTTGTCTTAGCAAGCAAATCTTCTACTGGTTTTATCGGCTCTGGCTTTGGCTCAACAGGTAGTGTTTGGCTCAGCGGTAAAGTCAGTTAATTTCCTTTTGCAAAATCAGTGTGCCCTCAGTGTTCTAGATCAGAGGTCCCCAATGCAGTGCCCAACAAGCGACATCATAGACGAGAAGCGTCAGCGGTGGCATTTCGGCGGATACCACAGTCTTTCATCTGGCGACCACCAGACGAAAAGGTTGGGGACCAATGTTCTAGACAATCTAGTAAATCTGGTAATAAAGGCTGATTTTTACCTACTCAGGTCCATGCGACTTACGCCATCTCCTGACTTTAATCATTCAGTCACTCTTCCCATCCTTCTAAGAAAGACACAAATGCCTAATTTTCAAAAGGCAGATGCCTGCCTTTCTTGCACAAAACAGTGTGCAATACTGCAAATATGGAGTTCCATGCAGGCATACATAGAAAATTTAGCACTCTATTTGTGCATGCACTTGCCTGTTTAATACCAGCTATTATAGTAAGCATGTATGTAAATATGCCCGGGAAGCCAAACATATCTTTAGGTATTGGCTGACACTTGTCATTTAAAAAAAAAACCTGGTCTTTAATGTGCAATGACAATATAGAAGCAAACAAATGTCCATCCTTAATGTAGGCCAGATCCAACACCCATTGAAGTCAATAGGAGTATTTCCATTTATTTCAGTGGATATTGGATTTGTACCTAAAGGTGTAACTTGAAAAAAACCCATGCGATTTATTAAACTTTGTTAGTCACAAGCAGGGGTGAAAGTAACCTAAAACTAACTTAAAGGATTTACTGGTATGCCGGAGTCTTGAGTGGGGTGTGGCCTCAACCAGAAGAGGCGTGGCCTTTCAAGATTTAAAGGCCTTGGGGCTCTGGCTGTGGCTGGGAGCCCCAGGGCCTTTAAATCACCCCAGAGCTACCAGCTGCAAAGGTGGCTGGGAGCCCCAGGGCTCAGTGGCAAATTAAAGGGCCTGGAGCTCCAGCCGCTGCAGAGAGCCGGGCCCTTTAAATCACCTCGGAAGCCCTGCCGCTGCTACCCCAGGGTGGCAGGGCTTGGGCTAGGGCTGTGGTAGTGGCAGCCGGGCTTGGGCGGAGATTTAAAGGGCCCAGGGCTTTGGCCACTGTGTGGAGCCCTGGGCCCTTTAAAGCACCGCCGGAGCTCCAGCAGCAGGGCTCGGGCAGCACTTTAAAGGGCCCAGGGCTCCCTGCAGGGCTGGAGCTCTGGGACCTTTAAATCCCCACCCAAGCCTGGCTGCCAGAGCTCCGGTGCTGATTTAAAGGGCCTGGGGCTCTCCGTAGTGGCTGGAGTCCTGGCCCTTTAAATCACCACTGGAGAAGTGTAATGGCTTACTTTCACCTCTGGTCACCAAGGATCTGCAGACTTACATCAATTTGTATTTGCATGATTCATAAGTCCAACATTTTTTGGACATCAGCTTGGTGAAGCACAGAATCTACTTTATGCTTCACACCTTCCTAATGAGAGAGCCTGAAAGTCAAACACAGATCTGCGGAAGACATCTAACTTCATGAATGCTCAGTGACTCCACTGTCTTCCTCAACAATGTCTGACAGCCAATCTGTTACAGAAAGCCTTACGTGACAACACCCTAAAAATAAGGCATTAGATATTAAAAGCACTTATTGACAGCATTCATATTATGGTGAATTTTCCTCAGTCTGCGTTACCACGGTCCATACCAATGTCATGGGAAGATAAAAGCTTCTGAAGCCTAGTTTAAGGTGAATGTGTGTGGCCTATAAATCGGATCAACAATCTTTTGGGGATTTTTTCAAAGAACAAATGGTGACTGTGGACAAGGTAGGAAAGGGTCTTCAACAGGAGTATATAATTTTTTGGTGACATATATGTGTATCTAATTTACATTCCCTTTCATTTATCTGTGACAGCATAGTTTAACATAATCAGTTAGCCTACATCTGAGTCTCACATGGGAAAGCTAAATTTAGCATTAAATACCTGTAGTACATTAAATCACAAAAGAAAAAAATCACATTAGGAAATCCTATTGAAATTGGATTTATGACTCAATGCTTAGATATTTTACTACTATATATCACTATTTTTATTAGTAGTGTAGGTAATGAGCCATCAAACTATCTAAGTATACCTATAAACATTTATAAAACCCATTTGCAATTGAAATTATCATTCTGTAAAACATATACCATTTCTGTAGAAAGGTTGTAACTTAGTTTTTGCCATTTAATTTAGTGCTTCCATGTACAGATGGGCCATGATCAAAGTAACAAGTTACTCCTTCACTTGCAGCCCTGAATAATCACATTTTCCTGCAGTCTTTCAACCTGCAAGTTCCTTGTACAAGTTCATTCAGGTTCTGAACTCTGCCAGAACTCCTGAAACTGAGGGCTGGAATAATGGTGTCTTATAAATATATAATACCTTGACCTGGAGGAAGAGGAGAGAAATAGAAACATGAAAAGGAGCTTATATGGGACTGTGCTGTCTTCAGATGGATATAACGTGTAAGCAAAAATGAGAAAATTATACATTTTTAATAGAAAACGTTGGCTACACAAAGGCAACCCAGTCCTACATGCAGAAAACGTTGACGTATCCCAGCCCTATAAGTTACACTACAAAACAAAAAAGCCCTCCAGTCAAAGAAGAATGTAAGTGGGCCTTTCATCTTTGAGGGGAATCACTTTGTTACTTCTGGTCTTTAATGATCAGGGGAATCCTTGGGCAGCTACTGCTACGGGGTCTATTTTTGCTCCTGGGTGGACAACAGACTTGCTCATTTTTTCCACCAAATCGTGTGTGTGTGTGTGTGTGTGTGTGTTACAGTTGTCTAAAAGATAGAAAACTTTGGACCTATTCAAACATGTATAGTTCTCGGCACCGGAGCTGCTCCTTTAGCTCACCATTTAGAAGCCTATATTTTTGGAGCTGAAATCCTGATGGGTGGCATGGGTGTGGATGAGAGTTGGCTCATTACCATGGTGTATATAGCATGCATTGTTGTATAATTGCAAGATCAGTACAATTTGTCTTAGACTTAATTTATTTGTCTAGAACAGTTTTAATTTGACTTGTAAGTGAACCAGCACTCTGTGGCAGGGAAGAACTCTGGCAAGAAATGCAGTATGATGCACGCATGCTCTGTCCTAGTACATGGCTGTTAGCAATCTGGAACAAACCACAAGGAGGTTGGGAATCTATTAAAAAGAACAGTTAGGCCCCCTTGGAGTATGGCAGGAAGGCAGTGTGAGAGTCACAGATACACTCCTCCTTTCTCTGTCCCTTTTCTTGGCTGGGAGAAGAGGGGAAGGACTTCTGTTATGCCTGTGTGTAGGAATCCTATAAAACCCAACTCAAGTATAATTATACATGCTTTTTGCATTTTCTATCCAGGTAGAGGTATAGTCTCTTTTCCAAGGTAAACAGTCCCAGTCTTTTTAATCTCTCCTCATATGGATGCTGTTCTATACCCCTATGATTTTTGTTGCCTTTCTCTGTACCTTTTCTAATTCTAATAGATCTTTTTAGAGATGGGATGACTAGAGCTGCATGCAGTATTCAAGGTGTGGGTGTACCATGGCTTTATATAGTGACATTATGATATTAAGGAGTTAATAGTTCTGCCATTTCATATTTGTGTGCCTGGTAAAATGCCATGTGGTTCTGGTAACTTCTTTTTGTTTAATTTATCCCCAAAATGCAAAAAGCAATTTTAAGAGGTGGTGGTTTCTTGCACTCTAGAAATTTGGATGCAAAGCAAAAATTGGGGAAAAGCCAGAAATTCACTGCTTTGACTTTGGGATGTGGGAATTTTCCCACAGCTGTAGGATGTAGTAATCTTTTTGCTGGAGCATTTGAACTGAGCATACACTCAAAGCTAGATTCTTTAGGCCCTAATGTGGGTTTATGTTAATAACTGCATGTCATAATCGGGATGTAAGAGGGTGGGGTGGATCAGTCACACTCATTAAATGTACTGCTCCTAAGTGCTACTGCAGAATGCACTAAACATTTGAATCTTTAAAGGCAATAGGAGCCTCCCCCCGCGCCCCCCAAAAAAGCACATACAAGTTTGCTCCACTTTCCCAGCAAGGGGCCTGAAAACATACTCCTCCTTTACAGTTACTTACATCTGAGGTTGTCTCAAGGAATCTTCCTGCTGATCCTTTCCAAAATTCTTAGGTCGATCCTATCCATATGTGATTTAATCGTGGTGGATAGGAGTTGAGTCTGTCTGGGTTATGCTATGGAAATGGACTAAAACCAGCATACTTATTTTACTGAATACCAAATAGCCTAGAGATAGTTGCCACTTCAGCCACTGACTTCCTTGGGCTGGATTTGAACTACTGCCATCAAGATAAAAGGGTCTGTATCCCACCATCAGTCTCACTAAAAAATTACAAATTTTATAAGTACATGTATACAAATGCTAGAAGTCCAAATATTAAGATGGGTGAACTTGAGTGCCTGCTATTAAAGTGGTTATTGAATTATTGAATGAGGCTATTGCACTGGTCTTCAGTTCAAAGGATGTGAGGAAGAGTCCCACACCTGAGCCATTTTTTTAGGTGACAAATCTGAGGAACTGTCCCAGATTGAGATGTCAGAGGGGGTTTGGGGATAAATTAAACAAAAAGAAGTTACCAGAAGCACATGGCATTTTCCCAGGCACTCAAATATGAAATGGCAGAACTATTAACTCCTTAATAGCATAATGCCACTATATAAAGCCATGGTACATCCACACCTTGAATACTGCATGCAGCTCTAGTCATTCCATCTCTAAAAAGATCTATTAGAATTAGAAAAGGTACAGAGAAAGGCAACAAAAATCATAGAGGTATAGAACAGCATCTATATGAGGAGAGGTTAAAAAGACTGGGACTGTTTATCTTGGAAAAGAGACTATACCTCTACCCCGATATAACATGAGCCGATATAACACGAATTTGGATATAATGTGGTAAAGCAGTGCTCAGGTGCGAGGGCTGCGCACTCTGGCGGATCAAAGCAAGTTCGATATAACGCAGTTTCACCTATAACGCAGTAAGATTTTTTGGCTCCCGAGGACAGCGTTAGATCAGGGTAGAGGTGTACTAAGGGAAGATATGACAGAGGGCTATAAAATAATGAATGGTGTGGAGAAATGAATAAGGAAGTGTTATTTACTCCTTCACATAACACAAGAACCAGGGGTTCTGCCAATGCAATAAATAGGCAGCAGGTTTAAAACCAACAAAAGGAAGTGCTTCTTCACAAAACACACAGTCTGCTCCCGCCCCTGCCCCCAGCCTTGGCCCCTGGACACAGCCCTATTCCTGGCCCTGGTCCCAGCCTTGGCCCCCTTACCTCTGTCTGTACCCACCCACCCTCCTCTGCCCCAAAGCCGCGGCCCCACTCCCAGCCCTGGCTTCATAGAGTGGGCGGAGGGGTGTGTGTGGACAGGGGTAAGGGCATGTGTGACTCTCAAAACTTTGGGGACTTCTGATGTAGACACTGTTTCAATTCAGGCTTCCATAATATAGGAAAGTAATCTTGGTCTTACTTTTCTTGCACTAAATGCATCACACAGATTACAGCTGGCTTATAAATGTAATCACATGTGTTCTTACTAGGAATATTTTAAAAATTCTTAGGCAGCTGGCCAAGGTTCTTGCAAAGGGTTTATTATCTGGCTCAGCTCTCTAGTATCTTTTTGGATTGTTTACTGTTTATTTTCATGTCATTCACTGCAAATGCAAGCAGCTATTCTTGTGACTGCACAGGTGTTGCTGACCCCTACAGTATAATCTGAAACAGTGCTTGGAGAGACAGTACAATGGAAGAAAATCCAGAAATATCATGTCTCCTAGTGTAACTGAATATACTTCCACTGTAAATCTACTGCATTGCTATCTTGTCCTGAAGAAGCAATTTGAAACTGTGCTAGCAAAGGAGTTTAATACTTGTGTATTATAGCTGTGAAATTCCTCGCCAGCTATAGTAAGAGACCTTAAATGTATTACAATTTTAAAAGTCTCTTTGTGTGTATTAACAAATTTTAAGGCAGAAATGCACATGTGCTTTTGTTTAAAGATACTTAGTGACAGAGTAATCTCATAAGGGTCAGAATTTAGATTTTGGTCAGTTAAACCCCAATCAAGATGGTTCTTCCACAGTTTACAAAACGTGGCTAACACTCACAGATGAACAGACTTTCTCATGAGATATCTAGCATGTACGCTTCAGGTCACAGCTAGAAAAACTTAGAAAAAAGTCTTTTGGCAGCATCTTGCCACTTCTGGTTCTGGCCAGTTTTCAAGTTTGAATCTACAAATGGGTGAACATTGAAGGTTTTGTCTTTTTAAAAAACTTTTTTTTTTCAGTCTGGTGTTTCCTTCCCCATCTGAGCTATTCAGACCTCCCACCAGTACTTCAGCTCATCTTCCTTCATTAACCCCTTAATTTGCTTCTGGAGACACTCACTATGAACCTGGGGGGTGACTTCAACTTCCACTGAAATTGAATGCAGTGTCTCAGTGAGCTCTCAGCCTCTGTGTTGCTTGCCTCATTGTTATAGCTGGTGAAATACTTTTTTTTAAAATCATGAAAATTTCAGAGATGAGTTCAAAGCCATGAGCAAGTTGGAGCATTATCTCCCCTCTTCCTTGAGCTGATTAATAGACTGAGGCCAGAAAGGGCCATTAAATCATCTAGTCTGACTTCCTGTATATCATGAACTGTAGAATTTCATGCAGTTACTCTTATGTTGAGCCCAAAAACTGGTGTTCCATTGAGCATATCTTCCAATGAAGTCATCCAGTCTCGATTCAAAGACTTCAAAAGATGGAGAATCCACCACCTCCCCATGTAATTTGTTCCAGTGGTTAATTATCTTCACTGTGTTTTGTCGTCTTTTTTTTAATTCCAAAGGTGCCTTTTTTCTTTGTTAGGTGCCTTTATTTCAGCTTGCTGCCATTGATGGTTATGCCTTTCTCTGCCAGATTAAAGAGCTCTTTAGTAGCCAGCATTTTCTCCCTCCGAAGGTGTTTATAAATCATCTCTCAATTTTCTTTTTGATAAGCTAAAGACCTCAAGCTCTTTAAGTCTCTTTCATGATAAGACATTTTTTCTAGCCCTTGAAGCATTGTTCAAGTCAAAGCTTTTCCACAGCTTCTCCAATTTTTCAAAATCTTCTTTCAAATGTGGGTACCAGAACTGGATGCAATATTCCAGTATTAGTCTCATCACTGCCATATGCAGATGTGAGACCACCTTCCTACTCATTAGTCCCTTATTTATATGTCCTAGAATCACAGGAGTTAGAGAGAGCTGCCAAATTTACCCTCATTACAAGAAGCAGCCCCACCCACGCAAAAAATCATCTGCGTGCTGCTACCCCTAACTCTCATAGTAGGCCCCAGAAGGGAAGGCAGCCAATCACTCAAAGTCATAGAGAGTCTAGCAGCCTCTTTTACTGAGAACCAGTGTAAATGGGCAGAGAATCCCTGGGCTAAGTAAGAAGATGCACAGAACTGCAAAGGACTTCTGGGAAGGGGATGGTGAGGCAGAGGCACAGAACCATCAGGGATGAGGTTTAGGAGAATATAGCCTGGGCAAGGATAGACATCTTGACTGGTCATCAAAGAAGGTGAGGAGTAAGGAGGGAGACTTTCATTTGGGCTTACTGAATTTGTGCTAAAGGTGCTATGGGAGGAAGGATGGTTCTGTGGTTAAGGTAGTGCTTGGTTCAGTTCCCAGCTTTGATGTGCTTCCCGTGGGACCCGGAGCAAGCTCTGAGAGATGCACCCACTGCTGAGATATGCCATGAGAGATGCCGCAACACATCTGGCATTACTAGTCGGGCCAGGAGATGCTGCTCTGAATGAAGCGCTAGATGAGGTGTCTGCGCTGCATGTGAGGGAATATCAAGCAACTGGTAACTGTGCCAGACCCAGTGTGGGTGGCTATAGGCCCAGCTGCTGGTCTTCATGGCTGAGAGCACACAAGAACCTGGAGCAGGTGGTCACACCCTGAGTTAAGGCAACACAGCAGCTTGTTAGGAATTAGAGCACTGAGATGAGCTCTGTAGAGGTTTTCAAACAGAATATGTGGTAAAAAGTCAATGGTAATCACCTCTTATACACTTCAAAGAAACCCCAACAACCTCTAATGGGGACTGAGTGGGTCCAAAGCTCTTTTGCTACCATTAGGAGTAGAAACATCCCTCAGAGACATGCTGTATAAGCCAGCCACCTAGCAGAGAAACTGTATTTGATTACACTGCAGCTGTATCCAGTCCCAGCCCCTGAGGAACCCCAGCTATACGCAGATCTGTTTGCTTCCGTGGACAGCCACCTGCTGTCTGTGTACCTTAGTATCACATGTACCAGTCCTGAAGTGGCACTTGTGGATGTATTTTCTCATTCTTGGCATGGATTTGGAGGATATTTATTGCCTGTAGTTCCTCAGCTATATAAAGATCTAATGAGAAAAAAATAAGGACTAAGTTAGTTGGTTCTGCTGCTTCTGAGGAGGTACTTTATCCTTAACACATCTGGCTAGTGTGAAGGGACAGCTAAGAATGCTAAAGCTACCACAGGAAGTAATGGGCATGGGAAATCTCCCAGAGTCAAGGAAGACTAGCACTTCAGGCACCTGTGGTTGCTTGTAGGCCAAATGTGGTTATTTCTGTAAGGAAGAGAGGGTGTGTCTAAAAGAGTCTCCCTTTTCTGTGTTTCAAGAGTTCCTCTGGGAAGGGTTAGAAAGGGAACTTGTCTCCAATATATCGGTTCAGGTCTCAGCTCTAAGATTTCTATGAATTCAGACAGAATTTTACCATTTAGTTAAGTTTATCTGTTAGTTGAGAGAAGGTGCCTAAAGAAATCATGGAGTTCCTAAGCCTTAGACTCATAGACTTTAAAGCCAGAGGGACCATCATGATCATCTAGTTTGACCTCCAGCACATTGCAAGCCGCAGAATCTCATCCACCCGCCCCTTTAATAGACTTCTAATCTCCAGCTGAGTTACTGAAGTATTCAAATAATAATTTAAAGACTTCTAGTTACAGAGAATCCACCATTTACACTGGTTTAAACCTGCATGTGACTCGTGCCCCATGCTGCAGAGGAAGGCAGACCTCCCCCACCCCCCAGGATCTCTGCCAATCTGACCTGGTGGAAAATTTCTTCCTGACCCCAAATATAGTGATCAGTTAGACCCTGAGCATGTGGGCAAGACCCACCAGGCAGATACCCGGGAAAGAATTCTCTGTAGAAATTCAGAGCCCTTCCCATCTAGTGTCCCATCATCAGCCATTAGAGATATCTGCCGCTAGTAGTCACAGATTTCACTTAGATTACCCCATTTTAATACCTTACTCCTGTTTGCCATTACTTCAGTTCAGAGGATAAGGGAAATGGCAGCCTTTTTATCTCCCGCCCCCCAATTTCCTCATCTGATTTTTCTATCAGGACAAAATAGTTCCATGGACTTTTCCTTTATACCTCCCTAAGTGTTCTCTTCACTTTTCCCTTACTCGCTTTCTCCTCTCTTCCTGGTCACTGTGGCTGACTGACCAGTCAGCTGTTTATAAATCATTGACTTTCTCATTCTCCCATTCACTCCCTCCTGCTGAAAACCCTTGTTCTCAAACACAAAAAGCCAGTGTTTATGTGGCAGGTGGGCAAGTGCTTTTGGTGTAAATGCACTCATTTCCATGTGAATATGCTCATTTGCACACAAATACCTGCATTTGCATGAATAAAAGACTCCCTCCCCCATCATAACACTTGTGTGAACAAAACCTGGACTCATGAATGTACACAGAAAAGTGGGGGGAGAGGTCAGGTCTTATTGCTGCTCGGAATTTGCTAATATATTCATAAATAATTTTTACCACTATTCACCCAACTCTACCTTAGAGATCTACAGCTGTTACACTATAAAGTCTTTTGGTCTATGGCTGTCTTTCCATTATATGTGTGCGCTGTGCCTAGCAGAATAGGTCCCCAGTTCCTGACTGAGGCCACTAGGTACTGCATTACAAATAATAATCTTTAAAATTTGATCTGACACCCTGCCCAAAATCAAATAGAATTTAACCTGAGAACTGACATAGCAGAGGCCCAGAAATCTTCCAGAACCACTTATGAAGTGCACCAAATAACTATAATGAGAAAGACCGACAGTATAGTAGTGGGCTTTCTGCACCAATAAAGGATTGAAGTCCCAGTCTATGGGCAAAGCAAGGAGAAGACTCAGTTACAGAGCTATTGTAATTAGGATGGTGATAGTCTTCCCTGCCTGGCTTCCTGAAGAATCTAATGATGCCCTTTGTGTCTAACAGTGTGGTCTTGTAGCACAGGGTGCTCAGGGTTATCAATACCATAAAAAATGCTATACCTTCCTGATAAAGAGGTGTGTATCTGAGACATTTTTATATAAGGAACTTCTAGTCTGGTGTAATTGGTAACAAATTTTATGTATTACCAATCTAGATAATTCTAATGACCCATCAGCCAGAAATCAGGCTTCTTTGGAAGAAAGGAAGGACTCAACAGATGTGTATTTGTTTTAAGTTTTTGAAACCTCTGTTATTAGTGGAAGGCCTGTGCAGAGAAGCATGTCTCGCTCTGTCTTTAAAAAGCAAGACTTGACTTATGCTAATTTTTGGAAGCAGGAAGTTCAACAACCAGGAATCTTTTACTGATAATTCTTTCCCCAACGGTCAGATGGTTCATCCAAGGCTCCATCAGTCAAAGCTCTGCTATAGATCAAAGAATTCTGCAGTGGATATTGTACAAAGAGAGACCATCCTTGTGGTAGTTCAGTCCTAGTGCTTTGCAGATTAAGAACAAGACCTTGATGTTGCTTAAGTACTGAATTGGGAGACAATGTGGAATATGAAGAGAACATGTCATCTTCATGTTCCAGTCAGAAGATGGGTTGCTACATGCTGGAACTACTGAAGCTTTTGTGTAGTATTCATTTTCATTCCCAGGTAAGAGGCATTGTAGTTGCACACATAGTGATGTTTATCTGTTTTTTGTTTCTTGCATTTTGAAGTGCATCTGTTTGTTACAACCCATTCTGCAAACCTGTTATTTATGGATTCAGATCAACATTTAGATCAGTCAGAATGGTTTGTCTATTAACGATCATAACTATGCTCTAGCTACTCAGTTAAATATTCATATTATAATAAAACTCATTAAAGATTCCATACTTGGAATAAAAAAGTTCTGGATATGGAACTCTAGCTACCAAGAGGTTGTTACAAGAGGAGACAAGTTATGGAGAGAGGCCAGGATTGAGTCTGCTGCTTGTTGGTTTTGGTGAAAGAGGAAGCAATCCATCAGTTACGAAGTGAAGCACTGAGATGACCAAAACCTAGTTAACTAATAACATTTTCAATATTTAAATGTCTTTTGGGTTGCAATGACCTGGAGTGAGAAAAGACATAGTTAAAATGAATCCATGTGTCCTTGCTCCCACACACTAAACATTCTCATAGGCACCTAGCAGCAGCACAGAGGAGCTCTAACACTTTTATAAATCTGACACATTAACTGAATAATTTGTAGTCATTACAGTCAATATGTGTTTCAAAAAAAGCAAGGAAAGAATAGGAAAGGGGTTATTACTGGCCAGTGTTTGGAAAGATGAAAAAGAAATAACAGGAAGATGTTTCACAGCTTTTTCAGAGCCACAACTCAAAGGAATCGTTACAAAGTGAAGAAGTAAAGGCCAGTGTAGCCGCCTTGCACAGAAGGATCTAAAAAGTTTTTGTATTTTCTATGCCTGATTTCATTACTCCTAATAACTCATTTCCTGATGGAAGGTAAAGAGGTACCTGAAATATAAATTCAAGTCCTTTTAGTTAAACCTTTATCCTTTGTCATTGCGGTTTTTTTTCTTCTGTAGCTCCATTCATCTGCTCTACTGGAACTTTCAGTTGCACAGTATTAAAATATGGCTTTTCTAAGCTAATATGCATTAACTTTCTAAAAACTGTTTTATACATAACCTATTATATTAATATAAAATGTTAAGGCCATTTTATCGTTTCCTGGGAATGGCCCATTACATTGTGAGCAATCTACTCTTGCTTTTTAAAAAAAGACTTTGAACTCAATACAAAAGGAAAATATAATCATGTACAACTATAAAGACCGCTTTTTTCCCTTTTGTGCAGTGCAACAGAGGTGGATGAGTAGCATGGTAATGAAGAGATGGACCATCTTTATTAGCACACTCAGTGAAAGGGTTCTTTTCAGAACTTCAACTTTTCTTATCTTAGTTTTCACAGTGTCTATTTGGACTCTTTCCTTTTCTTGACTTTCTTTTAAATGCAGCTAGCAGACTGGCAAAGCCAAGCCAGTTCATCCTTCTTTCCGAAAAAAGACTAGATGCAAGGTCATGTGGCTTAGATGCTTCCATAAGAGTAAAAGTTTTCTTATATTTAAACATGTAATCCCACTTGCATTGCTTAGGTGCTTGTATAAGATGTACTGTGTAGCATTTCTAAGATTTCTGTAAAAGAAAAACCCATTAAAAATCCCCACTATAATATTTTTGTACTGCAGTTAATGGTGGATAATGATATAGGAAGTTCTCTGAGTACCCGAGAAAATAAAAAGACTAGTATTACCATTTAACCTTCTCCCCTAGAAATTGTTTAACAGAATAGATTTGCTGAGGACTAGTTGATGATCCCCAGCGCTCTTCTATGGTTTGTGCCTACAGCTCCTTTTGATATTTCTCTGCTCCTCCTCCACGCTCCCCATTTTACCTAAGCGCTACACCCACCCCTTTTGCTTTTACATACTTTGTTGTACAGGGAGTTCACTTTTAGTCTTTCTCAATTAAAAAAAACAAAACACACAACTGAATGGAAATGATCCTATGACTGAGAGAGTCTCCTACAGGCAACAGAACAAAAGAGAGGCTAACTATCTCATCACTACACTGAATTCTGGGAAAGGACTCTTCAAACACCATAACCAAGACAGAGGCCATATTACTTAATATTTTGGGAAGAAAGTTTGCAGTCTTACCTTGCTTATAGAGGTTTAGTTTTTATCAAGGACTTATATCTATGTTGGATGATTGCGCTATGGGTCTTCACAGGGAACCATCATCGTTACATTACTAGGCCAAAGTTTAAAAAAAAGAGTTCCAGCTGAGATATGTTGTTACGTCCTTCAGCTCTAAACCTACTAGTTGAGCCAGACCTTTTTAGACCACTTGGAAATAAAAGTTTTAAAGTAGCGCCACATGGCTTTTATACAAAGATTTACTAAAGACAGAAATAAAATCACACACAAACTAAGAATTGCCTGGAGTGCAGAAACTGGTGCAGATATAGATGATGACATGTAGGCTTGAATTGGAATCAACTTTTGCTAGATCAGCTGTGGCTCTTAGAAAGCGATGAATACAAGGAATTCTGTTTGCCAAAAAAAAAAAAAAGTGTTTCTGCTTTATAAGGTATTTCCAAGGCATCTATCACCACAATATCAAAACATCACCAGAGGTTGAGGTAAAGCCTATAATGAAAAAAAAGAAAAAAAGCACAATACTTTCTGTGAGAATGTAACCTGACAAAAAGCGATGTTTAGATGCAGGTCATATATATGCATAAATTAATTCTTCATATAGACCTAACCAAGAATTGTTAGTCTATGTCATTGACTATTTAGCAAAATTTTACTAGGATAATCAATTTTAGGTTTTTATTTAAAAAAAAGTAAAAATTTATATTTTTAATGGAAGAATTCCCATGTTTCTGGGCATTTGGTCAGCATTAAGAAACTAATGGCTACTGGTGGATTACACTTGTGTTACATTGTGCTTATTAATCAATATGTGAGGAATCAGAAACTACACCAGATTAGTGGCAGGTTTAATGTTTATTGTAAGTAAATATTTGTTTTCAGTATTAACAAACATTTTACCAAAAAAGGAGAGAGACGTTAAATAAAAGCAGACACATTTTTGTCAAATCTCCTGAATTATTAGGGAGTCAGTCTTTGTCTAAAATGTTTCTGGTTTAAAAGAACTGCATTTAGTTTAATTTTTGTTGTTGTTGTAAATATATGGCATATTGGTTTTTAAGATATTTGTATTTAGGACACACGACTCAAGAGGTAGCGTCTTCTTCCTTTGGTATCTTCAGATAAGTCTGAGTCATTGTAGCTGTAAAAGTTATTCTGTGCATACGGCTACTTGAGTAGTAACTGGCAGTAACAGGATGTAACGTTAAGTACGAATGGAATGTATGGTCACATTAGCTTAACAAGCCCTGACATGCTGTGACTTAAACTCACTTACAAGATTTATAAAATCATCTCTTCCCAGATGCCTGTTTCTGCTGAAATGCATTTCTATTCTTGTTACTAAGTACATTATTGTGCTGGAAGGACTTGCCCTTTTCTGTGCAAGTGTTTGTTTTGTTTAAGAGTATCATGAAAATCTGAGAATTTTATTATGCTGACAATTTTTTATATGTTCCTTTTCATGGTATTTAAAGGGGTATACATTTTCTGTGGATTATTTATTCTAAATTCTACAGTCCCAGTTTCACATTGAGACACAGATGTGCTTGATTTCAGAAACACATGGCAAACTTCACTACGCTGTCTGCATAGAACTCCCACTGCTCACAATGGGAACAGGTTGATAATTACAACACATAATGAAATAGGTATTGTACCTTTTTTTGTCAGAGAAAGGTGTGGAATTGATTTAATCATCACTTCAACATACTGTAGTTAAGAAGGCTTTTTTTTAAGAAGTGGTTTGGGTATATCAAATATTTCTTACTTTCACTTTACCTATTATATCCTTTCAGATTTAAGCGGTGCAAAGCCCACTGTACAGGGATGACTTTCACCCTCTGAGAACAACCAGAAATATTGTAACCATCAGAATATCTAATCACTACAAAACACAGGTATCTCAGTCAGGGTTCAGACACCCAAGGAGAGAACAGGAGGTTTAAATCCCCCAGAATAAGCAGTTGAACCAACTGATTGCACACTGTCATTTCACTGTTGTGAGAGTATATCAGATATAACATTTTATGAAATCTTGTAATGCACTGAACTTAGATATTCTGAAATATGTACAACTGCTTATGGTTATGAATGTTTTTGCATAAATATGTAGAAAGTGGCAATTGTAACTGTCATGCAACTTCAACATCACCTCACAACAGGACAGTGAATCAATCAGGCAGGGATGGGGTTACCTCCCCAGTCAGGCGAG
Organism: Chelonoidis abingdonii; assembly: GCF_003597395.2. NCBI lineage: Eukaryota > Metazoa > Chordata > Testudines > Testudinidae > Chelonoidis > Chelonoidis abingdonii. The sequence continues at coordinate 39,733,378 of NC_133778.1, read as the reverse complement.
ACTGGCTTCAAGCACCAAGCCATTGTCCAGTCCAGGAAAAAACAATGAGAAACCATGAGAGCAAATGGGAACAGCTTGAAACTGAAAAGAAGACTCCAGTCTTTGAAAACAAAGGCTGTGGCTACACTGCAGGGCTTACAGTGGCTCAGATGCACTGAGGGCTTGTCTACACTGGCAATTAATAGTGCTACAACTTTCTCGCTCAGGATTGTGAAAAAACATCCCCCTAAGGCCTTGGCTACACTTGCAAGTTGCAGTGCTGGTGAGGGGGTTACAGTGCTGCAACTTACACGGTGTCCACACTTACAAAGCTCAGCCAGCGCTGCAACTCCCTGTCTGCAGCACTGGCTGTACACCTGGTCTGCTACGGGTGTAGCGAATCCAGCGCTGGTGATGCAGCGCTGGTCATCAGGTGTGGACACTCACCAGCGCTGTAATTGGCCTCCAGGGTATTAGCAGGTATCCCAGCATACCTTTTCAGCCTCTCTGGTCATCGTTTCGCACTCCACTGCCCTGGGCTCAGGTGACCTGCCCTTTAAATGCCCCGGGAATTTTAAAAATCCCCTTCTGTTTGCTCAGCGAGGCGTGGAGTGCAATCAATCAATCAATCAGTGACCATGCCTCCACGCCCCAAACGAGCCCCAGCATGGAGCACTGCCGAGCTGCAGGATCTCATCAGTGTTTGGGGTGAGGAAGCTGTGCAGGCACAGCTGCGCTCCAGCCGTAGAAATTATGATACCTACGCCAGATATCAAAGTCAATGCAAACAGGGGCTATGACCGGGACGCGGTGCAGTGCAGGGTTAAGGTAAAGGAGCTGCGGAGTGCCTACTGCAAAGCACGTCAGGGAAACCGCCGCTCAGGTGCTGCCCCCACGACCTGCCGTTTTTACAAGGAGCTGGATGCGATACTTGGATGTAACCCCACTGCCAATCCGAGGATCACGATGGACAGTTCAGAGCCTGGAGAGGAGGGGGAGGTGTAGAGGAACCCGAGAGGGAGGCTACTGAGGTGTTTGGAGACTCCCAGGAGTCATGCAGCCAGGAGCTATTTTCCAGCCAGGAAGAAGCTAGCCAGTCGCAGCCGCTGGGACTTGGTAGTGAGGAACCAGCAGAGGAGCCTGTTCCCGGTAAGAAGCTTTTATTATAAGGATGGAAATGTTTGGGAGGAGGGGGGCTATGGCTGCCTGCAAGCATGCCTAGATGTGGAATAGCCCATTGATTTGGTCTATCACGTCGCGGTAATCTGCCTCTGTAATCTCTTCAAAAGTTTCAGCCAGAGCGTGTGCAATGCGCTTCCGCAAGTTTATAGGGAGAGCCACCGTGGTCCTTGTCCCAGTCAGGCTAACGCGTCCGCGCCATTGTGCCGTGAGGGTGGGGGACCATTGCTGCACACAGGCAAGCTGCAGTAGGGACCAGGGCGGAATCCACATAGCTGTAGAAGACCCTCCCGCTCTTCCCAGGTGACCCGGAGCAGCGAGATATCGGGGAGGATAAAATTCTGTGGAAAATGCAGGGATACTGTTAAGTGCTATTTCCCTGTAGCTGCTCTTTGCTTTTTCCGCCAAGAAGGCTCACCTGCTGTGGCAGATGTGGGTGTAACTGCCCTCTAGGATCCAGAGTCAAGCAGCCCCCCTTCCCAGGTGAGCCGCGTGTGCAAGATGGCTCTGAGGAGTACCTGCTGTGGCAGATGTGGGTGTAGGGTTCAGCTATTTCCCTCTAGCTGCTATTGCTTTCCCTGTCAGAGTCAAGCACCCCCCTTTCCCAGGTGAGCTGCTTGCGTGTGCTGCTGAGGAGTACCTGCGTGGCAGATGTGGGTGTAGGGTTCAGTGCTAACTGTAGCTGCTGTTTGCTTTTGATCCCAGAGTCAAGCAGCCCCCCTTCCCAGGTGAGCCGCGTGTGGGGAAACTCACCATTCTCTCTGCAGCTGCGGCCTCTCTGTGCTATGCTCGCAATGTGTAAATGATGCTACAAATAGTCTTAAAAACAATACAGGCTCTGTAGTAAAAGTTTATCTCTCTGTGTTTTTTTTAAAGTGACCTTGGATACTGCTCCATCAGCGCAGACTTCTGAAAAACTACGGAACTTAAGAAAAAAACCAAGGAAGAGTAAGGAGGAGCTGGTGAAAGCAGTTATGAATCTGTATTCCACAGATAATAAAAAGTTGCAAGACTGGAGGGAAAAGGAAAGCAGGAAAAGGAACAGGCTGCCAAGAGAAAGGAAAAGGCTGCCAAGAGAAAGGAATTGGCTACCAAGAGAAGCACAAATCGGCTGCTAAGCATCCTGGAACGCCACACAGACCTCATGCAGTCAATGCTAGCCATGCAGGCAGAGCACTACCGTGCCTTCCTCCCCCCATCCCAAAGCTCAACCATTGTGCCCCACTGTTTCCTCAAAACACCCTTCTCCAGCATCCTGGTTCTTACCACCACCAGCTGCCCCAACACCATACGTTCACCTAACAGCCCTGAGAACTACGACCCTTACCCTATGCACTCAACCCCATCACCATGCAGCATATTAATCCTGAAGTGCAGCAGGCATTGCACAGCACTCAAGGAAGGACATATTCAAACCTCTGACTTTACTGCTCATCACCCTACCCCCCTGCCCGTTTTATGTACTGTATTTTTAATAAAGGATTTCTTGTCTTTTAAAACAGTTTTTATTATTACAGAAAGTGTAACATACTGTACCACAAGTGAAAAATAGGCACTGCAAATCATTGCAACCACTGCACTTAACTCCTGTGGAAGGCACCCAACATTACTGTTGGCTTTCAGCCTCAAATTGCTCCTTTAAGGCATCCCTAATCCTTGAAGCACTGTGCTGGGCCTCTCTAGTAGCCCTGCTCTCTGGCTGTGCAAATTCAGCCTCCAGGCGTTGAACCTCGGAGGTCCATTCGTCACTGAAGGTTTCACCCTTCCCTTCACAATATTATGGAGGATACAGCACGCGGTTATAATCGCTGGGATGCTGCTTTCCCCCACGTCTAGCTTCCCGTAGAGACTTCTCCATCTCCCCTTTAAACGGCCAAAAGCACACTCCACAGTCATTCTGCACCGGCTCAGCCTGTAGTTGAAACGGTCCTTGCTCCTGTCAAGCTTCCCTGTATACGGTTTCATGAGCCAAGGCATTAACGGGTAAGCGGGGTCTCCAAGGATCACAATGGGCATTTCGACGTCCCCCACTGTGATCTTCCTGTCTGGGAAAAAAGTCCCTGCCTGCAGCTTCCTGAACATGCCACTGTTCCGAAAGATGCGTGCATCATGCACCTTTCCAGGCCATCCTGTGTAAATGTCAGTGAAACGCCCACGGTGATCCACAAGCACCTGGAGAACCATAGAGAAATACCCCTTCCGATTAACGTACTCGGATGCCAGGTGGGGTGGTGCCAGAATAGGAATATGCGTCCATCTCTTGCCCCTCCACAGTTAGGGAAACCCATTTGTGCAAAGCCATCCAGAATGTCCTGCACATTCCCCAGAGTCACGGTTCTTCTTAGCAGGATGCGATTAATGGCCCTGCAAACTTGCATCACCACTATTCCAACGGTCGACTTTCCCACTCCAAACTGGTTTGCGACCGATCGGTAGCTGTCTGGAGTTGCCAGCTTCCAGACTGCAATAGCCACCCGCTTCTCCACTGACAGGGCAGCTCTCAGTCTCGTGTCCTTGCGCTGCAGGGTTGGGGTGAGCTCAGCACACAGTCCCATGAAAGTGGCTTTTCTCATCCTAAAGTTCTGCAGCCACTGATCGTCATCCCAGACTTGCATGACGATGTGATCCCACCACTCAGTGCTTGTTTCCCGAGCCCAAAGGCGGCGTTCCACGGTGCTGAGCACGTCCGTTACTGCCACAAGCAATTTAGTGTCAGGCGCGTCAGCCGAATCTATTTCATCATCTGAGCTCTCCTCACTGTCACTTTGGAGAGCATAAGGAATAGCTCAACTGCCAGACGTGATGTGCTGGCAACATTCATCAGCAAAGTCCTCAGCAGCTCGGGCTCCATTTCTTACTGAAATCACGCGGCAGACTCACAATGGCACCAAACGGCTGAAAAGGGAAGCGATGCACCACGGGTCGTTGGAACAGGAAGCGGAATGACCCGCACCCTTCGTCCCCTTCTCACAACCCACAGCGCCAAAATGGGACGAGGTGCTCTGTGGGATAGCTGCCCACAATGCACCACTCACAACAGCGCTGCAAATGCTGCAAATGTGGACACACTGCAGCGCTGGTCGCTGTCAGTGTGGACACACTGCAGCGCTGACCCTACACAGCTGTACGACCACAGCTGTAACTACCAGCGCTGCAAAAATGTAAGTGTAGCCATGGCCTAAGAGCAGCAAGTTGCAGCACTGTAAAGCACCAGTGTAAACAGTGCCCCAGCGCTGGGAGCTACGCCCCTCGTTAAGGTGGGTTTTTTCCAGTGTAGACTAGCCCTAATGCTCTACTGCTAACATTGACTATCCACACCAATGCTTAGGATGGGGTAACTTATGTCGCTCGGGGGGTGACTTAGGCCTTGGCTACACTGGCACTTTACAGCGCTCCAACTTTCTCGCTCACTCATGTGAAAAAACACCCCCCTGAGCGCAGCAAGTTACAGCGCTGTAAAGCGCCAGTGTAAACAGTGGTACAGCACTGGGAGCGCTGTAAGCTAATCCCCACGGGGAGGTGGAGTATCTGCAGCGCTGGGGGAGCTCTCTCCCAGTGCTGGCGCCACGACTACACTCGCACTTCAAAGCACTGCTGCAGGAGCGCTCCCACAGCAGCGCTTTGAAGTTGCAAGTGTAGCCATACCCTTATTCACATCCATGAGCGACATAACTTGTACCAACGTAAGCTGTAGTGTCTACACAGCCTAAGAAAGCAGGGAGTTTTCCCCGCTTTGAATATCTATAGGGACTGAAGGGGGCGGGGGTGGGGGGTGGGCAGGAGGACCTGGAAACCCGTTTAAAATGGAAGGGGTTTGAACAGAAGAGCATCCAGAACTTGGAGAACAGTCTCCAGGCTGTCAGAATGCTGGATCCCTCCTTTAGCCGGGGGTATGCTCAGAAACTGTTTTAAGGCAATAGGTAACTCTTACTAGAAAAGAGATTTTATCTAGTATGAAAGTGTAATGCCCAAGGCTGCCTCTTTAAGTTTATTTTCTGTGTAACTTGTGTATGTTTCTTTCCCTTAATATTTCATCTCTGAATCTGTGACTTTTCTCTTAAATAATTTTTTTGTTTATTTTTATCCCAAGGTAATCTCTGGTATGAAAACCATGTGGCATGTGTATAACAGGTGATAACAGGGTGGGGAGGGGCTGGTTTCATGCTCTCAGGGGTGACAAACCAGAGGGGAACAGTCCGAGTGTCTGGTAATTAAGAACTCAGGGAGGATATGTTTGGGGATACTCAAGACTGGAAGGGCTGTTGGTGTCACCCAGCAAAGAGTAACTAAGCTGGGGAGAGCCAGGGTGAGACTATGCTTGTGGGCTGGCTCTGGTGTCAGGATCTGAACTGTAGCTGCTCAGCTAAAAAGCCTTCAGTGTTACAGGGCTGGTGCTGACAGAATGCTTTATCAGTCTAGATGGTCCCCAAAACATCGCAATAGTCACAGTAACTAAGAACAGGATATTAGATTGGTATAAAGCAGGAGCAGCACAGTAATGAAAGAGGCTTGTGCTATCTAAAGTTGTAGTAAGTACCAAAAAGTTCCTGCACTAGGATTGACCCTGAGCCACGAACGTGGGTTTAAAGATGTTAAACAGTGCCTACACTGGGTCCTCAGTGGTATTTCACATGGGATTAGCTGACATGATTTTAGCTAACACCTTTCATCCCAGTCCAAACAAGGTTGTAACTGAGGGCATGGCTACACTTGCAGATGTAGAGCACTTTAAGTTAAACCAGGCTTTGGAGAGCACAGTAGGGAAAGCGCTCCAGTCTGTTCACACTGACAGCTGCAAGTGCACTGGTGTGGCCACATTTGCGGCACTTGCAGCAGCATTGGGAGCAGTGCATTATGGGCAGCTATCCCACAGAGCATCTCTTCCCATTTTGGCACTGTGGCTTGTGAGAAGAGGGCTGGGGGTGCGGGGCATTCTGGGGCAGGGGGTGCGGGGCATCCCAACGGCCCATGATGCATCGGTTCACATCCCAGCAATCCCTGTGGTTCCGTCCACATTTGGTGCCATCTTTCAACGTTTGTTATACTGTGCACTGTCTTCTTTTTTGGTCTGCGGGAATAGAGCCCGAACTGCTGAGGAAGATGCTGACGAATCTCGCCAGCAGATCACGTTTGGCAGTCGAGTTACTCCTTAAGATCCAAACTGACAGTGAGGACTCCAACGATGATGATATCGACTTGAGTAATGCACATGACACAAGATTACTTGTGGCATTCACGGACATGCCCACCACCATGGAACGCTGCTTTTGGGCTCGGGAAACAAGCACTGAATGGTGGGATCACATTGTCATGCAAGTCTGGGATGATGAGCAGTGGCTGCAGAACTTTCGGATGAAAAAAGCCATTTTCATGGGACTTTGTCATGAGCTCATCCCCACCCTGGGGCACAAGGACAAGAGATTGAGAGCTGCCCTGATGGAGGAGAAGCAGGTGGCTATTACAATCTGGAAGCTGGCAACTCCAGACAGCTACTGATCAGTCGCTAACCAGTTTGGAGTGGGAAAATCAACTGTTGCAATCGTGTTGATGCAAGTTTGCAAGGCCATTAATTGCATCCTGCTCAGAAGAACCATGACTCTGGGTAACGTGCATGAAATTGTGGCTGTCTTTGCACAAATAGGTTTCCCTAACTGCAGAGGGGCGATAGATGGGATGCAAATTCCAATTCTGGTGCCAGCTCACCTAGCCTTTGAGTACGTTAATCGGAAGGAGTATTTTTCTATGGTTCTCCAGGTGCTTGTGAATCACTGTGGGCATTTCATTGACATTAATGCAGGCTGGCCCGGAAAGGTGCATGACGCACACATCTTTCAGAACACTGGCCTGTTCAGGAAGCTGCAAGCCAGTACTTTTTTTCCAGACCAGAAGATCACCATAGGAGAAGTCAAAATGCCCATTGTGATCTTGGAGACCCCCCTTTAATGCCGTGGCTCATGAAACCCTACTAGGGAGCCTTGATAGCAGTGAGTGGTTCAACAAGGAGTGAAGCCTTCCAAGGGAGCAGTGGAGGCAAGACATATCTGCTTCAAACTAAGCTTGATTAAGTTTGGAGGGGATGGTATGATGGGATATCCAATTTTGGCAATTAGTTGATCTTTGACTATTAGTGGTAAATATGCCCAATGGCCTTGATGGGATGCTAGATGAGGTGAGATCTGAGTTACTACAGAGAAATTCTGTCCTAGGTGTCTCGGTGGTGAGTCCTGCCCACATGCTCGGGTTTAGCTGATCGCCATATTTTGGGTTGGGAAGGAATTTCCTCCAGGCAGATTGCAGAGGCCCTGGGTTTTTTTTTTTGCTTCCTCTGCAGCAGTAGACAAATTAGAGGATTGGGCAAAGAAACCGTAAGGTCAACAAGGACAAGTGCGAATCCTGCATTTAGATGGAAGAATCCCATGACTGTTACAGACTAGGACCGAATGGCTAGGAAGCAGTCTACAGAAAAGGACCTAGGGGTACAGGGGATAGAAGCTGGATAGAGTCCACAGTGTGCCCTTGTTGCCAAGAAGGCTACAACATTTTGGGTTGGTATTAAGTAGGGGCATTGCCGCAGATTGAGGATGTGATCATTCCCTCTATTCGACACTGGTGAGGCCTCATCTGGAGTACTGTGTCCAGTTTTGGGCCCCACACTGCAAGAAGGATGTGGAAAAATTGGAAAGAGTCCAGCGGGGCAACAAAAATGATTAGGGGGCTGAGCACATGACTTATGAAGAGGCTGAGGGAACTGGGATTGTTTTAGTCTGCAGAAGAGACTAATGAGGGGACTTGATAGCTGCTTTCAACTACTTGAAAAGGGGTTCCAAAGAGGATGTACTAGACTGTTCTCAGTGGTACCAGATGACAGAACACAGAGTAATGGTCTCAAGGTTGTAGTGGGGAGGTTTAGGGGATATTAGGAAAAACTTTTTCATTAGGAGGGTAGTGAAGCACTGGAATGGGTTACCTAGGGAGGTGGTGGAATCTCCTCCCTTAGAGGTTTTTAAGATCAGGCTTGACAAAGCCCTGGCTGGGATGATTTAGCTGGGAATTGATCCTGCTTTGAGCAGGGGGTTGGACTAGATGACCTCCTGAGGTCCATTCCAACCCTGATATTCTACGATTCTATGGGGCATGGGTCACTTGCTGGATGATTCTCTGCACCTTGAAGTCTTTAAACCATGATTTGAGGACTTCAATAGCTCAGACATAGGTTTGGGGTTTATTATAGGAGTGGGTGGGTGAGATTCTGTGGCCTGCATTGTGCAGGAAGTCAGACTAGATGATCATAATGGTCCCTTCTGACCTTAAAATCTATGACTAACAACAGGCCAAGCCAGTGCAGAATGGCTGTGGAGTGTGCTTTTGGCCATTTAAAAGGGCGCTGGCAATCTCTGTATGGGAAGCTGGACCTGGCCGATAGCAGCATTCCTGCTGTTATATCCATGTGCTGTACCCTCCATAACATTTGGAAAGGGAAGGGTGAAAGATTCACTCAGGCATGGAACTCAGAAGTTCAACACCTGGAGGCTGAATTTGAACAGCCAGAGAGCAGGGCTATTAGAGGGGCCCAGTGTGGTGCTGCAAGCATTAGGGATGCCTTGGGAGAGCAATTTGAGGCTGAAAGCCACCAGTAATGTTTCGTGCTCTGCACAGGAGTGAAGTGCAGTGGTTCCTATGTTAGTAGGAATCTGTGTTTGCTACACTGACTCGCAGTGCCTGTTACTTTTCTGGGCTAAGGTATCTTTTACTTTATGCAATAATAAAGAATGTTTTCAAAGCCAAAAAATCCATTTATTGAAAAGAAAACACAACTGCTTGGGAAACAGAAAGGGCAAGGGAATAGGGTGGGGAACAGATTTGCATATGTCCTGTTATCATACTCACCCTTCCTGTCTGGAGTGCTGTGCAGTGAGTGCTGCACTTCAGGATGGGTATAATGCATGGTGATGGGGGTGCAGCGCAGTGGGGAAGTGTCATAGTTTTCAGGGCTGGGTGGTGAAGCTACAGGTGTTGGAGGCAGCTGGCGGTAGTAAGAACCCAGATATTGGGGAAAGTGGGTTGGAAGTGACATGAGGGCATAAGGGAAAGAGTTTTGGGACAAGGGCTGCAGGGCGGGGCAGGCGTTGTAGTGCTCCGCCTGCATGGCTACGAGCACCTGGATAGAGTCTGCTTGGCACTCCATTATGCTGATCAGCCGAGCCATGCTTTTCTGCCGGAGCACCATGCTTTTGTGCCGACGCTCCTCATTCTGCTGGCGGATCCTCCTTTCACTCTCCCTCCACTCCTGTGCTTTTAGATTCTCATTAAGTGAATGCTGCATGAAGTAATGCAGCATATCTCCTTTGCTTCTACGTGGCCTCTTCCTAATTCTTTGCAGTCTTTCAGACTGTGATAACGCGGACAGCTGAGATCTCAAGGCTGCATCTGTAAAGGCAAAATGCAACACTTAACAGAGGAAGCATTGTTCACATCAGACAGAGCAATGATTCCCCTGTACTTAATCCTCCTCGCCTCAAGAGCCTGCACCGAATAACTTCCTTCCCAAAATAAAAGCTGCTTACTGGGCTCCTCCTCTGGTGTTTGTCCTTCCCCAAGTACCAGCCGCCGTGACTGGCTACCTTCCTCCTTGCTTGAGAGCAGCTCCTGGCTGTATGCATCTAAGGATGCCGAGGTGTCTTCCTCATTCTCAGCACCCTCGCTCCCACTTTTCTCCTCCTCCTGCCTTGTTGAACTGGGCTATGAAGTGTTCGTGGTGGTACTCAGAGTGGAGGTGGGGTCGCTCCCAAGTATCGTGTCCAGCTCTTTATAGAAATGGCGAGTTGCGGTGGTTTGCCTTGCGGGCTTTGCGGTAGGCATTACGGAGCTCCTTCACTTTAACCCTGCACTGCAGTGCATCCTGGTCACGGCCCCTTTCCATCATGTCCCTTGATATCTGCCTGAAGGTATCGTAATTCCTATGGCTGGAGCAAAACTGGGACTGGACAGCTTCCACCCCTGATGAGGTCCAGCACCTCGCCATTGCTCTATCCTGGGGATTGCCTGGCACGTGGAGGCATGGTCACCTGGAAAGATTCACTGAGAGCACTTCATGCCTGGCTGAGGAAGGGGATTTTCAATATTCACAGAGAATTTAAAGGGCGGGTCTGATGGTTGGTCACCTGAGGGCAGGGCAATAGAGTTCAAAGTGATGACCAGAGTGGCTAGAACAGGCATTGTGGGACACTTCTGGAGGCTGATCAAAGCGCATTAACAGACCAGGGCATCACACTGGTGCCAAGGCACTCCAGCAATGGCGCATCAAACAGTATTCCACTCGCCGAGGTGGAGTACCAGGACCGCTCTAGCTGTGGAGTCAGAGTGCCAGTGTGGACACATCATAAGTTAGAGCACACAGGGCTGCTTTAATGCACTCTAACTCCCAAGTGTTGCCCTGACCTGCCCTGCCCTGCCCTGATGCAATTAGAGCTTACTAGGTATCTAGCTGGAGAGAAGGCATAGCAATTCTATTAACTGCAGGTGCCTGTGACTAAGACCAGTGCTCAGGCTCCTGGGAATGTATTGTTTATGCACTCTAAGGCTTAACATACCCAGCATAGTCACTCCCATACTAGTAACAGATGTAGCCTTCCAGTAAGCATAGGTTAAAAATGGAAAAATATATTTAAATTCATATGTTATTAGTGTTGTTAATAATTACTGCAGTATGTGAAACATATGCTCTCATATGTTGTCAGTTACTTAACTACAAAAATTATATCTCCTGGCTTGGTCACAATGTGGGAAGGTTTCCTGTGCTTTTTCTGTGTTAAAAATACATATATAAAAGAGGCTTCCTGTTTCTTTTAATACTATAAAACTGTCCAGTTTTGGCTCATGCTCTGGGTCCTTTCTGATTCTGAGAACAGTAATCAGTGCTTGGTTCTTTATATCACCCACCTCTGATACCATGAAGGACCTATCTGATTTACAGGTCTCAGACAGAAAACAATGTAGGGTAAATGGTCAATTTTCACCATGGCAATTGATTAGTAGTGGGGGTGGGGGAAGATCAACAACATTGAAGTTCTGCAGCTTGACCAATGTAATTTAATGTATTTATCAGTGATCTGGAAAAAGGGGATAAACACTGAAGTGGAAACACTTGCAGATGACAAAAAATGTAGGTTAGTCAGTTCTAGAGGAGACAGTGAGGCATTAGGTTAGGAGTTTCTTATAGAAGTGGATGGGTGAGATTGTATGGCCTGCATTGTGCAGGAGGTCAGACTAGATGATCATAATGTTCCTTCTGACCTTAAAGTCTATGAGTCTATTTCAGAGGACCCTAATGCTAGATGAATAGGCAGCATGATGACAGGTGAAATTTAGTGTTGACAAATGCAAGATAATGTACTTTTGAAACAAATAATTTGACTTTTACTAATACATATTGCTGGGTTGTATTTTAACTATTGCTATTCAGGGAAAATACCATCTGTCAGGATCGGTAGTTCTATGAAAACCTCTAGGACAGACAATATGACTGAAAATGTTATAAAGCTATTAGACAAAGAAATGATGCTCCCTTACCTATAATATTATGTTCAGTTCTGGTCATCTTCTCAAAAAAGATAGATCACAAATAGATTGGGTACAAATACATAGCCAAAATCTATTAGATGTCTGTATGAAAAGATTGAAAAAAAAAAAAAAGACTAATAGTGTAGGATAGGTCCATCGATGGCTATTAGCCAGGATGGGCAGGGATGGTGTCCCTAACCTCTGTTTGCCAGAATCTGGGAATGGGCGACAGGAAATGGATCACTTGATCATTATCTGTTCTGTTCATTCCCTCTGGGACAGCTGGCGTTGGCCACTGTCGGAAGACAGGATACTGGGCTAGATAGACCTTTGGTCTAATCCAGTATGGCTGTTCTTATGTACTGTTTAATTGACAGAGGGCCTAAAAAGGCATGAGAGATACATACAAAATAAAGATTGGTGTAGAGAAAGAAAAGGAGTTGCTCCTAATTACTTTTTCTTACATTAAGGGGAAAAAGTGAAACTGAAAGTCACCACATTTAAAACAGATACAAGGAAATTTTTTTAGACATATTGCATAATTAACCTATAGAACTCCATTGCCACAAGTTATCATTGAGGTCAAAAGCTTAGTAGGGGTCAGAAATGGAGTATATATTTGTGAATGTTCTCATTATCCAAATAATTACCATAAATAGAAAAAATATTAGGATTTATGCCCAACTGATGGGGCTAGGAAAAAAACCTCCATGAGCAGGAGACTCCATCATTCTCCTCTACAGGGTTTCTTGCTTCCTCCTTTGAAGTATCTGGTACTGAACTAGACTGGCCAGTGGTCTGATCAGGTATGACCATTCTTACGTTCCTCTTCTGGAGGGAATCAACAAATAGTTTAATTTCCACACCCATTTTTTTAGCTTTTTCTGCTGAGACTTGCAATAAGCATGTTGGTTTCTTGGAGAATTTCTTTATTGTATGGATTTAGAAATCTCCATTAGGAGACCACCAGTTTATTTCATGTAGGCCACAAACCAGCAATCACATAGTAACAATTTTCATTTATCATCCATCTGGGCTGGATTTGGACCAGTGACACATTGTGAACCATGCTCACAATCCCTGAGCTAAATGTTCATCTCTCAAGTGAGATATTTTAGGTCTTTGATATTCAACTGCTAACTTATGTAGAGAGCATGGGTAAAGAAGTCGATCAGCCCTCATAAGTAAATTTTAATGTATGGTATATTTCTGTAGTTGAAAACAAAATCTCTCTCCTGATATGGAAACTCTAAGTGTCCAAATATGGAAATGAGGCCCAATATGGCCCATTTAAAAACAATTTGGCTCAGTCCCTTGAGAATTTGAGTCTGAATGACAACCTTAAAATGGCCATATAACCACCACCCTGTACCGGAAACCTACTGACCACTATACTTACCTACATGCCTCCAGCTTTCATCCAGACCACACCACTCAATCCATTGTCTACAGCCAAGCTCTACGATACAATCACATTTGCTCCAACCCCTCAGACACAGACAAACACCTACAAGATCTTTATCAAGTGTTCTTACAACTACAATATCCAGCTGCTGAAGTGAAGAAACAGAGCCAGAAGAGTACCCAGAAGTCACCTACTACAGGACAGGCCCAACAAAGAAAGTAACAGAACGCCACTAGCCATCACCTACAGCCCCCAACTAAAATCTCTCCAGTGCATCATCAAGGATCTACAACCTATCCTGAAGGACAATCCATCACTCCCACAGATCTTGGGAGACAGGCCAGTCCTTGCTTACAGACAGGCCCCCAACCTGAAGCAAATACTCACCAGCAACCACACACTACACAACAAAAACACTACCCCAGGAACCTATCCTTGCAACAAAGCCCATTGCCAACTCTGTCCACATACCTATTCAGGGGATACCATCATAGGACTAATCACCATCTCTGCTTAGCAGTCCTTCCTGGAACAGCATACCATGGTCAAGGACAGGGCCACCCAGAGGAGTTGGGGGCCTGAGGCAAAGCAATTTTGGGGGCCCCTTCCATAAAAAATGTTGCAATACTATAGAATACTATATTCTTGGGGGCTTGGGGCAAATTGCTCCACTTCCCCGCCTCCCCTCCGCCCCCCCGGGCGGCCCTGGTCAAGGAAGCTGAAGCCCTCCTGCCAACACCATCTTTTAGGGTGATCAGATGTCCCTATAAAATTGGGACAGTCCCGATTTTTGGGTCTAATCTGTACCTTGCTGTGTTATTTTCCCAACAGATGTCTGAGTTGTTGAAGTCCCCCATCACTACCAAGTCCTGTGCTTTGTATGATTTTGTTAGTAGTTTTAAAAAAGCCTCATCCACTTCTTTCTGATTAGGTGCTCTGTAGTAGGCCCTACCATGACATCATCCTTGTTTTTTATCCACTTTATCCTTATCCAGAGACTTTCAACAAGTCTGTCTCGTGTTTCCATCTCAACCTCAGCCCAAGGGTATACATTTTTAATATATAAGGCAACACCTCCTCCCTTTTTTTCCCCACAGTCTCTCCTTCCTGAGCAAGCTGTATGCTTCTATACCAACATTCCAGTCATGCATATTATCCCACCAAGTCTCTGTGATATGACATAGTTGTGTTTATTTAGTACCATTTCGAGTTCTTCCTGCTTATTCCTCATACTTCTCGTATTAGTGTACAGACATCTATGATACTGATTTGATTTTCCCCCTCCTCAGTTCTGTCTTGTCTCTCCCTTATCCCTGCCATAACAGCCCATGCTCCTCTGAAATTCTGACCCTCCTCCTAGGCCTCCATGTTTACCTGTGGGCTATAGTCACCCGCCCCCTTCAAACTTAGTTTAAAGCCCTCCTCAGTAGGTTAGCCAGTCTGTATCCAAATATGCTCTTCTCTTTCCTCGATAGTTGTTAAGCTAAATAGATTGAGCTCCTTGATTCTATAACTATAAGACATATTTTCTAATCCTTTAATCATTCTCATGGCTCTTCTCTGAACCCTCTTCAATGAGTCAACATCCTTCTTGAATTATGCACACGAGAACTGGACACAGTATTCCAACAGAAGTCATACTAATGCCAAATACAGAGGTCAAATGGCCTCTCTACTCTTACTTGAGATTCTCTTGCTTATGCATCCCATGATTGGAATTGTATGTTCAGCTGATTGACACACATATCTAAAAATCTTTTCAGCATTGCTGCTTTCCAGGATACAGTTCCTCATCCTGAAGGAATAGCCTATGTTCGTTATTCCAAGATGTATATATTTAAATTTAGCTGTATTAAAAAACAGTTATCTAGATCACTCTGAATCAGTGACCTGTACTCTTCATTATTTACCACTCCCCCAATTTTTGGGTCATCTGCAAACTGTATCAGTGATGATTTTATGTTTTCTTCCAGGTAATTGATAAATGTGCTAAATAGCGTAGGGCCAAGAATACACTCCTGTGGGACCCCACTGGAAACAGACCTGCTCAGTGATGCTTCCCAATTTACAGTTACATTTTGAGACTTATCAGTTAGCTAGTTTTTAATCCATTTAATATGTGCCAGTTAACATATATATTCTAATTTTTCAGCCAAAATGCCCTGTGGCTCCAAACCAATTGCCTTATGGAAGTCTGCACTTATGTCAAAACTATTACCTTCGTCAACCAAAATTGATATCTTTTTTTATGAGATTACAGATTAGTTTGACATGATTTATTTTCCATAAACCCATGTTGATGTGCATTAATTACATCAACCTCCTTTAATTCATTATTGAGTCCTCTATCAGCTGCTCCATTATCTTGCCTGAATTGATGTCAGGCTGACAGGGCCTATAATTCCCAGGTCATTCTATTTGCCCTTTTTAAAAATTGGCAGAACACTTTCTTCCAGTCTATGTGTGTATGTACACCATACAAACACTTCTGGTCTGGCCTTTATTCTGCTTGCACATTATAAATGTGATCAAGTCATGATCACTTGCATCTAAGCTACCATTAAATTTTAGTTCTGTGATCAGTTTCTCTTTATCTGTTAGAAAAAGATCTAATATTGAATTCCCCCACGTTGGCTGCAACACTTTGTTAGGAAATTGTCACCTATAATGTTTATAAATTCCAGAGGTAGCATGGCAGCATGAGGCATACATCACTCAAATTGAAATCCAACATGAGCACACAGCTTCACTCCCACAAATATAGTAGATAGGTGCATAATAAAGTGATTGTTCTGTTCCCTAGTGTGATTTGGTAGTCTGTAGCAGACATCAACTAATACGCCATCTTGTGCTTTATCTGTTAGGTCATCGGTCCAATAAGCATTCAAGATCACTATCTTAGTTATCCATGTCTCAGAAACAAGTAATGCCATTTTGGACATAGAATGCCACTCCCTCACAGCTTTTGCTCACTCAATTCTTCCTAAACATGTTATAACCATTTATTTTAACATTTCAGTTGTGCAAGTCATCCCACCAGCTTTCAGTAATACAGTACCAACTAGACGGAATTGCTCATTTGTGACTATATATTCAAAATTTCTCTGATACCCAGGCTCCAAGTATTAGCATATAGGCAATTCAATAGGCAACTCAAAAATTTCTTTTTATATACTTTATTTCCTTGATTCATTTTGTCCTCAACATCTTGATTTTGTGCTGAGTGTTCATATCTTCCTCTCTTTACCCTCCCATTTTGCTATGAGTATACTCTAGCCAGCCTGTCTCCAAGGAAATTGGTTCCCTGTCTACTGAGCTGGAGGCCAACCTAATTATACAGCCTTTTCCCCACAGAAGGTGGACCAATGTTCCACATAACCAAAGCCCTGCACCCTACATAACTTATTTAGCCAGTGATTCGCTTCCAAAATCTTCTGCTTTCTGTCTTCCTTTGCTCAAGGGACAGGAAGAACTTCAAAGAAGATTGCTTGGATATTCTTCTTCAGCATGCTTCTGAGTTGCCTGAAGTCATCTACAATCTGAGATATCCTGCAATGCAGTGTTATTAGTGCTGATATGAATCATTACCACTGGATCCAGGCTTCTGAAGTGTATAGGCATATCTAGTCTTAAAGCGATGTCTTGTGTCCTGGTTTCGGGAAGGCAACGCACCATCCTGTTGTCTGCTTGCCCCTTACAGAATGTTCTAATTCTTTGGACTATTGACTCTCTTAACAAAAATCACCTGTCTTGGGTGATTGGGGAACTCTTTGCAGGTAAACTTGATTTTCTTACAGGTTTGTCTGAGCTACCATCCACACATGTGTCCTATACATCTGTCCCCTTCTGCACCTCTGAGTTGGCAGCAACAAGGGCCGGGTTCAGTATCCAGGGGTTCCGTTTCAGTAACACAATGCATAACCGGCTCGAGCCCCCACCCAGTGACCTGGGACACTTACATACCACACCCCCTGGGCACCTCTAGGAGGCAATACTTCCCCTCTCGCAAGCACAGAGTCTGAGTGTAACAAAATCTTTTTAATAAAGGAAGAAATCAATGTGGCATCCCATTGGAGAAACACCACAAACAGGGTTATAACACAAACCATAAACTAAAGCCCACCTCCAAGTACGTTTGGCAATGTCCTTTTCCCCTTAGGGTCTTAAGTCCAATCACCCCAAAGTCCAACAACCCAAAAGTCTCTGGTAGTGCCACCCCAGAATTCAAGAGTTTATCTGTAGAGTTTTACCCACCCCCCCAGCCTGGGTGGAAATGGGGGGGTTAGTCCACACAGGGTGTTAAGGGGCACCTTACATAGGCCAGGGCCAACTGCTCCACCTCTCCATGAAGTTCTGCTGCAGCCTTCACCACAACCAGCTCCACCACACCAGCTGTGCTGCTCCTCCAGCTGCGCTGCTCCTCCAGCCACCCCTGCAAACCGCTTCACTCTGCTCACTGTTCCATGGGCTGCTCCAACACGCTGCAACTGCTCTGCTCTGCCATCCGCTTAACAATAGGTCTTCAGACTCCCCCACTAGTTAACACAGCACTCAGTGATCTCAGTTCAGTTCTTTCAGTGATTTCAGCTCTTAGTAGGGGAGCCCTAGTGCTGGTGCACCATGGAGCCAACATGAATTCAGCTCAGCAGTCTCTAGATAGACTCTTAATGGAATCAAAATTAGCTCTACTCTTTAACACACACACGTCCCCAACCTCTCTCAATTCATAGGGTTTTGGAACCCATGTCCCATGTTTAGCAAGTACCACCCAACTGAGGTTGAGTCATTTCTGTCACAAAGCAGTCCCACAGCTCCTCGTTCACACAATGAGGGTGACAAACTTTTTTTTTTCCTCCTGCCCCAATAACAAAGAAATTGGGGATTCCAGAGCAGTTAAAATCACCATCCCAAGCTGCTATGGGGTTATGCTAAGTGGGGGTGTGTGGATGCCAATGCATTCTTAAAATTCTTTCCACCCTCTCTACAATTCTCCACCAGATGTCAGGGTAGCGCTCATCCTGACTCTGCTTACACATCTCCCTTCCTTTATATCTGCTGGATCTTGAAAGGTATCTTCCATAGTTTCCCCATTGAGGAAATAATGTTGATTTGAAACGTCTAGTTGCGTGTAATTCCTGACTGAGTGTACAAATCAGTAATTCAGGGAACAATGCATTACTGAGGACATTCAGAATTAAGGTTAGATTTAAAAGACATTGAAACATGTTACAGTATGGAAATGCACAGTAGAGCACCTAAGCAACCTTAGCCTTAACTTAAGCATGAAGAGAAGTTGAGGGCAAGAGGGAGTGGGTCCATAGTTCATGGCCCTACAGGGATTCTAGGCTATATTAATGCCCATAGGAAGCATGTGACAGGCTGCTGTAAGTTGTACAACAGCCCCAGCTGCTCTACAGGCCAGTGGTCTGACTAGTGGTCCTTTTGCTCTATGTGGATCTCAGACAGAGTGAGGAATGTTGATTAGAAGAGAGAATGAATGCAAGGCAATGTAGGGAACATTGAACAATTAGACTACTGGTGTAGGAACCACTTTCTTCATCTGTGCGGAGGGGAAGGAATTGTTGCAGAGACCTTGTCTCCTTCAAAGCAGCCAGAAAAAAAAAAAAGTAGGAAGGTGGAGACAGGGGAAAGACACATTACATCTTTACCTCTCAGCAGTCAGGAGACTTGCATGGCTTTTATACCCTAAAAGAGATTCATGGCCCTGGAATATTAAATAAAATAAATAAATAACTGGAATGATTTTAACAGAGACTTATGAAATGGTAAAGCTGAATTTACCAGCAGGTACTGCAACATTTCCTCTAAGAATGCAGAATAGCTGCACCAAAAGCTGGCCACTTATAAGAAAACTATTTTTAGGCAATATTGAAGTTAGAAGTTTAATTGACAGAAGCAAGAGAAGACAAGGACTGAAATCCCGTTCCTAACTTTTACTCTCTCCGTGACTAACTCAGTTCCTAGCTGGCATTGAACACATGCTGTGTAATCCATAATTCCACATTCTGCTTTCAGACTTCTGCAATAATTAGGCCCAACGGCTAGAGCTGAGGACTGGTGGCAGCAAGTTCACACACTGATGCCACAGAGCTGCTCTCAAAGGCTCTCATTTCCTGCAAAAGGTTTGTTTTTGTATTTTGTTTTTTTTCTCCCCATGGGATAACTAATGCACTGTAAAATCTTAGTGGAGACAAGGTGCCGGCAGTTTTTACCATGAGGTAGGCTAAGCAAGGTTGGCCCCAGGTGATCATGTTGATCTCGCTAGCGATTTCACAGTAAAAACTATAGTGCCTTGCCTCCACTAGGCTTTTACCACAGGACAAACAATGTGTGTTAGTTATCCTGCAGTAAAAATACATAACCTTTTTAGCAGAGAAGACAAAGTGAAAGTCTAGAGAATATCCAGCTCAATGCATGACAAGATTAGGAATACTGTTTTAACCTCACTTTGGAATTTCTTCCTGCTTGTCAGTTTATGCTCCCATGTTAATGTTGTTTAAATTAAGGGTTTCATTGAATATTTTTTAAATAGACCATGCTCTACAATATATGTTTTAGGAAATCCCTGTAACGCACCCTCTGCAATGGGAATTAAGGACAAGTTGTCACATCTTAATGTTAAAGTTTTTTCCTAATTTTTTTATTATTGAATAGAGAAGCTTATCTGAACTACTAAATGCAATTCACTATGTCCTCAGTGCTAATGGGACTTACAAGACAAGACATGCATCCAGGGAAAGGTAAAGTATGCCTAAGGACTTCATTTTCAGAAGTGCTGAGCCTCCAGAGCTTCCACTGAGGTATATGGGTGCGTCTGAAAATTAGGCCCTTTAAAATGGTATATGGTCTGAGAAGCCATTCCATTCTGTGTAATTGCAAGAAACCCAGCAAATGCATAGTCCACATCACATCTCTTCTGCTATCTGAATGTTAGGTTCCCACATTGGCATGTTGCATCACACACAAAACTGAGTAGTGTGCTCTTTCCTCAGGACCAGTCAGCATGTTTCCCTGCCTTCCTTTAAATTGTTTAGTAGAAGCTAGTTGCACTAGTAAGTTTCTTTTTCACTGAAATGAAAACTAGCCTACTATAGAGAAGGGTACGAGGTGACTGATTGCAGTCGATAAGAACCTACGTGGAGGGACGATTTCTGATAGGTTAAAGAGCCTTCTGCTAACACACTCTGGCATAACAACATCCAATGGCTAGAAGTGAAACTAGATAAATTCAGATGGAAATTTTTTTAGTAGTTCAGGTAATTACCCATTGGAATAACTTACCAATGAATATGGTGGATTCTTTATCATTTGAATTTTTTAACCCAAAATTGGAGTCTTTGTAAAACAGATGCTGTAGCTCATCCAAAAATAATTGAGTTGGTTCACAAATTACTTGGTGAAATTCTGGGTGGCCTGTGTAATTCAGGAAGTCAGCATAGATTTAATGGTCCCTTCTGGCAAAAAAACCCTATGAATTTATGAATTTTTCCATAATCTTATAGACTGATTTTTACCTATGCTTGTGAGACTGGTAATTTCATAGTTGAAGGTGCTTTTGTGACCTATGGTCCATATTTTCTCAGCTGTATTAATCTTTGAATATAGGAGTTTATGCTGAAAAAAGATAGCACAATCTTAATTCTCTTTATTTCCTGAGTCCAGAACAGTGATACATGTATAATCCTATGAACGTTTGCTGAACATCTTAGTGTTTTGCTTAAGCTTTTCATGGCACCCATCCCAAGTGGCTCCTGGGAAAGCACCAGGTGTAAAACTCAAGAGACTAATTATGCTTGCACAACTGGTGCTGTAATAGATAATCTTATGCCCATCTCTCCCTTTTTAAATAAAGCTGACATGGTGGAATTTGTTGAATAGGTAGCTGAAATCCTTTGAGTGTCCAAACTATTACTATTAATTACGACATGGCCCTTTGAGATCTCTACAGATATTAATCACAAATTTATAATTTAATTAACTCAACACTACTTGTTGTTTCTGATCCACTTACAAACAGATAAAGCAGCCTTAATCTAACATCTACAAAGTCTGGGCCAAATGGTGGTCTTACTTAGACACTACATCCCAGCTGAAGCCAATAAGATACATTTGGATGTGAGTGAGAACAGAATTTGTCCATTTGGGGATTGCTTTGTCCAGGCAATGTTAAAGCCCATCTTTTTATTTAATTTAGTAGTATGCTCAGATGTATACTGTTTGTCTCCATTACACACTAGATACTGTTTTTTCCCAGGATGAATGTCATTTTGAAACTCGGATATTGTTTATTTTAAAATTGTGTATATATAAAAAAAGACTAATTTTAACTTGATACATTACTGCATGTGAGTAGCACTGCACATAAATTGCCAAGATTCCAGCTGTCTTTTTATCAGTGTCAGAGCAATTTATCCAGTGTTTCATATTCTATACTAAATGTTCTAACTTTGCATCCAGAGCTTTAACATTAATACACAGAGCAAAGTGCACCATTTCCTTTGAGATACATTTCACCTGCATGTAAAACATGCATTGTTGATGTCAGAAATAATACTTTATTGCATTCCATCATATTAGAAAAGAGGGAATGTTGTAGATTAGAGCCATAAAACGAATA
Source organism: Chelonoidis abingdonii (assembly GCF_003597395.2). Taxonomy (NCBI): domain Eukaryota; kingdom Metazoa; phylum Chordata; order Testudines; family Testudinidae; genus Chelonoidis; species Chelonoidis abingdonii. Next base: position 39,711,617 of record NC_133778.1, on the reverse strand, counting down.
GCAAAAATGTAGACGTTATGTGCAGCCCAATTCTATGAAGTGTATTCTCATTAATTTCAGTGGGCATTAAGATGCTCTATTCTATGCTAGCCTGTTTAGGTTCATCTCTATGCTATTGGCTCAGCACTTCTCAATATCCTTTACTTTAAGCAACAGGAAGTCGACACTGGAGATTTTTGGTTGAACTGCAAATAAACCCAAGTTTTAAAAAGTCTTTGAACTCTAACCTTTTCGCTGGATGTTTTTCAAATTCTTGAATGGATGCCATTTGCTTGTGGGTCTCCATTTTTTCCATGTATAACCAGATACGACTTCCTTATTATGTTTTTAGGCACTAAGCTAAAAATAATATTTAATCCATGAATCAGAATAAATGAAAGTTCAAATCCATTTTTTCTTTTCAAAATATTGTTAAAACTATTATTGATTTAAAAATTGTATTGTGTATTTAAAACTAATTTGATATGTTCTTTTGATGTTTGCAGTGTTGTTGTAGCTGTGCCAGTCCCAAAATATTAGAGAGACAAGGTGGCTGAGGTAATACCTGTTACTGGACCAACTTCCGTTGATGACACAGAAACTTTGAGCTTACACAGAGATCTTCTTCATGTCTGTGTAAGCTTGAAAGTTTGTCTCTCTCACTAGCAGAAGTTGGTCCAATAAGAGCTATTACTTCATCAACCTTGTATCTCTATGTTCTTTGGACTCTTGCACTTCTGGGATATACAAAATGTGAGCAACTGGCTCAGATTTCTGTCTTGAGTGGGTTTCTTAAGGGAACTGCAACCTAAATATTTGGGGCCAGAGCCAACACTTTCTGAAGTAAGAGAAGGTTCCCAGTGGTTACAGTGGGAGTTGGACTGGGTCCATGAAGTCCAGTCCTGCAAGCTGTTTCTCATTGGTAGACCATGACACTTGTGAAGAGCTCAGCTGAAATCAATGGGGGTCCAAACAGACACAGAGTCATACCTTTCTGGAACAGATTGAGGCCATTTTACTTAAGTTTTCCCTTAAGTGAATGTACACAAATTTCAGATACACTACCTTTCACGTGCTATTAATTGTAATTTTCAACAATATTACAATGCTTTCAAAATGTTTGACATTGCTATATTTGAGATATTCCCTGTTTATTAATGGAAACACAGAAGGGAATATCAAAGTGCTTGTTATTATTTCTTGCTTTTTATTTCTAGCTGGTGAGTTTGTGCCTACTGCTGTAATGAGTAACCTTAAAAAAATAACCAACCCAGATTCCAACTTCTAAAAACACTGTTCCAGGCAGAGCAGGCTAAGTGACTCCGAGGCAGGCACAAGAATCTCTTAGATTTGCCTGTTGTGAAACATGGCTGCCCATAAGTCTTTTTCTTCTTAGTCCTGGATACACTTCTGATTCTGAGTAATACAAACATCTGTAGCCAAATCAAAACTTCATGTATATATTTACATCAGCTCTATATACACTTTTTATAGTCTAAAGAGGGTTTTAATGCCTGTGTGTTTGCTGTTTGAAATCTATGTGATGCAATATCTATGTAGCTCCAGTGCTTCAAGTGTCTTCCACCAGTGCTGTTGCAATAGATTTTACAGTATGTTGAAAATTTGTAACTCGTGAGTGAAGTTTAACACAATTATCTTGTCATTGTGAGCTAATCTCTCACATCCTCTGAATAGCAACACTAATTTTATGAGGACATAATAGGTACTTATTATTAGTGGTATTATTAGTGTTATTTTGTAGCAACTTCAGAGAGGAAAAGAACCCTGCTCCAGTAAATCTCATCTTTGCCACTAACTGAAGTTTAACATGGTAAAAACTGAATTCATCTCCCTCTCTTCCCCTCTATGCTTTCTCTGTTGGACACTCCATTGTCTTACCTGTTATCCAGACCAACAATCTTAATGTCATGTTTGACTCCTTCTTCCTATCACATCCAGGATGGTGGCTTTGTTGACACATCCTCTTAATTCTTCCTTTTTAACATCTCAGTAATCAGTTTGTTCCTCTCTGCTCCCTCACCCTGCTACAAAAAACCTTGAAAGCAAACACATTATCCCGGCTTTTGCTCATCTCTTCCTTTGACTACTGCAACTTCCTTTTTGGTTTTCCTGCAGCTATCTCCCCATTCCACTCAGTCTATATAAATGCTGTGTCAACAGGCTTAGTGGCTCCTTTAAGAGGTATCTGCCAGTGCAGCTGTGATTTATCAGCTGCTTCTCAATTAGGCTCAACAGGCTTAGTGGCTCCACCTGGATCATATTAGGCCAGTGGAGCTAGGAAGCCATAGGGAGTGTTGCTTGATGAAAGAAGAGCAATAGGGAAGTTGGTAAGAGGTCCTTGCAGGGGAGAGAGAGCTGAGCTCTGAGGGTAGCTGGAAGAGAGCTGTTGGTTGGAACTGACTAAATCTGGGGAGTGGATGAGTGGAAAACTAGAAATGAGGCCCCTAGGAGAAGGGGAAGATCCAGCTTGATCAGGGGAAGCTGAGCCCAGAAGCAAGAAGGCTGTTGCTAGAAGGTGAATCCCTAGGCATAGGTGTAGGACTCACAGGCAGGGAGGCCTAGGGAGTGGAACACTGCAGGAGAAGGTGTCCTCTCGATGAAGTACTGAGTGGGGGGCTGTTGGAAGAGTCTAGGTTGGTCATGGAGGGCTGTTCCCTGAGCAGGGATAAGGCTCACAGGCAGAGAGACCAGGGGAGTGGAACACTGGTGAGTTCTGTTGGGGAAGACCTGACTACAGTGCTATGATACAGAATCATGAGTCTGGCCACTCTCAAGTGGAGGCCTGGAGATTGGTGCCCTGGAACAGAGGGAAAAGGAGCTGGAAACAAAGTGCTGGTGGAATCTTGTGTGATGATCTGGAAGTGATTTCCCTGGAGAGGGAAATAGAAAACTGCTGAACTGCTTATATGTTTTACTGTGGGAATCAGAGAATGGTTTTATTACAAGGATTTTGGGGAGCTACTGCTCAGGTGTATATGAATAAATTAGGCCAAAAAGTGGGACTTCATACTAGATGCTAAGAGACTATGCTCCTTTGATGGATGAAATAAGAGGAAACTGAAGTAGATGTACATGTTCTGCTGTGGTCTGATGCTGGAGGGTACTCAAGGTGGGGGCTGCTACACATTGTTTTCTTCTCTTGTCACTTTCTGAAAATGTATTTCCTTTCTTAAATCTTTCTACTGGCATCTTATAATCTTCCATATCAAGTTCAAGCTTGCCTTCTAGTCTTTAAGAATCTTTATCCCTGCCTAAATCCCAGCTTTCATTTCTTCCTCCCCGACTTGTGTGCCCCTTAAATGATCTTATTTCAACTTTCTTTTATCTTGCTCCCATTCTTATATATGTACCTTCTTCCATGCTGTCCTTAATGCTTGCAAATGTTTCCCTCTCCTTGTGCAGCAAACACTGTGCCCTCTGTATAAATCCCTCACTAAAACACTTCTTCTGAAAGTCCATCAATATTAATCTCCCAGCAAAGGAAGTGAGGGATACGGGAGGGAATTAGGTGAGATTAAACCATTCTCTGATAAGATGGTGTGTTTATATGTTTTAACTGTATTAGATGTCTAATGTAAATTATGAACTCCTTGGATAAGGAACAGGCTTCCTTCTTCTGTATAGCACTGAGCATGCTGACATCATGCAAATATTAAATAATTAGTATTAGTCAAAAGGGATCAACTGTAAGCATTATTGACGAGAGTCAAAAACTTGTAAGTAATATAAAATTTACTTACACACTAGGGATTTTGCTGTACTGCTGCGGTTGGCAGATTTAATACTGGAGTGATTAGGACACTTTTGAATAAGTGGGCCTTTTTAAAAATGTTATTTATTGCTCTGTTCTCTTCCTTGCATTGCTAGCCCAGTGTCTTAGTACCCAGGCCTGAAGTTTTTGCTCAGGTAAATATCATTGACTTCAGTGGGATTTTTGCCTGACAAAGGACTTCAGTATTAGTTACTGCTGCAAAGATACACTGATGGCATAAAGAGTGCAGGGCATTTCTCTTTTTCACTGCTGGGTAATTGTATTACAGAGAAGAGCTTTTAACTAAAAATCTGACTGAGAAAACATTCCTGAAACATGAATTTCAGTCTGGCATGCTGAATGTGCTGTTCCCACAGCTACTGCTATTGCTGACCAGATGGGAGGAGAAGGGCATCTTAAGACAATGGGGTATGGGCAGGCTGGAAAGAGGTGAGGGGTATAAATACTGTTGGTGGCTGGAGTGGCCATGAATTATAACAGTATCTTGAAAATTTTGGTGTGGCTTTTAGAAGAAGGGCAAGGATTAATATTTTCATACATGAAACACCCATCTGCACGTTTGCCCCAAACAGCAGTAGTTCATGATTGCAGTTCTCCCTCTTCAAATTCTAATTGCATCACTGATCTTCTAATCAACCCAACAGAATGAAAGAGGCCTTCTATTTTACCAAGTTAACTTCTAACTGAGTTTATTCATTTCTATTACACACCATCGTTCTATGGTTAATCTTACAATGATTACTATTTATGCAATAAAAATTGTCTTTTTTATCAATGGAAAAAGATGCCTATTACAAAGTAATTCAAGCTCTGGGTCCCTGTGCAACTTTAATTTAAAAAAAACGCAATACACATTTTTAATAATACCCTTCCACTATACAGAACTTGGAGGGACCTAAAGTTTGGAGCACCTTTTGTGCTGTTGATTCTTACCAACTTCTTGGCTTGAGGGGAAACTTCTAAGTGTAGTTTGAAAGGCTTCCTGATCTGTAGTGTTTGTTTTTTATGAAAATTAAGTTAATCTTTGAGAAGTAAAACTTGGTTCACATGGGTGTGTTTTCTCACTGGATTTTCTCACTGTTCTGAAACCCCATATGCATATGGACAAGCCCCCTGTGTAAGGGTTTGATGCCAAGAATCTCCTACATCACTTTTGCAGCCGGTTCTCAAGATTGCAAAAATGGCAAATTTGGGGTGCTTTCAGTGTTTCAACCAACCACAAGCTGACAGAGAAGGAAGAAACTTTCCTATGACAAGGCTATTCCACAAATTCCAAACCAAGAAGTTCCTTGTACCTTCCTCTAAAGCATCTGATACTGGCCTTTGTCCAGACACAGGACAAGATAGACCACCTGTCTGACTGGCATGGCAATTCCTATATTGGTACATTTTCTGTACCAGCATGTTTGTGTGACTCATCCTTGCAATAGCTCTGCACAGAGAAACGGTCACATATATAACTGAAAAGCTGGAGATGGGGCTTTACCCTGTGATAATGTGACTAATCTGTTTCAGTCAGTGGATTAAAGTGAAAGGCTGCTGCAGAATAATTATGCTTGGCAAAATTCATGTTTTAAAAATTTTGATGGATAATAATATTTTCAAGCATTATTTTAGATTTTTATCAATGTAAATGTTCACAGTTGTAGGAATTATGCGTGGGTGGTCAAACAATTATTTAATGATAGATACTGAGATTCAAAAAATTAAAGCTTCACAACTGTTAAAACACAAATTCAATATTTTGACATGTGATATTGACCAAGTAAATATCTGTAAATCAAACACTAAAAAGTTCTCAAGCAGCATTTTTCTTACTTTGCCTAACTGTAAATTTTATTATGGATACAAACATTTTTTCATTGATTAGTGTAGGGTGAGATTGACATTTACTGACACTTAACAAGAAAAATCGAATCTTTCCAAGCCTAAATATAATGCAATGTAAAATGTCCTACTTCTGTGTGTGCTTAAAAAAAAAAAATTCAAACAGAAAATAAGCAAAAAAACCCACACAACTGTTTGACAATGTCCTTTGAACAATTAACATGTCTGACAAATGTAGGAGTGCTTGTTGGAGAATATTGTGCTGTTGCATTAATTTAGATGGACTAAATGGGCCTAAGGTGTTAACATAAACCAGTGTTAAAAAAGGTTTTGGATCTGATATACAGAGACCTCAGCCTGCTTAGTACGGTAGCAAACACCCCATTAAAATCCTTTTATCATCTTATTAAAGATAAAGAAAAGATGGTTAAAACAGTTGAAATGTAAAGTATGAAGTAAGGATTGCATTTTAACATCCCATGTTCCTTTTTCCATTAGCCTTTTTTTGTTTTTGTTTTGTTTTTGTTTGACAGTCTCTTGGATGGTATAGAAGATGTTAATAGGACTAATAGCTGTCCTTTTGGTCAAAAGAAGAAAAAAATAGTTCAAATGGGCTGGAGGAGGAGTTGTTGTTTCTGTTATATATATAGCCCAAATCTGTTTCATTCTAGATATTTGGCAACCTGACTACTGACTCCATCTGAATACCAAATTTTGGTTGGACATTTCAGGTTTCATCGCATGACATAATCTTTAATTCCTTTAATTTTGGTTAGTTAATTTCCAGTTCCACGTCATTTTGTTTTCTTTAAATATAGTTCTTGAACCATGCCAATAGGCCCTTTTGTTTAGGCTAATTTAGGGTATGTCTACACAGCTGCTAGGCACCTGTGCCTGGCCCATGCTAGCAGACTCAGGCTTGTGGGGCTCAGTCTCGGGCTGTTCCAGTGCTGTATAGATGTCTGGACCTGAAGGGTGGGAGGGTCCTATAGCTTGGGGTCCAGCCTGAGCCTGGAAATCTACACAGCACTGAAACAGCCACACACCCCAAGTCCTGTGAGCTTGAGTCAGCTGGCACGGGCCAGGCATGGGTTTTTCTTTGTGTAGACATACCATTAGTCGTCTTGTCCCCCTTTAATACTTTTTCCAGCAACATTTCCTCTTATAGGTTATCGTGACATCTTATGAACTTTCATATACTTTTACAGTTGAGGTCACAATTAGAGTACATTTTTCAGCTCAATTATCACAACAGCTGTACCCCAAAATGAGTGTTCTGTATATGATTTCTGAGGTGGTGTGTTGGGGAGCAGACAGTTTCAGCAAAACCTACCCGAGTTAAAAGCCTGTGTTTGCAAGCCGTTAAGTGTGAATGGGTTTATGTCCAAAAATGGAGCAGCTGTCTCAGGGGCTTACCTAAATGGCCTGGTTAGTTGACTGGGAGAAACCAGTCCAAGGCAAAAAGAGGACATCACACCTGGGCCCTGTAACAAAAGCTATTTTGATATATGCTATAGGCCTCAGGCCCGCACAAGGAGGGTGTTTTTTAGAAAAGGGCATTTCCCTGACAGGAAGAACAGACTGGCAGACGCACTCTTTGAAAGAAAAAAGGCTCAAGAGGTCCTAGGCTTGCTTAAACAGAAAAAAAAAATGTAGGCTGGGTCTGCTCTGGTCCTGGAACTCAAGAGGGAATCCCATTTAATTTGCCTTGTAGTGAAGCATAAGATTAGATGAGCATGCATCCAAGCTATTTGGGTTAAAATCATTTTCTCTAATATTTTGTTCCAACTACCAAATCTTTCTTGTTTTAAGAAGGCTGTTTGTTTGTCACTGCACAGGAAGGGGACAGAGGTGCAGCCAATCCCATAATTGTGGCAGTAACAGAGTTCATTTAGTAGGTAAAGTCAGAAAGAGGTATAGCCTTGGGCTAGACTACAAATTTATGTCAGAATAACTGTCACTTGGGGTGGAAAATCCACACCTCTGAGCAACATAGTTATACTGACCTAACTCACTGACAAAACAGTGCTATGTTGATGGGAGGGCTTCTCCTGACAACACAGCTACTGCCTCTCAGGGAGGTGGAGTACCTATGTTGATGGAAGAAGCATTCCTGTCAGCATAGGTAGCGTCTTCATTAAGTGCTACAGTGGCACAGCCTCCATCTGTAATTTTCACTCCATGCATCTGAAGAAGTGGGCTTTTTACCCATGAAAGCATATTCCCAAATAAATCTGTTAGTTTTTAAGGTGCCACCAGACTCCTCATTTTTGTGGATATAGACTAGCATGGATACCCCTCTGATACTTGCATTTCTTTGTAATTTCTTTAGGTGTTCCAGGCTTCAGAAAGGTGATCTCTATTACTTTCCACCCCTTCAGAAAGGTACTCCAGCCTGGTTCTATTTGCAGGGATGCAAAGAATCTTCTGTCTGAGGGAGTTAGTCCTATGAAAGGCCAGAAGAACTCTCTAGTGCTGCTGTAGGCTGAGGTGGGAAGGAAAGAAGATTTATTGACCTATAGTCAAACTTCAGAAAATCTCTTGAGCTGTTCCCAAGGGGGAGGGAGTAAGGGCTTTGAGGTAGCTCTATGCTTAAAATCCTTTTATTTTTGCATTTGCACTATTTAAAACAACTCTGAAAGCTTCTTGTCTTGTTGGCAGGTCCCCTCTGTGAGCTCAGCCAAGAAGAACCTTATTTAGCATTTGGTCTTACTGAAGTGCTCTCTGTCTGTAACAAAATTCAGTGGGATTTCAGAGCAGAAATGGAGTACAGACACTTTTTTGGCTATGTAAGCAGAGTCAGGATGAGCTCTAACCTGACATCTGGTGGTGAATTGTGGCAAGTTGTGGAAAAGAACTTCAGGGGCTGATCTTGTTTGAATAGTCACACCCACTCCACCTAGCATGAACTCACAGCAGCCCAAATGGTCACTTTGGCTGCTGTGTGATCCCCAGTTTCTCTGTTATTGGGTCAGGAAGAATGAAGTGTTACCCTGTGTAGCGGAGTGGTTACCCTGCTCCTGCCCTGAAGGGCTTAAGACAGGCTGTGGCAAAGGAAAAGCTGGGCTAACTGGGGAAGCAGCTGCAGCTGGACCATGCCCCAATCAGGCCACAGCTGGCCTGTATAAAAAGACTGAGCCAGAGGCCCAGAGGAAATCCTTCTCTCTGCCTGTAGAGGGAGAAGGACCTGGCTGCAGGGAGCTAGAGACCAGGTACTTGAGTAGAGCAGGGCTGAGGAAAGGCAGAGGAGCTGGGGAGCTCCAGCCTGGAAAGCCCCAGACTGTGTCCTAGCACAAGGACAACAGGTACTGGGGGTTGCAGAGGGCAGCCCGGGGTAGGCAAAGGCAGCAGGTCCAAACCCAACCTTGCCAGTGATGAGTAGGCTGATACTGCAATCTGCCCCAGGGCATGGGGGCTAGACAGTGACTGGCAGTAGCCTGATACTGAGCCAAGGTGGGGATAGTGTGTTGGGGTTCCCTGGGGAGGGGGAGATCCTGAGGCTAAAAGGGGTTACTGCCAGGGGGCAGCACCCCAGATAAAGGGGCACTGGGTCCTGGGAGAAACATGGGGAGGGGGCAAGAGACAGGCAGATCACTGGCCTGCAGAGGGTGCTCTGGAGCTGGAAAGAGCTAATTCCTGGAGAGACCAGCAGGAGGCACTGCAGGGGTGAGTCCGAACACTTACACCCTGATTATGTGAATCAAGGACAATGAAACTGTTTTATGCCAGAGGGACTTGCCAGCAACTAAGTAGCACTCGCTAGACAAGGGACATGGGTTCCAAAACCTAGTGAATGGAGAAAGGCTGAGGACACACATTTGTACCTGATGGTATGGGCCCCTTTTGAGGGCCTGAAATGCCAATTGTACATCCTCTCTCTATTGTAGAATATCAGAGCTAATTTTAATTCCGTTAGGAGTCTAGTTACAGGCTGCTGAGCTGAATTAACATTGGACCAATGGTGCACCAGCACTGAGGCTCCCCTACTACAAGCTGAAATCACTGAAGTGCTAAAATCATTAAGAGCTGAAATCACTGAGTGTTGGGGGGCATGGGGCTGAAGCTATGTTGCTGAGTGGCTGGCAGACTCGAGCAGCTGGTGGAGCAGAGCGGTTCACAGAATGGCTGTTGGAGCGTCTTGTGGTGAAGGCTGGAGTAGAATCCCATGGAGAGGCAGGGCAGTTGGCCTCTTAAGGTGCCCTTTAATACTGTTGTGCCCTCCCAGGCTGGGAGGTAAAAGTCTGCAGATAAACTTTTGAACTCTGGGCTGCACTGACCAAGGACAGAGACTTTTGTGGTGTTGAACTTTTGGGACTTTGGGTGATTTTTTGGATTGCTGGATTTAAGACCCTGAGAGGAAAATGACACTGCCAAACTTATTTGGGGGTGGGTCTTTTGCTCATGGTTTGTGTTATGAATCCTGTTTGTGGTTTCCCCAACATAATGCTGCATTGGTTCCCTCCTTTATTAAAAGGATTTTGCTACACTCAGACTATGTGCTTGCAAGAGGGGAAGTATTACCTCTTAGAGGCACGCGGGGGGTGGTATGTAATTGTCCCAGGTCACTGGGTGAGGGCTTGAGCCAGTTTTTCACTGCATTATTGAGATGGAACTGCTAGATACTGAACCCAGCCCTTGTTACTGCCAATTCAGATGGGCAAAAGGGTTACAGCTATAATCAAACTACAGGTGCAATTAATTGGTGTGCCCTGATCTATGGGGAGCTTGCTTCTGATTTTATAAGCTTGGGAGGGGGAGGAGGGGTCTGGGAAGATTTTTGAATTTGTTTTAGTTTAACTTCCACCCATTGGATTGTGTTACTTTTCTCTATTGAACTGCAGTCTGTTAAATACTACTTCCCTGTATAGGTACTTATAGACTCTGATCAAGTTATCCATTAACTTCCTTTTTGTTAGTCTCAAAGAGCTCAATTTATTTAGCTTATCTCTATAAGGCATGTTTTCTAATCCTTTAATCACTCTTGTGGCTCTTCTCTGAACCCTCTCCAGTTTATTAATATTTTCCTTGAATTTTGGACATCAGAACTAGACAGTGATTCCAGCAGTGATCACACCAGCCGCAGATATACAGGTAAAATAACTTCTCCTCCTATTTGAGATTCCCTTGTTTATGCATCAAGGATCACATTAGCCTTTTTGGCCATGGTTGCACTGAAAGCTCGTTTAGCTGAGTATCTACTTCAAACTCCAAATCCTTTTCAGAGTCACTGCTTCCCAAGATATAGACCATGCTTGCAGGATAAAGGACTCTATTTTTTTGTTCCTAGATGTATACATTTATATTTAGTCACATTAAAACTAGTATAGTGCAAGGTAGAACAGAATCTTTTCTTGCTTCTCAGATGCCTTTCCGTGTGCTTAAATTTATGCTCATATTATAAAAATAGAAAGCTGTAACCCTGTAGCATTTACATTACAATACCTTTGATGTTTTCTAACCTGTACTCTGCACAGGCTTTAGGGAATATAGCTTATGATCCCTAAGCCAACAGGCTGCTATATGGCATTTCAACTACTCATACATTCTTTCAGCTGGCATAAAATTCCATATGATTAGCACTTTGCTCCAAGATTGTAGTATAAATACAGTGTTATTGGAGAGACAAGGTGGGTGAGGTACTAACTTGTATTGGACCAGCGAAGATTGAGAGCTTACACAGAGCTCTGAGACCTGATGAACTTTGCGTAAGCTCAAAAGCATCTCTCTCTCACCAACCAAAGTTGATCTAGTAAAAGATATTACTTCACTCACCCCATGTTTCTCTAATATCCTGGGGCCGACACAGCTACAACACAATACACCACCTTTTTGTAGTCTAAGGGTGTGGGGGAAAAAGCTAAGTGTCTCAAGAACTCATTTACACTCCTGATTTCTATAAACTAAAGAGTGTTGCATGCCTACATGAGGGGAAAAAAATTGCCTGCTGTCCGTCATGTGCTTCAAAATACCATAAAAGACCACCAACTGAAGTAGTGGCTCTGTTGCATTCCTCCCCATCCATCTGACCTTACAGACCCTACTCTTCACGGTCTGAACTCCACGTCTGTAAGCAGAATGAGCTACAGAACAGTCACTGTGCATGGCATACTCACCTAAAGTCAAAGCAGATATCCAGGGCAAAATTGGACTATTGGTAGCTGGGCCATGGTATCCTGCATGCTGTTGCTTAGCACAACTGTTGTGTGTTTGTGTGGGGGGATTACACATGGCAGCACAATCAGGAATGTATGGTCCTATACTCTGCAGATATCACTACTGGAACATAGGTGGAGGGTGGGGAGTCAAATCCTGCCCACCACCAAAGGAAATACAAGAGAAATTATGAATGATCTCTATTAATTCTAAGTGGTGATTTAGTGAGAGATAGTTGGCCATGTAGTTGAGTCTAGATTAGTGAAACAGGAACACAGAAGTTGCACATGAACCCATCATACCTGGCCTCTCAATAAACAAGCACCTTCAATTTCTCAAATTTCACTGAGAAATCTTTTATTTACCCCATATTGACTTCCATGAAGCTATTTTTGGCTGGGAAAACCTAACATCTGGCTCCATCCTGAAATCTTTACTAGTTTTACTAATTTTTTTTAGTTGTACTACATTTTGTGGCTGCCATGAACTGATTTCAAATTGGCTTTTTAATTTGATGTGTAACATACTGTAAATTAGATTCACATGGCTTCCAGTACTCTGCTAGACACTTCCATTTAAAAAATGCAGATGTTTCCAAGTCATGAATAACCAAAGCGATATTTTCATGTTGCTTGGATACAGTTTGTTTAGTTGGTGACAGTCTTCACTAAAATATTTCAGCTTCTGCTCCTAAGAGCTATAAACGTGCTTTCACATGTAATCTTATAAGGTCAAGTATTGTCCAATATATGCACACTGTATATTCACAAATGAAAATAAAGAACTGCATTGCAAAGACAGTGTCATTACTGGACAATCCTGTATATTTGGTTAATTAAAAGAAGTTCCCTGGCTGACCCACTTCCCCTGCTGTTACTACAGTGGCCTACACCAGTACTTTGTTCCTCTGATTAGCAAGGACCAGGTGCCAGTGTTCCTATCAGGAGATGATTACTATTTTCACTACTATTTCATCATTGCCATTTAACACAGCAATTTACCAGCAGGGTTTGTCTGTACTGGCAAGTTTCTGCGCCACAAGTTATACCACTTTTATTAAAACACTGGCATTAAACTGCTGTTGCATGTCCATACTGTGCTGGAGTGCATCCACATTAGCAGCTCTTGCAAGAGCAAAGACAGCAGTGCACTGTGGTAGCTAACCCACTGTGCAACTGGCTGCAGAGTGCTTTGGGAACGGTTTGCAATGCTTCATGGGGCAGGTTTTCCAATCCCATTGTTCCATGGGGATCCTACTATGTTGCCAGCTGCTTTTCAACTGAAACGGGGAAAGGGGAGTGTGTGTGTATGGAGGGAGGAAGAGAGACAGTGTGTTTCTGGGGACAGAGTGTGTATCCGCATGCTGTCTTGTAAGTTCAGACAGTGGCAGGAAGTAACCAGTCCTGAGGCAGAGGGAGGGGGAAACCAGGACATCAGCCCCTGGCTCTCTGCACAGCAATCTCTCTCTCTCACACACATGCGCTTCTGGGTTCAACAGCATGAGCATCTCACATTAATAGTTTGCTGTGTGCCTGGAGCAGGTCAGCACAGCGTGCAACAACTGTCAAAACAGTGCTTTGAAAAGGGAGGGGCATGTGTCTCCAGGGCAGCCGAGTTCAAAACAATGAGCAGAGCAGTCACTTGAGGGACATTAGGTACAGTTCTGGAGGCCAATTACAGCACAGAAAGCAATCCCGTGTCTACACTGGGAATAGACCGCTGGAACCTCTACGTAAACAGCCTTACGATTCTCATCAAGGGTTTTTCTCCCCCCTCCACCCCCAGCGCCGCAGCTGAGGAGTTTTTGCGCACAAAGTGGCTTGGCAGTGTGGAAACATCTGCTGTTTGAGCACAAAAAGCTGCTATACTGTGCAAAACTGTTCAGTGAGGACTAGCCCTGCTTGTTCTTTCAGCCACATAGGTAAGAGCAGCATTCACAAGGATAATGCATGACTAACATTTATGAAGAGTTATGATGCTTTGAATTGGAGGGAAAAGGTGAAACCTTAAGTTTTGACCCCTGCTTGGACTAGCCAGATTCCAACAATGATCAGTTTGGAATGGTGAAAACTCCCTCCCCTTTCTTCTACCACAGTCAGGTTTTTGTGGGATGAAGTTTGAAATTTTGCTCAGGTCCCTCAACTGCAAAATGGATGAAACAATAAAAGTTGGATTTATTTTGACACTTACTGAGAAGAGTTAATCTAATGAAACCAAGATACATAAGCCTGATGCTTAAGTGAAACGTTCTGGATTTAAAAATCAATCAGGGAACCTAAATCATACTCTGCTGGATAAAAAAATTGGGATGTCCTGCCAGTTAGAGGGCCTCCATGAGTCACAGTTGCTGTACCATAAGCTGGGGATGTATTATAGCCAAAAAAAAATAGGCTGCATCAAAATGAATTTATGAATGAGACAAAATAAACTTAGCTGGGTTCTCAATTTCTCAGTGACTACATTTTAATGCAGAAACTTGTCTTCTCACATTTGTAGTCCCATACTGTCCTTGTGGCACCTGCAGCAATTGCTTACATGAGAAAGTGATATTAGGGTTGCTTTGAATGTATTTTTGATTTATTTTTAGCTTGATTTTAATGTAGATTAGCAGCTGTTACCTGCTCAATTTAGGGTACGCTGCCTGCAATTGGAAAAAATGTGCAGGATACAGCATCATGTGACCAGGCAGTGCTGGGGAACACATGCAAGCGCTCTGGAGACCAGTTTGGGAACCTTTGTATTGTATCCTTCCACAAGGTGAATCCTCATCCTGGGCAATTCATCTAACTATGAGCCCATCAGATCTGAGGGGAGTAGGTAAACCAATGAATGGTACGGTGAGTCACCGCTATTCTAGTCTGAGAGCTTAAACCCGTATGGTCAGGAGATGAAAGTATGTGTGTGGAGAGGCAGATATTGCTGTATATAAGTGTGTAAAGAGATCCCAAAGGAATATTTGGGATAGATCCTCTTCTAATATACACATTTTATAGGAGATGTAGTGTACCTGAAAGGTGCAGGTTTGAGCATGTTTTCTTGCTATTGTATTCCCTTGGGAGAAAGAAGCTAAATTCTTACAGCTTTTTAATTCTGGGGAGTACCCAGGCAAGGGGTTAGTCTGGGTATTCCTCGGTGTCTTCTTTATTTATACAAACACTATGGATGATATAAATCAGCATCACTAATGGCACTGAGTAGTGCCCTTATTGGTCATGGTTAGCAGAGAGGCCTAAGACCAAAGATGAAAATGAAACTCCTATTAGGTGGTCCCTGCTGCTCAGTGAGGCATCTTGGCATCACAATTAGGGAAACTTGCATTTTTGCTGCCTTTGCCATATTGTGGATAAATAGAGGATTTCAGGCTTAAAGGATGTCAATCCATCCCCCTTCACCAACATTTAATTCTCTAGAAAAAAATTAAAAGGATATTTGAACAAGAATATTGATATTCAAATTTAACAAGATGGGACACAGATCAAGGAAATGGCCCACTTGTCCCAGAATTACAATTACTTACAATTGTTTAAAGAATTTAAAGCTATATCCTCCCCTCTTCTGGGGCTCATGGGGAAGGTTATGCCACATAGAAACTTTCTGAGCAATGGCCGTTCCTCTGGGCAAGATGGACCTATGAGGACACAGATGTCCGAGGCATGCCACTGACTCTCCATTAGTTTCCAGATTAATTTCAAAGTCATGGTCCTAAATTTAAAGCCCTTAATGAGCTAAGGTAGCTAGGTAAGAATGTTCTTGGCAGAGGGTCACCATTTGGGGAGCTTCTTCCAATAGGAGAGCAGAATGGTCTCATGACTGACGATTACAGGGGGAGGGATAGCTCAGTGGTTTGAGCATTGGCCAGGGTTGTCAGTTCAATCCTTGAGGGGGCCATTTAGGGATCTAGGGCAAAAATATGTCTGGGGCTTGGTCCTGCTTTGAGCAGTGGGTTGGTCCAGCTTTGAGCAGTGGGTTGGACTACATGACCTCCTGAGGTCCCTTCCAACCCTAATATTCTATGATTATAGAATGCAAGGCCCAATTGTTTGCATAAGACTTTACCCAATAATAAAGGCTAAAGAACATCTCAACATCTTGCAATGATGGAAGAGCAATAAAACAAACATCTCTTAAGTTACAGCAACAAAATCAACAGTTGGTGAAAAGTAGGATCTTTTGTAGACAAACCTAGTGTGTAACCCTTAATTTTGCATTTGATGTGATATAGCCATCACCATGATACATTAGAAATGCTCTTGATAATAAATACAGTAACTCTTATCTCAGTGAAGCTAAATTAATCCTGAACCAGTACTGGAGGTACTGTAGCAGCCACATAATCAACTCTACCTTGAAGGATGCAAAGAAAGTAATCTAACTGACACTTGCAGCCATGAATCAGTATGTTGCTCCCAGACATGACTGTCCCAAGTATTCTGGCAGTTTTAAATAAAAAAATATTAATGTGCCTGTTTACATTTCAGAATGTTAGGTGAACATTTCACTGCATATTAACATTTCACTGCATCATTTTGCTCAGTAACTAACAAGAGCTTAATTTTCCTTTCATTGCTCAATCTGAGAACTGACAATCTTGGTCAGTAAGAGATTGTGGCTAGACTATGGAGACTGGAAGACAATCTATTCACAAAAGAGTTTGTAACTGATGGTCTGTTTTAATGCCCCAAATCTGCAAAGACTTTAGTAAGTGTTTAAGAACATGAGTAGTCCCAGTGACACTACTCATCTGCTGAAAGCTAAATATCTTTATATCTTTTCAGGATCAGATATCTTTTCAGGATCACTTGTAAATTAAGTGAACTTTTCCCCCATAGTAGATAAAATATTGTTACCTACTGATTTCACCAAATGTACAATCTTTTATTTTTACCAAGCTATTTCTGGTGTCCTAGACAAAAGTTAATTATTCATCCATGATCCTTAATAGCTCTGGCCCTAGTAAAATGAATAGTAATGGAAGGAAAGCTAAATCTCTCCAGCTCCTCCCTGTTGTTGTTGCTGTTTTGTTTTGGGGGCTTTTAAATTTTTTTTAGAGAAATCAAAATAACAAACTGAAAAAGAAATCAGAAGCATAGAAATTAAGGCCCTGATCCTGCAAAGATGTAAGCATATGCATAAATTACTCACTCAAGTAATTCCATTTACTTCAGTGAAACTACTCAAGTGAGTAATGTTGCTCACAAGTATTTTCAGGACTGGGGCCCTTAGATATTAGATGTATTCTGTCTTTTCTTGTAAAATACCATGGCTTAACTGAGAATGGAAACAGTGTTAGGTAGATTAACAGTATCTGGTTTAAAATAATCCAGAATATGAATATTTTTCCACAGTACCATACAATTTTTAGCAGGACACGCCCCTCCCCCAAATCTAGACCCTGATCATGCAAACTGTTCCACACACTTTGCATCATTGTGAATTTATTTTTAAAAGCATCCTTTTTTCTTTTCTTTTTTCCTTTCTAATGGTGGTCGTTCCTTCGTGGTTAGCTAGTCCCATTTAATCCCATTGGATGGTAGTCAGATGCATGTATTATCTCAAGAGACCCAGGGTTCATTGGCTTCAGGGTCCATAGTACCGTTTCATCCACAACAAAACTGTTTTTCAGTTTCACTTGTCTAGTAGTGGATAATAAAAATCTAATTCTGCCAGTCTATCAATTGCCATTTTGTAGCAGAACTGTAAAAGCCTGACTTAATAAGTGGATGTAAGGATGTTAAAATATTTTGTTCTGAAGTGGATTTTTGTAACTTTCACCATGCACATTTCAACATGCTCATTCTGTCACTGATTAGGGATTTTAAACAGTCTTTTTATTTTTGTTTTATAAGAAGTTGTGCGGGTCACCTTTTAAACTATCTATTTCTGCATCTACCATACAAGAGGCGGAATTTAATTACATTCACAAAATGAGGAATAAAAGCGTGGAACGTGGCACATGTTCATAGGTGACTCTGTAGTTCACTGGAAAATTGGTTTTTATGGTACATTGGTAGGCTAATGTAGGAAGTGCTCAGTTTGTAATGGCACAGGCATAGGATGGTTCAAATGAATAATGGAGTTCTGTTTATTTCACTGAAATATCAAACAGCTAAAAACTTAATGCAGTGTATTATTTTTCTCAACTTTCTACAAAGCAGCACCAGACATGTAAGGCCTGTTGGCTATTTCCCCTCAAAACTAATTCACATTAACTTATGATAAATATGAAAAGCTTTTTTTTTCCAACTGCAATGCACGAGGCAAGATTTTTTGCCCAAAGAGATGGATGAGTAGTTCCCCTTAAAACTGGAGCTAGAGTATTCAAAACAAAAAGGCAAGAATTTAAATCTTCAGACTCCAATGTAGCACAAAAAGATTTAGGGAAAGCATTAGGAGAACAGATACAAATCTGCTACGCTTCTTGCACAACAAATTAAGACGAAGTGCAGAAACATATTATTGGTGTCAAATCCCTTTAGTATATTGTCTTTTATAAGTGAGGTGTCTGTTATAGCATAAAATCTTCTGCAGAAAAATGTCATTTTTTAAAATTGTGCATCTGAAATAATTGAAAACTAAGAATAAATTAGATCAGTGTCACTTAATCTGAATTTGCATATTAAATGTTGCAAGTGTGAAAGCTCCATGTAATTGGAGTATGAACATTCAGTTCCCCTCACCCCACAAACTGGTAAACTCCATGCTGGTGATTTTTTGTACTGGGGAGGGGGTGCAGAAAGAGGGGGAGGAAGGAGGGAGAGCATGCATCATATTTTTCCCACCACCCCAGTGTGCAGGTTTGCAGAAAGCTCCATATCCTTTTCTCCACAACTTTAAGCATTGTAATTAATATTGTGTGTGTGTTGGTGGAAACTCATCCCTGTGCTGAGGGCCTACACAAGGCCCTTCTTCATCAATTCAGCCCCACTAAAGCTCTGCATTTAGCTTCATTAAGGTGCTCCCACTGAATTCAATGGCAAAAGCCTCACTGCCTTTTGTGGGACTAGGATTTGGCCCTTAACACCAGGCTGAAGCAATGCAAATGGATTGACACAACTAAGGAGTCATATAGCATCCCAGGCTTTGCAATAAGTTGCTCCCCCTCCCTCTGTATATGAATAGTTGTATCCCTTTAAATAGCTTGTGATAGTTCTCATTGCGTTCTGTTTTACAAACCAGTCAGAGGAGCAATGTGCATTTGTAGCTGATCTGGCATATTGTGCAAATATAATAAATATGGTGATCTGAACCCTACCATCCCCATGTGGTTCCTTCATATTACATAATATTCACAGCTGTCATCTTTTGCCCTTTGTTTCACACCTCTTAGGTGGCATAACTTCTCTTTCCTTCTGGAACTATGCTGACTTTGTGCCCACTCTACCCTCCATCCTCCTATAATTAGAGATTCAGGCAAAAGAGGCTTTTCCCCCTCTCAAATCTTCTTTATCTAGCTGCTGCTTGAAGGAACAGTTTCTTGTAACCGCTTCTACCTCCAGACAAAGGTTCTGCTGTTCACTATACCGCTGCTACTGGTGTGTGGTGCTGTCTGAGCGGCTATTTTTTTTTTTGTGTGTGTAAACTTATTACAACTTTCAAGCATAAAATAAACTGAATTGTACACCTAATGTAACCAACCAGACAGGTTGTTCAGGTGGGTTTATACAGGGCCGGCGCTTCCACTTAGGCGACCTAGGCAGTTGCCTAGGGCACCAGGATTTGGGGGGGGCAGCATTTTGCTGCCTGCGGCGACAATTCGGCAGCGGGGGGTCCTTCCGCGCTCTGGGTTGGCGGTGGCAATTCTGTGGTGGGTTCTTCACTTGCTCCGGGACCCGCTGCCGAAGTGCCCTGAACACCAGGAGCGCGAAAGGACCCCCCCCCCGCCGCAGAATTGCTGACAACGACCGGGAGCGCGGAAGGACCTCTGCCTAGGGCGCCAAAAACCCTGGTGCTGCTCCTGGATTTATAATATACAGCTGAGTGAAATTCTTTTAGTTGAATAGTTTATTTGCCAAAAAATGCAGTGTAGGAGGTGAACAGTTCCAGCCAAATTTAAAAAAATAAAGACAAAATGTAGACATTCTCTAAATAAAACATTTCGACTCTGTTTTAAAAAAGTGTTTTGGTTTAGAAATTTAGCTTGATTTGTTTCCTTTAAAAAAAAAAAAAAAAAGACCAGTTTAAAAAAAAACCTGAAACAAAAACTAAAACCAGCGTTTTTCAGGTGAAAGTCAAACTGAAAATTTAGGTTAGTTGTTGAGTCTGGAGCTGTATAATTTTGTTATCTGGGTCTGAATCTGCAACATGCTGAGCCAGGTCAGCATCTCTTTTGAGGCACTGAGCACTTCAAATAAATGGGCCTTCAATCCAGAAGTGAGACCCAATTTCCAAACTACTAATGCCAGCTGTCACGTGAGCAAAGTGTTAACAGGATCACAGGTCAGTGCATTTTGCCCCATGAAAGAACTGTTTGCATATTCCCATATAGAAAATGCAAAGTTACAGCATGTGTAAATAGTTTCTTTCACATCCCTTCTTTTCCATGGATAAACAGTATTTAAAGAGCAGTGAATGCATTTCTAGATGTACTACGGAAATGAATTTATCATTTTATAACACCTGTTAAAATATTTTTACTATGAATCAGTGTAGTAATAGCCTTCTTTCCTAGAGACCTCAACCCTACACCTGTACAGTACACACCTTTATGAGGTAGCCTGAAACTTTTAACTGATGTACAGGTTTCCTGGTTTAGCTTCAGTTTAAATATTGTTTTTAAAGGACCCTGGAAGCATAGGGGCTGCAATTCATACCTTGTCCTGGTTTCTCTGCTAAAGAAGATTAACTGATGCCACAATCTTTATGGACTTACATCTTCAACAGAAAGAGATGCTGCTAGGGAAAAGACAACCTACAGGGATCCAATCTGTCTCCAAAACTGGGTGGTATTGGCCAGGAAGGGGGCATGGCTGGTCCAAGAGAATGTGTTCATTCCATATCCTTGCTCAGGAGCCTCAACCAGCAGGAACTTCAGCTGAAAACTAAAACTGCTCCCCTCTATTCCTCCCAGAAGACCTTGAGGGTAGGTCTACACTGAAATTAAAAACCTGCGGCTGGCCTGTGCCAGCTGACTCGGGCTCATGGGGCTGAACCTAAGGATCTGTTTAATAATGGTGGTGTAGACGTTCAGGCTTGAGCTGGAGCTGGGATCTAGGACCCTGTGTGGAGGCAGGGCCCCCGGGCTTGGGCTGCCGCCTGAGCATGAACATCTACACCATAATTAAACAACCAGTAAATTCATTCTGTAGCACTTATTTTACTATTTTAAAAAGGCCCTAACAGAATAGCATAAATATTACAAAGAACAGATTTAGAATCTGCATTCTGATAAAGCTAGTTAATAGACTGCTAACATTACAAGGATCTGTGTTACAAAGGAAAACGTATATATGTATTTTGGGCATTTTCTCTAAGTCATATATTACTTACAAAAAACTATATTAAAAGAACATTATTCTGGTTTCAAAGTCAGGCACTTAAAAGTTAGGAAATGCTAGTGTTAAGGTCGCCTGTGCAATCTTAATTTGGCTTTTTTGTGCATATGCATTATGATATCTTTAATTACATGATTAGATGCTATATTTTTCAGAGGGCCTCTGTTTCATTCAGTACACAGAATGGAAGGCAGTCACTGAATGAGCAGCTATTCAATATTTTTCTCCTTACTGTTCAGGGTATGACCTCAGCCCTTATCCACTGCACACTATTCAAAGACCTCTGAAGACAGAATTATTGACGTCCTCATGAGCTTCTTTGTGTTGCTCCTCACTGTGGTATATGAGTGCTTCAGATATATTTTCACTACACCCTAGGAGGTTAGGAGGTAGTCCAGTTTTTACAAATGGGGAGCTGAGGCCCAAAGAGATTAAAGTTAAAAATATCCACTGATTTTGCATGCCCAATCTGACACATCCAGGGACCTCATTTTTTTTCAGAGTAGTTAGGAGGGTGGATTGATTTTATATCAAGGTGGTTTAAATCACCAAGTGAAAAGCCTCAAATTTAATTCAGTTATTTGCTAAAGAAAGGTACATTCTCACTGGTTGATATAACCACTAAAACACATTGATTTAAAACTAAATAGAGCCTTTACATTGGATTTGGTATATCTTTTTGCTACATAGGAGGGTATACTAACTATATACATTTATTTAAGCAATTTTCAGATTCATATTGTCCATTTTAGAAAATGGTGACCTGATATAGTCTTATTTACTAGATAATTAACTTTTTGTTCCTGATTTGTGTCAAGCTGCATTAGGACAGTAACTGGAATTAAATAGACACACAACAGAATATAAAGTTTATTTTTATTAAGCAAGAAACCTTCAATGTTTTGAATACATAAACATCTCTTATCAAAACATGTTTCATATTTACCACTAACTGATTTACTGAACACAGGGATTAACTGTAGTCAGTGAATTAAACTGGTTGTTTCAGGTCAGCATGGGAAAATTTACAAATATTCCTGTGACTGGAATTTAAGGCTGTGTCTAGACTTAAAATGCTACAGTGGCATAGCTGCAGTGCTTCATCTGTGCTGCTATAATGCTTTAGTGTAGATAATTATTACAGTGACAGGAGGGTTTCTTTGGTCACTGTACTTAATCTAACTCCCTGAGAGACAGTAGCTAGGTCAACAGAAGAAGAATTCTTGATTGATTTAGTTCTGATTGCATTGGGGGTTGGATCAGCATAGTTATGCCTCTCTTGGGGTGTGGATGGCAGTAGTAGGTTCTAATCCTGTATGTGAACCAGCACTAGAGGAAGACGGGACACATTTTTCAGTGGATTTCACAGCTATTTGCTTACAGAAAAGGAATGGTGAGACTCAGGAATCCTGTCTTTGCCCAGCCATATTCAGTTCTTCCCCAACATCCAAGCTCCTTGTCAGATATGTTTCCCTCCTCCTCTTCCCCAACACCCCTGTACTCTCCAAACCTCACTGGTTCTCATTATGCAGCTAGTCCCAGTCTCCCGCTTTCTGATCTCAGCATCCTTCCTCTCCACAGCAAGCTGCCAGTGCCCCTCCCGCTTCCTTCAGTGGCTCTCATTCCCAGTCTCCCCCCTCTGACTCAGTCTCCTTGCCCAGTCAAACCCACTCTCTCCCCTCATTTCCAATCCCAGTCTTCTCTCCTCCTCCCCTGCTCTCTCAGTCCCCATGTCACCAGACTCCTTGTCCCCATCTAATTCTTTTCCTCCCCCTGGCCTGGATTTTGTTGCCTCTGGATTTGAGTCCAGAGGCTTCCTTTTCTGTGAGTTCTCGTTGTCAGTGGGGGGTGCCACTGAGTGTGCAGAAGAGACAGATTCCCTGCACTCAGTTGCAGTGCCTGGCTCACCCTATCCTTGAGCAGCTGTGAGCAGCCATTACAAGGAAACTTCCTTGTCTGGTCAGCACAAGAAGCTGTGAGAGGCTGGAGCATGTTCAGTGAGGAGAGAATCTTAGAGATTTTAGTGCTAATTTCTAAAATGTCTCTAGGCGTGTGAGAATTGTGGGGATTTCCTCCTCCTCCCCCCAAAGCTTTATAACTTGGCCAAATTTGGCCAGATTTCACAGGACCAATAAAAGACAAATTCCTGACACAAAGGCTACCCTCATGCCAAATTTCCAGTCCTGTCTAAAGCATGAGGGTGTCAGAACTGTTCAAATAAAAGGCTGCCAAACTATTTTTAAATGGCAAAATATATTTTATTTTTCTCTAGCCTCATTAGTAGAAACAACCAAATTTTGACTGATACTTTACAACTGGTGTCTGCGACAGGCTGACACCAGACATTGAAAATTTTAACCTGGACGGTTAAAGTTTGGCAAAGTTTTATAAGCAACTGAAAATAGGATCTTGTGAAGTGTCAGGCAACCTTGATAAGAAATTGTGCTACCAGCCTATATTATCGTAAGCAGTCATAGGAGCTGGAATCTCAGAGAGTGAAAGCTGATTGTATGGGGTTCCCTATTTATGTCTTCAGTCTTCATCATTTCCTCTCTTCCTACTTTGGAGTGCTCCAAAAAGTAATTCATGCTGGGCTTCCCAAGAATAGTTAATCTAAAATGACCTCGTTTTAGGCATACCTTGTTGGTAGCAGAATATGTGGCATGATGTCACAGAATTTTGCCTTTCCTGTTGGGAGTTGAAAGTTCCCTCCTTTATTTGTAGACGATCTTTTCAAAAGATTTAGCTTTGGAATAACAAAAGATCTATTACAACTTATTTTCAGTTTAAATGGATCATCTCGGTTGTTAAGTCATCTCAGTCGCTCTTAGGAGTTCAGAAAAAACGTATGCCTTTTTCTACATTCAGATATGTTTCCAATTTAGTAAGACTGCTAACATCAAAATGATAGAAATCAGGAATAGCAAAAACTGTATCCTATCTGGGCTATGTTATGACAAGACAATGCTAGTACTGAAAGTTGAAATGACACACTAAACCTTCTCTATAACTTAATCACTTAAATTTCTAATTACTTTTCAGGAACATTTTCATAAGAACGCCCATACTGGGTCAGACCAAAGGTGCATCCAGCCCAGTATCCTGTCTGCCAACAGTAGCCAATGCCAGGTGACTCAGAGGGAGTGAACCTAACAGGTAATGATAAAGTGGTCTCCACCCTCTGACAAACAGAGGCTAGGGACATCTTTCCTTACTCATTTCAACTACCAAATGTCTGAAAAGCCAAAACAGCAATGAAGAGATTTGCACAATAGAATCTCTGGCCACTACATCTGAGAGTCAAACTTTTGGCACAAGGTTAAGTGAATGTCTAAGAAATAACTGTGATGTTGGCAGGCCAGATGTCTGCAGCCTAGGCATGAGCTGGCATTAGTTAAGAACTGACAACCTTGTAGCTGAAGACCAGACCAGGTCACTTGTATGTTAGTTTTGCTCAAAATAGGTATTGGTCTTATAAGAATGAATTTACTGTTTAGACTATGAAATGCTTGTATGTTGCTGCATGCATTAATCTCACTTATAATATCTGTATCCCATGTTATAAGATAATATTTATGTGTTTTGCTCTGAAACTGTAAAACCCAGTCAGGAGAGAAACATTACTAAGTGTGAAACACTAGTGTACCACAAGAGGTGTTATCTCCTGCCCAATAAAAGACCCATAGACACCAGACAAACCATTGTGGAACATCAGAGGACAAAATACTTTGATAGCTTTCCCCCCACCCCCACCTCGGAAGAGGAGACGTACAAGTGAACTCATCCCATCATCTTGAACTCTAGGAGGAAGGGAATAAAAATCCCTGAGGAGAAGAAGAAACTTCATCTTTTTGGCTGTTTGAACTCCGAAGGGCCAGAGACTTTAAACTGAAGTCAGAGATCCCAAGAGGGCTGCTTCCAGGGTCTGCCCTGAAAGACTCCTTGAATAGACAGATCACCACAACTCTGTCACTCTTCGGACTTAGATGGTAACTGACTGGTGTGTGTATTTTTTGCTTGCTTTAACCTCTAAAGTCGCTCTTACTCCTTATTGCTAGTTAAACCTTTAAATAGTTTATTACAGGATTGACTACAAGCATCATCTTTGGTGTTGGATCTAGAGTAGCAATTGATTTGGGGTAAGTGACTGGTCTCTCGGGACTGAGAGCAACCTGAATGTGGTGTGTTTGTGTTTGTTTTTGTTTTGTTTTGTTTTTTTTTGTAAGCGACCATTTATCACAAAGTCCAGTTTGTCTGGGTAGTAAGATAGACTGGAGAGTCTGAGGGAACTGTTTGTGATTCCATGGTAAGACTGATATTGTGTGATCCAGGAGTTCGCATTTTGTTACTGGCTTGGTGAAATCTAATTATAGAACACATCGTGTCTACCCTGTTTTTGACAGTCTGCCCTGAGGCAGACACTTACGGTCTCGTGAACCACCCCAGACAGTGTGACAGTAACCATTCTCTGTTTTAGCCAAGAAAATAATACTTTTTTTTTCTTGATCAGTATGATGATTTTGTTAAATTACTTCTGCCTTGTCCTTGAGAAATTCAGATATTGTACATAGTAGGATTCAATTAATTTCTGCAGTCTGTTCCAGCCATTTCTTTCCAGTCTAGTCTCCCTCTTTCACCCCCTTTTTTTTGCCTGCCCGTCATTTGCTTTCTTTCCTAGCCTTCTCTAGTCTGCCTAGTCCACTTTATCCCTGTCTTCCTTCTTTAAAATATGAAAGAATCCATTGGAAAGACAGACATTTTTAGACGATCAAAAGCTATTGTCAAGCATGAATCTTGTTAATTTCAGGGGACAAGAGAGACTTTGAAAAGGAAAGACTTGCATCAGGAAAATAAGAGACCACAGACAATAAGTGAAGGTTTCTGAAGAGTTTGACTATACATAATATAGCGTATCCTGAAGCTTGTAGATTTGTTCACAACTTCCTCTAGCACTAATGGGAATTCTATGTGGAAATCTCTGTGTAGCAAAATGGGTGTTTATTGCATCATTTCTTTTGTGGTGTCTTATCACTAACATGTTTTAATTCATTCAGGCTCCTCTCATTACTCGTACAGGGCAGATTGTGTTGCACAACAGCACTCTACAGTCTGTTTGCTACCAATAAATGCCATCTGTTTGTGGCAGCCAGAACGAAGCCTTCAGCTATGGCGTTTTTGTATTTATCCAGCAGCTCACCTTTGTTCTTCTTGGCTAGAACACTTTTCCCTCAGGACTGTCTATGTTGTAAAGAGCTCACTCCTTAATCATTTAGTTTGACCATAATGTAAATGATTTTTGTACACAAGCCTGTAAGTGTTTGTGAAGAATGTTTAAGATTATAAAAAGAATCCTGTAAATATTAGTGTAAAATTTATTTTTAAGTCTTGTGTGTGCAGTGTTTGTTTCTCTAGTTCTATTTACCAAGTTTCACTATTTGTTTTTAAGGATGTGTTGGTGCCCCCAGCAGGTTCTGAGAGAAATAAAACATCTAGCAAGAGGCTAAAGTTGGTTCCTTACTCCAGTTCCTTTTTTGTGGCTCCCAAAGGCCAAAATTATTTTAAGAATATCAATATAAGATTAAATTTCTAGAAACTTCATCACATGAAAGTGATTGTGACCAATGTAAATTACTAATTAAATAAGAAACTTGAGTTTTGATAGACAGTTTGACAACATAAGTTTCTGATCACGTTTCTTGATTGTGGAAGCACAGCTCTTTGTCCATCCAAAAAGCTCCTCTTAAGGAACCCACAATTTTCATTCACATTTTTCTGTCTAATTTTTTTTCCTCCGAATCAATTTCATTCATAATTTTCCTCAGCTTTGGAAGATTAGCCCTCTTGTAGAACCGTGTGTGTGTGTGTGTGTGTGTGTGTGTGTGTGTATATATATATATATATATAATATTACTGGTTGGGACTGTTCTCTGTTTGCCTGTATTGAATGTAATCAGGTCATGATCACTGGTCCCCTACCACCAACATCCAGTGCAGTGATTAATTCACCATTACTTGTTATAATGACACCCAAAATGGAGCTACCTCCTGCTGGATGCAGTACTTGATGTGTTAGAAAGTTATCTATGATTTCTAATAAAGGGAATGATGTTTTTTTAGTGGCTGCATAAGGCCTCCAGCGTGTCTCCTAAATTGAATTCCCCTGTAACAGCACCATTTCTGTCAACACATTAAGCAGGCCTGCCTTTACGCCAATTCCCTGGAATTGGGCCCCATGCTAAAGAGGGCCCCGCTCCGGGGGTCTTTGGCATTTCGGTGGTGGGGGGTCTGCTCTGGGACTCTTCGGTGGCATTTCACCAGTGGGGGGTCCTTCAGTGCCACCAAAGCCCCAGACCACCACCGAGTACTCCAATGGGGCCCCGCGGGTCATAAAGCCAGCCTTGACATTAAGCATCGGTCTGTAAGGAGTAACTCATCTTGTTCTCAAGTTTGATTTAGTGGCCTGTAACAGACCCCATCCTAAGCTTTATTAATTAGCATATTGATCCATGTACATTCAAGACCCTGTGGTTCTGAATTATTCTAAAACAGATAATGGTGTTTTAAAATTAGAGTGGTACCCTCCCATCCCAAAAACATATACCTTTTTTACCCATTCTGGTTTTAACCTGTTTAGGAAAAATAATCATTTGGTGAATTGTGAATTACTCAGCCAGGTTTCTGTAATGCTAATTATATAAAAATATTTTCTCATAGATTTTAAGGCCAGAATGATCATCTTAGTATGACTTCCTGCACATCACTGGCCACAGAACCTCACCAACCTACTCCTGCAATAGGCCCATAACCTCTGGCTGAAGTACTGAAGTTTGGAAATCTTGATTTTAAAGACTTCAGGTTACACAGAATCCACCATTTACTTTAGTTAAAACCATCAAGTAACCCATGCTGCAGGAATGAGAATTTCTAATTCTTTTTTTTGATAGCTAGAAAGAATTAGTATATAAGCAATTGAAAAATTCTTCTTTGTTTTTTTTGCCATCTTAAGTCTGAGTTTTGGCACCCTCCCTTTGCACTGGTAGTTTAATGTCCTCCTTGCTACTCCAGGTAGTCTCTAGCCAAGAAAGTCAGCCCCCTACCTGTGACATGCAGGCCTATAATTTGTACAGTCACCTCTCCCAAGGGAATGTGAACCAATGTTCCACAAAACCTTCAGTCTGAAGCCAATTATGCAGCCAACAGTTCACCTCCAGTATTTTCTTCCTTCCCTCACTCATTGGACCTGTAGGATCTACAAGACCATGTGAACTTTCCTTTTCTTCCACTCCATTCCAAGATGCTGGAGGTCTTCTATAATCTGTGTATTCCATGTGATACTCTGTCATTGGTTCCAATGTGTATCACTTAGTGGAGACTTGCCAGATAACTTCATAATCCTATCTAATCCTGTGGTTACAACTCAGAAGAATTCTTCCATTGACCTAGCTACTGCCTCTCAGGGAGATGGATTACCTATGCTGACAGGAGAACCCTCTTGTAGGCATAGGTAGTGTAGCATTGTCATGTTTCTATAGTAGATAAGCCCTCAGACACTCTGGTTTCCTTCCCCCAACCTAAAGAAGAGCTGTGTGTAGCACAAAAGCTTATCCCTTCCACCAAAGGAAGTTGGTCCAATAAAAGATATTATTTCACTTAGCTTGTCTCATATCCTGGGATGAACACAGCCACAATACTGCAAACATAAAGTTATGGAAGCATGGTAGTGTCTCCTTAGTCAATGTTGTTTTAGGGGCTACACTGTCTTGTAATCCTTATTGTGACACCCACCCACGATATCTTTAACCTTAGATCTGAGTGAATGATTTTGTTCTGTGCATAACATATATTGGGGGAAACTTTTTCCAGAAAATTTCATAACTTTAGGAGAGCATTTTTACATATTTAATTAATAAAAATTAGCACTTTTCAACATTTTGTTGCAATGCCTGATTTTTTTTCATCCTCTTGTTTTCTCAGCATTAGACACATTTAAATTCCCCTATTGGCATATGTATAGTTTCGTTTGCACACTTGATCATAGCATTCTTTGTAAAGCTATTGCATTTGAGAAATAACCAAATTGTTGTGATTAAATGGATTTCTGTTATAGGAGCCAGTTTGTAAAGGTAAATGTATGAGTCAACTGGCATTCAGGCAGCTCTAAATTGTGCTTGGGGAAGTGACCGACATACTGCTGAGTTCTGATTGGGGGTGCACAAAGATGACGAGCCTCCCTGACACCTTCCCCTGCACTCATCTGTCCCCGAGTTGCCCTTTATTGTCCTTAGTTGCAGCTGTGAATTTGGGCTATATGTTTCAGTGAGAATTTTTCTGTTTTTTGTGAACTGCATGTAAAGGTTGATGTGAGAATTTATTTTTGTCACCTTGGTTGTTATTTCCATAATTCTTAATGTTTGCAGGGATTTGGTTGTGATATTTTGTGGTTCTTTTATAAAGATGTGGTTTAATATCTTGTCCTAATTTGTACTCATTTAGCAACCTTAATGGTAACCCTAAAAGGATTTTCTTTATTTGGGAATATACACATTACACATTACTAATTTATATTGCACTCCTTATAGCATCCGTTGTCAAACGGTAAAGACACTGCAGATGTGTATTTAGTGTGAAACTCTGTTCTTTCAGAATACAAAGATAAATTTCATGGTTATCTTCTGCAAACTAACTAATAATACTTGGTATCTAGAGTTATCCTGCTAATGTGGGATGTTCTTATTTACTAATAAATAACATGATAGCATTCGTGTTTGCCTGCCATGCATAGAGGGCCAGATCCTGCAACCTTTACATAAAAAAAAAAAAAAAAAAAAAAGAGTAAATAATTGACTGGTTGTATTCTATCTTACGTATCTGTTTATTGGTAAGTCTTTATCCACTATTGTAACTAGAATAGATGAGTCCTGGAGTTCATCCTTATATAACTTACTGTCCATTTGAAAACTACGAAAGCACAAACCTACCTAATCCTGGATCTAATTATCATGTACCTTTATGTGTACTCATCTAATTTTCTAAATCACGGAGTTCTGAAAATAATTAGACATTTTATGTAAAATGTCATAATAGAATAAAAAATTAGGAATGTGACTGAAAATTAGCATATATTGTATAATAAAATCTCACATAAATATATTTTACTTTAATCGCCTGCTTCATTTAAAAAATAGAATCCCCCCGTATCCAAAGTGGTTTAGCTTGCAGATTATTTCAGTGCAGCAGACAGTTTTTTCTTTCCTTATAAGAACTGGTACCATCAATTAACCAAGAGACTTGAGCTATGGATCCAAACCTAAATGATATGATATTCCCATTGTTCTTAGTTTCAAGATTGATTTCCATAATAGCTGTGTGTTGTTACAAACACTGACTTTTAGCACATGATGACTGAAAGGTAAAAGTAAAAATGGTACAAATTCAGTACTTTTAACACTTAACAGGAAAACCATTTACAACATTAAATATTTGTCATTCTACATGTGTTATGTAGGACTGTGCATTTGAATTTCTGCCTACACCTAAATAAACCCAAATGTATTGATATTTGTGTAGTTCCTAATAACAAAATAGTCATATTTATGTAGTGCCTTTCATCTCCAAAGCAATGTTCTCCAACTGGTTAATATTCATAACATCTCATGAGGTATGTAACTATGGATTATTAATTATAAATCTAAATATTATGTAACTTTTTGTATTTATGGGCTCTTTCTTCTTCTCCATTTTAAAGGGGCCAAAATAATAGGATATCTAGCTTTTCTATCATAGTTCCATCATCCAGGGACTGAAATAGCCTGAGAAGACCCAAACCCACTTGGCTTTTTCTTCCCTGTTCTATAAGGCTGTTTCAAGGAGTTAAAACAATTCAAACAAAAAAATTACTATTTTTGAAATAAAAATACTAAAACTCATGCATTTCCTCCGTGTTGTCAATGTGTGAATATCAACAGTAGTAGTAGTAGGTCATTTCTTACCTTAACATGGTTTCTCTAAGTCCTTTTATAATCCAGGATATGGGCTCAGTTCATATGTGGAAATCAGATAACCCTCTGTTCAAAATGATATTTTACAGACAGGCTTTGATATTGGGCATCCAAAGTTTTTGGCAAGAATGTCTGTGAAATATCCTGTTAAAGTTCCTTCTGCCAAGTAATAATGCAAAAGGTGGTTCTGAGAACAGCTTTTGTTACTGAGGAATGACTTGATTTTAATCGGATGCTAAATATCTGAGAGATGATTTTGGTATTACAAACATAGCCTTTTATTGTGATTGGCCACACCTACTATTGTATGAGCAAAATCCCTGAAGTTCTAAATTCATTTTCATTAGAAAGGGTAACATCAAATTAGGACAGGTAAAACTACTGCAGAACGTTACATAGTATAAGACCTATATGAACAAGAAGTCCTCCGCTGCTCAGGAAAGCTGTACAAACTGGGCGTATATAAAGTTACAGCCACAATACAACTCAGTTTAGGTCCTCTAGTTTCAGGAACATTCCAGGTCCCACTGAAGTCAATACTAAAATGCCCAATGATTTCACTGGGGCCTGGATGTCACAATTCTGGTTTAAATAGCTAATGAGAGATACACTATGCCATCCTTTCCCATGTAACTTTTTTGCATTTATGACTGCTTGGTAATGGGGCAATCTTCAGGCTCCTGTATGTTTTCTCATTGATATGCTATACAAGTACTCTATTTTGTCTTTGATAAGGCTGTAACCTTCCTGTAATTTATCAGTGTTTGAGATGGAAAGAGGGTCAAACTAATATGTTGCTTATAAGATTCATATGACAGAATTATTAATATATAGATCAAGTTGCTTTTGTGTGTTCTGCATCCATTGCAGCATGAAATCCCAATAGTGCTCCTATTCCTGCTTCTGTCTTTATTATGCTGGGTCCTGTTTATCCCTTTGAAGTCAATAGTAGTTATATATGCCACTGATGAGACAGTCAGGCTTTTAACGTTTTAGGTTGGAACTTTAGCTGTTCTGAATCCAGCATGAGTTGGTGCTAAACTTGTCTCATAATTTTGAACCTGCCAGATTCATTCTTAATTTCCCCCCTCCAAGGAATCTTTTGAAGTACTATCAGTTTAGCCATACAGTAACTTCTCATTTAACATTGTTTCAATGTTACGTCCCTGCTCAGTTAGGGAACATGTTCATTTAAAGTTGTGCAATGCTCCCTTAAACATCCTTTGGCTGCCTGCTTGTAAGATTCTGTGGAAGACCAGCAACTTTACAAGGGAGCATTGCACAAGTTCCACTTCTCCGCCTTCTCCTCCTCCCTCCTAGCACTTCCCCCACCACCAAACAGAGCTTAGGACTTAGTGGCGGGGGAGGGATGTGGCATGCTCTGGAGACGAGGTGGAGTGGGGGTGGGAAGAGATGGGCCCGGAGCGGGGACAGGAAGAGGTGGGCCTAGAGCATTCCCAGCAAAATCTGAGCCTGTTCTTGGGGAAGCAGCCACTGCTGCTGCAAAGGTGCTTCCTAGTGTCCTTGCCTGCAGTGGGCTGTGCCTGTGTGGGGTAAGCCGGGGCACTTCCCAACCACTGTACAGTATACAGTATAATGCCTTTTGTCTGCCCCCCCCCCCCAAATTTCCTTGGAACCTAACCCCTCACATTTACATTAAATGTTATGGGACAACTGGATTCATTGAACTTTGTTTCACTTAAAGGTGCATTTTTTAGGAACATAACTACAACATTAAGTGAGGAGTTACTGTACTCTAAAATGTATTCTCCTGCTATGTTGGATACACAGCAGGACCATGTGCTGCATGGGAACTGAAAATGACCAGTTCGGTATTTGAGGTCAGGAAGGAATTTTTCCCCAGGTCAGATTGGCAGAGACCCTGGGGGTTTTTCGCCTTCCTCTGAAGCATGGGGCATGAATCACTTGCAGGTTTAAACTACTGTAAATGGTTGATTCTCTGTAACTTGAAGTCTTTAAATCATGATTTGAGGACTTCAGTAAGAGGTTGGGGGTCTATTATAGGAGTGGGTGGGTGAGGTGCTATGGCCTGAAATGTGCAGGTCAGATTATATTATCATGATGGTCCCTTCTAGCCTTAAAGTCTATGATGTGTTAGCATGAATCATTGTTTGAGCTGGAGTCTGAAAACCAGATCCTGGCCTACACTAATTACTTGGCTTCATTCTGGCAGCACAAAGCAGATAAAGTTAGCCTAAGTGACTAGCTGTGGATTCCCCTAGAATAAAGGGAATCCTTGAATGACTTATACTTGGTGGTGGAGCCAGTCCTACCTGAACCCCTCTCTGAGTCCCCTGTGTATGGTCTGGGGCACATCAGGGTGAAGGAGTCCTGCTGTGCTCTGGTGATCTCCAGCTCGTACAGTGGCACCTTTGGAGTCAGTCTAGCTGTCTTAAGTTAGAATAGCCTGAGGCAGAACATAAGAAGTAGGGGAGTGTAACGATGGCTCACAGCCACCTTTGTTTCTTCTTGGGTCTTGTGTTGAGCACAGATGGCTGGAGCTGAGGAGTGAGCTTGCCATGAGGTGAGATGCATTACAGTGGTTAGACTAAAGCAAGTTGACAGATCATAGGCCCTGGAACCATTAATTCATTATTTATTATGACACTAGTTGTATTTATTTTCATTGGTGGAGCAGGACCCTGATAGCACCTAAAACTATAATACAAAGCATGGCAAGCCTTGCTGTTACCAATTTTATCACAATATTATAACAGTGGTGTGGTAGTTACTGCTGTAATTAATACTGCAAATACATTTTTATAATAACTTTTGCACTGCTACTGTGGTAATGGACACCCTATAACATATATTTTAATAAATCTTATTTTTCAAGCTCTGTCACAGGATAGCTGGTTTCTGTGACTAGACTGAGCCCAGTACCCCTGGACTAGAGCAGGTGAGCCCAATCCAGCTAATTAAAGAGGGCTGGCTACACCTGGTCTATAAGGGCTGTTAGTGGGGAGCTGAGGGTACGTCTACACTACGGGATTATTCCGATTTTACATAAACCGGTTTTGTAAAACAGATTGTATAAAGTCGAGTGCACGTGGCCACACTCAGCACATTAATTCGGCGGTGTGCGTCCATGGTCTGAGGCTAGCGTTGATTTCCGGAGCATTGTACTGTGGGTAGCTATTCCGTAGCTATCCCATAGTTCCCGCAGTCTCCCCCGCCCCTTAGAATTCTGGGTTGAGAGCCCAGTGGCTGATGGGGCAAAAATCATTGTCGCGGGTGGTTCTTGGGTACTCAGCTCAACCCTCTCTTCGGAAAGCCAGCAGACAACCATGTCCGCATCCTTTTTTCCTGGGATGAACTGTCAAACTGTGCATAGGACATCAAGCATGGGACCTGCTCAGATGCAATAACGCAGGATCGATGTTGTAAACCCTTTCCGCTATTCTAGTGCAGTCTATATGCCTGACCGGGACCTGCAAAAGCCAGGTGAGGATGGAGGTGGTCGGCTACGGCAGAGCCGGTGATGAGATAGGAATTGAGGACATGGACACAGAATTATCTCAAAACTGCCAGGCCCCTGCGCTTTGGAGATCCTGCTGTAATGGGAGGGTTCTAGCCATTGAACGCCGATTTTGGCTCCTGGCGAAGCACAGACTGGCGAGACCGATATTTTGCAAGGTGTGGGAAACGATCCAGTGGCTAGCGAGAACTTTCCATCGGTAAGTGGCACTTTCATGGAACTTTGACTTGCTTTCCCGTGCCCGAAACGCCCATATAATACTCTTAAGATGAGAGCAGCCACTTCACAGTGGAGAAGCGAGTGGGCAATACCCTCTGGAAAGCTTGCAACGCCAGATCAGCTACCGTCAGTCGCGGAATCAATTTGGAGTGGAAAATCTACGTGGGTGTCTGCTGTGATGCAAGTAAGCCAAAGCAATATCACTTAAGCTCTGCTAGCGAAAAGGTTGGACTCTGGGAAATTGTGCAGGTCATTAGCTGGATGGGTTTGCTGAATTGGGATTCCCTAACGTGGGGTGGGCGATCGATGGAACCCATATCCCTATTTGGCACCGGAGCAACCAGGGCACCCACTACATAACTGCCATAGGGTGACTTTCAATGGGTGCTGCCAAGCTACTGGTGGAACACAGGACGTTTCACCAACATCCACCGTGGGAGGCCACGGAGGGTTCATATGACGCCGGTCTCAGAAGCACTGCTCTGGTTAAACACTGGCAGCATAGGGAATTACTCCCAGACAGAAAATAACATTGTGGAGTGAAATGGCCTATAGTTATCCTGGTGACCCAGCCTTACCCCTATGATGCCATGGCTCATGAAGCCAACACAGTGCAGCCTGAACAAGTGGTTCTAGGAGCTTCTTAACTACAGGCTGTAGCAGTGCAGATGGTGGGTAGAATGGTGCATTTGTCGGCCATTTAAAGGCGCCTGGCGGACGTAACTACTCGCTCAGACTCAGCCAAACAATGTCCCTTTGGTTATTGCTTTTTGCCTGTGTTGCTCCAATCATCTCTGTGAGAGTAAGGGGGAACCTTATGCGGGTGGGGGAGTTGCTGAAGGCAAATCAACGCTGGCCACTGATTACGCGCAAGCAACACTAGGGCGATGTAAGAAGAGACACGATGAAGCGTGCGCAGATCAAGAGATGCTTTGAATTGAGGTTTCCATCATGGGCCAAGGGTAACGGTGTGACTGGCGTGTGTGTTCCCCTTCATGAACCCCTCCCCCTCTTATTTGCTCTCCCTGTAAGCAACCCACCCTCCCCTTCGATTTACAGCTTGCTAAGAAAATAAAGTTCATAATCGTTTAAAATCATGTAATTCATTATGAAAAAGCATTACAAAAAGAGGCACGAGAACTGACAAGGTACTCCGGAATGTGGGTTGGGAGGAGTAGGAGGGAAGAAAAGGCCATTAAACACATTTTCGAATGTAACTGAGGCTTTTGGTGGACTGTCCACGGGGCGTGGAGGGCGGGGCACGATCCTTCCCCCATCTCGTTCGTACACGTCTGGTGATTGAAGATATTGGAACATGGGAAGTGGTGAGGTGGATTACAACTAGGGCTTGCGCGGCACTACTTGTGACCTCCGCTGCTCTCTGAAATCCCCGAATGTCGGAGAATGTCTCAGTTGATCACGCAGCACTCATGACGCTTGCATCCCGCCACCGCTGATCTCCACTACATTCTGATCTTCCTGCGACACTCTCATCTCCGATGTCCTCCTTCGCGTATTCCTATCACGTTGGTCCTCCCTGTCCTCTACGTCACTTGCATCCTTTCCTTTCTTTGCTACCAGTCCTTATCAACCAATTTAGATGAGCTCTTCATTTGTGGGTAACTTCCATGATTTCACAAAAACATTTCATTCAACGTTCCTTATCTGAGCTATAGCTTGTCAGGATGGAGTAGGAGACTGGAAAAATGTGCAGGATCTGCATGAGGGAGGGGAACAAAAAGGAGAGAAGTATGTAAAAAGATACATTTGTTAGAGAACTAACCGGTCAATCACCTTCACTGGTGAAAACACCACTATCACCTTACATAGCACAGTACTTCACTACAAGGTCGCATTTTGTCAATCTTAAAATATTGGAGCGCGCTACAGCTTGGTTAAAGATCTCCAGACGCGGTCTGGGTCATCAGAATTACGCTTGTATCTGGCCATGGTAAGCCATTTGTCCTTTGGCTTCCTAGCCTTCATTACACGTGCCCTCTAATGCTTCTTTCCTTGTAACATTCAGCAGTCAGCAACCAACCTCCCCCGACCAATTCTTTAGGATATACTTTACCCCTCCCCCCAATTCCGCTTGGCTGGTATAAATGAGATCACTGCTAACACGCCCCTTTCCCCGCCACCGCGTGCTGGTAAGCTGGGAGAGATTCCTGCATAGCCAAACACAAAAAAGCTCAGTGCTATCCTTCCTCCCCCCCCCTGCTTGGCTACGTGCAAGGAATGGCATTGCTTTATACGCAACAGCCCAGTAGAACATGGCCATCTGTAGTGGGGCAGACTGCCCCACTTCGTTGGGAGTGGCTGGGCATAGGCCACGGAGCCCACAGCCAGTGAGCCAAATTAAAAAGAGGACTATAGGGATCCAATCAGTGCCCCAGATGTAGAATTCAGCCAACTCAGGGCCAGGCTCAGAGGTATATAAAGGCTGCCCAGAGCAGGAGCAGTCAGTCTGTCCCAGGCCTTTGAAGGGAGAAGGTCAGTCTCGGGGGGGGGAGGGGAGGGAGACTAGCACCGCGGACAGCGCAACGCAGCGTAGGGCAGGCTCAAGGAGGCTAGAAGGCTCTAGCCCCTAGCCACCAGGCTGCAGGCCTTGAGAGAAAGGGCCTAGTGGGTGCAAAGGGCTGTAGAGGAAGCGGCCCAGGGAAACAGACGGAGGAGGAAAAGGAGGAGGACAGCAAGGCTAACGCCAGAGGGTCCCTGGGTGGGGACCCAGAGTAGAGGGCGGGCCTGGGTCCCCCCCCCTTGCAGTACATCCAGCCACAAGCCGTAGAGGCCATGCCAGATCCCTGTCAAGAGGGATTAGACTTGGAGGGCGGGTGGTTGCTTATAAAGGCTGGAATGTGGTACTGCTGACGATCGATCCCCGGAAGGGGATGCAGATGGACTGAGGGGCACTGCCGGAGGGCAGTGGCCTCGAAGAGGACGCCGCTGAGCAGGGAGCAACGCGGGTCCAGAGACACCGACAGAGGGCAGAATAACGGATGGGACACCACCAGGAGGGGGTGCTCCACTGGAAATGAGCTAATTCCCAGGAGTGTCCAGCAGGAGGCGCCAGGTGGTAAGTCCCCGACCCGTTACACGATCTCTGTCCCCTTAATTAAATTCCTGAATTTCAACCAGGTTACCATGAACGATATCACTCCACTGAGGATAACACAGCGAGATAAAGAACAGATGTTTCTTGAATGCCAGAAATCACCGGGACCATACGCAGCTATGCTTTGTCTGCAATGACACCCGATTACTTGCTACATGCACGGCATGGTAAAGTGTCCTATCATGGTGGACGGAACAAGGCTGCCTTGCCCAGAAACCTTCTGCAAAGGCTTTTGGAGTACCTCCAGGAGCACTTCATGGAGATGTCCTTGGAGGATTTCCGCTCCATCCCCAGACATGTTAACAAACTTTTCCAGTAACTTTACTGGCCGCGAATGCATCCCAAGCCCTCATGGCAAATCAATCATTAAAAAATGCTTGCTTTTAAACATGTTTATATTAAGGTACACTCACCAGGGTCACTTTCCATGGCTTCACTGTCTGGGCTACGGCTTGGGAGGTAATCCATCTGGGTCACAAAAGCTCCTGGCTTGTTGGGAGAACAGAGTTGCTGTGTGCTCCGCTGCACAGCGTCCTCCTCTTCTCCTCATCTCCCTCCGCAGAAGCATCAGCCATGATGAGATTAACAACCTCCACCTTGGAATCACGGACAGGGGTGGGGTAGTGTGGCGCAGCCCACTAAATTTGCATGCAGCTCAGCGTAGAACGGCAGTTTCGGTCCTGAAACCGGAGCTTTCCGTTGACTTGCTTTGGTTTCAGGTAGCTTGGGCTGAGGTCCTTAATTTCATCTGCACGCACGAGTCCCTGGTTTGGCTTTTCCATCATAGCCTGGAATTTTGTTCAAATATTTTTCATCTTTGTCTTTTGGAATGGAGTTTCTGTTAGCACTGGATCCTCTCCCATATAGCCGATCCGATCCAGTACCTCCCGGGCCGGTCATGCTGGAGCTTCTTTCGATTCTCAGGAGACGCATTGCTACCTGTGGCTGATGATCTCTGTGTGGTCCCTGTGCTGATCAGAGCTCCAAAGCGGCAAAAGGAAGAATCAAAAGTTATCAAGGGGCTTTTCTGTATACGTGGCCATGCATGAGACTGCTGTCCAGAGTGGTCAAATGGTGCACTGTGGGATACCGCCGAGGCCCATACCGGATTTGCGGCCACACTAACCCTAATCCGATATGGTAATACCGATTTTAGCGCTACTCCTCTCATCGGGGAGGAGTACAGAAACCAATTTAAAGAACCCTTTATATCGATATAAAGGGCCTTGTAGTGTGGACGGGTACAGCGCTAAATCGGTTTAACGCTGCTAAAATTGGTTTAAACGCATAGTATAGACCAGGCCTGAGAGGTAGACTGAGGCTGGCTGAGTCCTGGGGAGGAAAACTCAGAGAAGCTGAATCCTGAGTTGCAAAGGCAGCATAAGAGTGGTGGCACTAACTCCTGGGGCGAGTCCCCAGAACAAGAGGGGCCCCAGGGAAGCAACCCTGAGGTTGCTGCTATAAGGGGGGAGCAGAGCTGGCTGAGACTAGGAAGCTGCCAGGAACTGGAGTGTCAGAGCCCCCTGGGAGGGGTGGTTCTGACGCCTGTGGGCCAGGTACTGACTTAGGGCTATATATTGGTGGTTGTTTTAACCTTTGTCACAAAAGAACAAACCTCCTTGGCTGGGTGTGGCAGTGCCTGGTTAGAGCTGGGGTGGCAGCCATCTTGGTGACAAGCTCCAGCTCACAAATTCACCTTTTTTTGGATCAAATCCTTCATGTCTGGTCTCTGGCTGAAGATGACTTTTTCTGGAACATTTGAGAAAGCTCTCCATAGCCATGTTTGAATTAGTCAAGGGTGAATGGCTGGCTAGCTGTTCTGAAAAACTCCGATAATGCTCTTTAAAAACAGATATAGTGAACAACGGTGGGAGTGTGAAATTTGACGTGTTCAGCATTACATCCAAGTAACACAAATAACAACTTGAAGGTCTGCATTTTAGGGGCGCTGAGGTCTTGCTGTTACTGGAAAACTTGCAGGCTGCCCTGATTTCTGGTCTTCCGTGTTGAAGGCTCTTAAGTGGCACTGTTGTTCTTTGTAAAAAGCAGCAGGTTAAAAAGGCATTTCATCCCTCAGATAGCCAGGTTGACAAATGTCTATTTCCCAGCAGCAGACTCCTTTAGAAGCAGCTGCCCTCCCAACTCTTTGGCTATAGAGTCAAGTCTCATGAATCTAATTATATTAAATCTTATTCCCATCCCATTCCAGCAAGAGAAAGAAAACTGGTGACAATGTTAGGAAATTTCACATATGATGAAAAGGCTTAAGCTGTTTCGAATGAAAGACACCATCATCATCAGCCATTTTAATAAAGTCTAATCCTTCCAGTTTTCCTGAATGTAACCTTGCAAAAACTCTAGTAGAAAGTATGTGTGGATGCAAGTAAGGTTGAGCACCAGGCATAATCCTCAGCAATAAATGGTAGTAAGTCTCAAACCCCTTAGGCTCTCCTCTTTTACCGCTAGGTGCATCGTAGCAAAGTTGGGCAGGGGGAGGAGGATGACTTGCCAGATGTGAGGGGCTCTTCTGAGAAAGTCTGTGTGTGGGGGGTAGATGGCATGAGACAGACTGTGGTGAAGGGTTGCCTGTGCAGTGGAGTGAGAGAGCAGATGCCCCCGGGAGCGGTGGCTGGGGCGCTGGAACGATTTATATAATGAGGGGATACTGAAAGCCACT
The DNA here is from genome assembly GCF_003597395.2 of Chelonoidis abingdonii. Taxonomy (NCBI): domain Eukaryota; kingdom Metazoa; phylum Chordata; order Testudines; family Testudinidae; genus Chelonoidis; species Chelonoidis abingdonii. The sequence continues at coordinate 39,670,866 of NC_133778.1, read as the reverse complement.
GCCCTGGACTGTAAACGCGCTGGCTCATAGAGACACAGGACTGGGAGAGAGCTGGAGAGGGCAGGTACTCCAGTCCCCTGCTCTCAGGGCAGGACTATTACCTAGACCGTCCCTGACAAGTGTCTGTCTAACCTGCTCTTAAAAAAAAATCTCCACTGATGGAGATGCAACCCGCCTCAAGCCCCCGTTCCAGCACCTCCGTTGCTGGGCTGGAGCGGGCAGGGCTGCGCTTGGCACGGTTCGGGCCCCACATAGCCTGCAGCGTCTGGCCCTATGACGCTGATGCCTGTGCTATAGGAAGGCTCGGTCCCATCCCCTGAGTTTTTCTCACGCAAGGTGCCACCCCCCCCCCCCCCATCTGTGCCTTTCCCGCCTGCTGGCTCCGCTCTGCCGTGACCCAAGGGCCCGCCCTGCTCAGAGCCACCACCTGAGCCGCGGGGAGCCCGAGCGCTGGGCCAGGTGGCTCTGCCCACGCGGAGGCAGCCGGAGCCTGTGGCTGGGAGAGCCCATTGCTCAGCGCGGGGAGAGGCGGCAGCCGCAGGCGGGCGGGAGGGGGAGGCAGGGAGCAGGGGAGGGGGCAGAGCAGCCGCCGCCTGGGTACGCAGGGAGCCGGGCAAACATGGTCGCTGCTCACGCTTCCCATTCGTCCTCCTCCAGCGAGTGGATCGCTTGCCTGGATAAAAGGTACCAGCATCTTCCCAGGAGCGGCGGCAGGAGGGCTGGAGCGGGCCTGCGGCCCCAGCTTCCCCGATAAGCCCGGCTTACATAAGCAGCGCACTGGGGGGCGCAGTGGGGCCGTTGGGGGGCTGAAAATGCCCAGAGGCAGGAGAGGGGGTTTGGTGCCATTGTAAGAGCCCAGCGGGTCTTGTTGCCCTGGGATTCTGGTGCCTAGGAAATATTGCACGTGGTGGAGGTGAAATATATCAAAGAACCGCCCCCCCGCCCCCGCCGGTTTCTGATGGGTGTTGGTTTAGGGCTGCTGCTGGCTTTGCAGAGGTTGGCGATAGGTGCAGGAGGCAGAGGAATCAGTAAGCAGCACACGAGCATACATCGAGCACTGATGATAAAACTACTGTGGGCATTATGGGAGAGGTTAAATCCTGCATTGATGGGGAATGGGACTGTGGTCTAGGTCTTTTCTAGCTGTAACTTTTTTTATCCTAAATGACATCGAGGTTGGTGCTCTCTGATTTAATAGCTCTAGTGAATGCTTTGAATGACTGCATATTGGGATTACAGCATAAACCTTGTGAAGCTTTCAGTTAATAGACTGATGGTCTAAAAGTCAACCACAGCTACTTGCCTTTTGAATGCCTAGGGTAGGTGAAACCCATCCATTCGGTTTGTTGTGTTCCTAGGCCCTGTTCCACATCTAGATATAGATTTGCATGAAGCAACCCCATCAAGATCATCCTTCTCTCCCCACAGATCTCCCTTCCATCATCCATGTAGGATGAGAAAAGGAGACCCCCATTCTGCTACCCCATTCACCAGGCTGAAAAAAGAAAAGATCCTCACCACCCTAACCAGGCAGATGAAGGACCCTTGGCTTGTAGAAACTTGTATAAATACAAATTTTCTCTGCACTCTCTTTAAAGAGCACATCAATGAACTGTAATTGTTCCCAAAACACTGACAGGATAATTTTCTGTTGGATCAGATTGTAGGCCTAGTAGTAAACACTGAACAGTTAGTATTTATAGTTTTAACATGGATTAAAAGGTGATATGTGAAAAACTTTCTAAAATGTAAATAAATAGTTATTTAAAAAAAAACACTTTTGTATTTCACACTGGGTGTTGGTGGAGGGAAAAATGTAAGTCCTATGCTGTCAGCAGCTGTGTGATATCTGGTTATATGGTAGGTGTGGGACGTTATACCTTCCTTACTATATTATCTTCAGATTTAATTGATTGGATTACACTGGAAGCTTTAAAGATATCCAAGAGAATGTACTGTACTTAACAATATAGCAGAATATTGAATGCTTCTGGCAGTAGGAGTCATTCTGGGCTATATTTTGGTTAGCCTTTTGTGTGTGCACAAGGAATCTTTTTGTCCCTTCTGCCTTTGTGTAGGTGAAGCCATGGTGTCACTGGGGTTAGAATCCCAAAGGAGAGATGGTTGGAGCACAAGGCCTGGTCTACACTACGCGTTTAAATCGATTTAAAGAGCGTTAAATCGATTTAACGCTGTACCCGTCCACACTACAACGCCCTTTATATCGATATAAAGGGCTCTTTAAATCGATTTCTGTACTCCACCCCGACGAGAGGAGTAGCGCTAAATTCGGGCTAACGTCGATTTCTTGAAGCAGTTGCATTGTGGGTAGCACTCCGTAGCTATCCCCATAGTTCCCGCAGTCTCCCCCGCCCCCTTGGAATCCAGGGTTGAATCTTATTGTGCGGGGGTTCTGGGTCAATGTCGTCCTGCATTCCTTCCTCGGAAAACATCGCAGCTGACAATCCTTTCGCGCGTTTTTCCCTGGATTGCCTGGCAGAACGCCATATGCACGGCAACCATGGAGGCCCATTCAGCTTTTTTTTTTCCGCGCATTCCGTATGTGTACTGGTGCCGCGGACAGAGAGGCGATACTCCAGCGCTAACACAGCAGCATTCACTTGCTTTGCATAGATAGCAGGAGGTTAACCGGTCGTTCTGTACCGGTCTACTGCCGGAGTAACTGCAATGAGATGACGGTTATCTCTCCCTCTCGTACTGTCCCGCATGCCAGTCCACAGCAGTCTCTGAAAAGTATTTGCATTCTTGGCTGAGCTCCCAATGTCTGTAGGTTCAAACACAGTGTCTGGCGTGGTTCAGGGAACAGCTTCTCAGTTTCCCCCCCCACCACCATGAAAGAAAAGGGGAAAGAAATCATTCCTTGACTACTTCAATGTCACCCTATGTGTACTGAATGCTGCTGGTAGACGCGATGCTACAGCAGTGAAGAGCAGTATCCGCTCCTCTCCCTCTCCCCTCCCCGGTGGTAGACGGTGCTGATAGGACTAGTGCCCACCATCCTCGAGAACCCCATGCCTGATAATTGCTCAATATCATGAGGGAATGATTCCTGGTTACTCCCAGTAGATAGGACAGAACGGCTAATAGCATCTCATCATAGCAACTGGGGGCTTCAGTCCCCCCTCCTTTCCTGTGTAAAGAAAAGATTCCGTACTGCCTGGACTGTCATAATGCCCGGGAGGCTGCCTCCCCCTCATTTTAGTCACTAACAAGTCTGTTTCTTTTCCTGCATTCTTTATAACTTCATGACACAAATGGGGGGGGACACTGCCACGGTAGCCCAGGAAGGTTGGGGGAGGAGGGAAGCAATGGGTGCGGTTGTTGCAGGGGCACCCCCTGTGAATACTGACACGGAGCAGCTGTGCTCTGATACACTGGTTCTCTAATACACTTGCCCCTTATTCTAGGCAGGACTGACTCTATTTTTAGAAACCATAAGGGAGGGATTGACTCAGTCCCAAGTGAGTCAATCCCAATTTTGCTTTTGCTTTCGGCCGATTTCAGCCAGGGGCACTCATGATGCATGCGGGACAGTACGAGAGGGAGAGATAACCGTCATCTCATTGCAGTTTACTCCGGCAAGTAGACCGGTACAGAACGACCGGTTAACCGTCCTGCTATCATTAGCAAAAGCAAGTGAATGCTGCTGTGTTAGCGCTGGAGTATCGCCTCGCTGTCCGCGGCACCAGTACACATACGGACTGCGCGAAAAAAAAAAGCTGAATGGGCCTCCATGGTTGCGTGCTATGGCGTTCTGCCAGGGCAATCCAGGGAAAAACGCGCGAAAGGATCTTCAGCTGCATGTTTTCCCGAGGAAGGAATGATGGACGACATGTTGACCAGAACCCCCGCGACAATAAGATTCAACCCTGATTCCAAGGGAGGGGGGGAGACTGCGGGAACATGGGGATAGCTACGGAAGTGCTACCCACAATGCAGATGCTTCAAGAAATCGACGTTAGCCCTCGGAGCATGGACGCACAACGCCGAATTACTGTGCCTAGTGTGGCCGCATGAAATCAAATTTATAATATCAGTTTTATAAAACCGATTTTAGCTAATTTGATATTATCCCGTAGTGTAGACGTGGCCCAAGTTGAGAGGATAGTAGAGCTCCCTGTCCAGTGTGGACTCCTCAGATCCCATAGAAGAATTCTGGCTGAAACAGCCCTCCTGAGCCCCCCACACCTACACAATGCAGGCTGTTACTCAAAAGTATAACTCTGTTAAAAAATAATATACAGTATCTGTGAAAATTAGAACTACCAAGACAAATACAGATAAAACTGGAGCAGGTTGGTCAGACATATAAAATTATGGGCTACTTAAGCTGAAAGCATGGTCCTGATTCTCTACTCTGATATTAACAGTAAGGGGAAAGGAATGCAAGCCAAAACAGGGAAAGAATAGGTGAAATAATATTGAAATAAGTTTGATGTATTCAAATTGTCAGAGCCTGCTCAAACTCATCCTAGGTTACTTAAGGAACTAGCAGAATCAAGCTTGGAACAGCTAACAGTTATCTTTGAGAACTACTGGAGGATGAGCGAGGTCCCAGAAGACTGGGGAAGGACAAACATAGGACCCACCTTTAAAAAGGGGAATTTCTAGAGTCAGCCTAATTGTGAAAGTTGGAAAGATACTTGGGCAAATTATGAAACTGTCAGTTTGTAAGTACCTAGAGGATAAAAGTGTTATAAGGACAAATCCATTCGGGCTATTGAAGAATAAATCAAGCCAAACCAACCTTATTTCCTTTTTGACAGAATTACTGGCCTAGTGGATGGGGGAGAAGGAGCTGATGCAGTCCTAAATTACATTCTCATAAGCAAACTAGGGCAGTGTGGCCTAGATGAAATTACTATAAAATGGGTGCACAACTAATTTCCCTCTAAGCTGCATGGCTGCGCAGCAGGATCTCAAGGGCTGCGCAGGGGCGAGAGGCACCTCTCCCCTGGCCCCAGAGCTGCTGCGGCGAGAGAGGGCTGAGGGGTGTCAACCCTACCCACCACAGCCCTGGAGCAGCCTGCACGCCAAACCCCTCATCTCTGGCCACACCCCAGAGCCTTCATCTCTCAACCAGAGCCATCACCCTCCACACCCCAACCCTCTGCCCTAGCTCTGAGCCCCCATCCAAACTCTAAACCTCCCACCCACACCACACATCCTCTCCATATTGGTGCACATAACAAAATTAATTCCGCACATGGATGTAAAAAATTAGAGGGAATGTTGGTGCACAACTGGTTGAAAGATCGTACCGAAAGCATAGTTATCAATGATTTTTTTTTTTTTTTGGCAAACTGGGAGGACATATGTAGTGGGATTCTGCAGGGGTAGGTGTTGGGTCTAATACTAGTCAATATTTTCATTAATGACGTGAATAATGAAGTGGAGAGTACGCTTATAACATTTGTGATGACGCTAACATGGCAGAGGTTGCTTGAACTTTGGAAGCCAGAACTAAAATTCAAAACAACCTTGACAAATTGGAGAATTGGTCTGACATTAACAAGATACAATTCAATGTATATAAGTGCAGAATACTTCACTTAGGAAGGATAAATCAAATGTACAACTAAAGAATAACTGGCTAGATAGTTCCAGCAGCTCCCATTGGCCTGGACCAGTGAACTATGACCACTGGGATCTGCGATCGGCTGAACCTGCAGACGCGGCAGGTGCGCAAACTGGCCCAGCCTGGCCCGCCAGGGGCTTTCCCTGCGCAAGCGGCGAAACAAGTTTGGGAACCACTGGTTTAAACAGACACCTGTCAAGGAAGGTCTAGGTTTACTTGGTCCTGCCTCACTGCAGGGGTCTGAACTTGAAAACTTCTCAAGATCCCTTCAGCCCTACATTTCTGTGATTCTATGGTATGTTGACATTAAGTTGACATTGAAGTTAATGCACTACACTGCCACTGGTGTGAGGAAGTTGAGAATCAGAGCCAGAATTTTTAAATGAATAGTCTGACATTTATCAAGTAATTTAACCATAATAGTTTATGAAGTACAAATTTCAAGTTTGACTAAACCTGCGAACCTGAATTTTATTTCAATGCATGAAGAATAAATGTGGGTGGGGAATGGTAGTTTCTAGGAAGTACACATTTTGGGTAGTAGGTTTTCAATTTATATCTATTATTATGTATGTTTCTTATTGGCAGTTAGGCTGGTACTTTATTTTGTCCCTATTGCTCATTTAGAATAACTTAGCAATAGGTGTTTGACAGTTGAACAGTTTAGGTTAAAACTGCTTTTTGAAGTAATTGTTTGAGAAGTGCATGAAGTAAGATGAGGCCCTGAGACATAACCTCTTGTGTCAGAGGCCCAATCTGAGGCCTGAAGCTTGAACCAAAGTACTTCCAGGCACTGCTAAGCAAAAGCTGGGCTGTGAGCCAGAGGCAGGCCTCACTCACAGAAATTGGTGAGAAGAGGGTTGTTAGAAGGAGGCAAGTTCATACATAAGGGCTAATAAGAGGAACTTGTACCAAGATGGCACCTGGACAGCCTGATACAAGGACACTCCATAGACAACAAGGAACAGGCAGGTGCATCTTAAAGACAGGACAGCATGATGGATAGATCTGTATGTCTGGAACAACATGATCAAAGGAAAGACGGCACCCTAATGAGCCAAGAGGCCCGTACCTCAATACATGAGTTGGGATGAGTAATCTGTCCTGTAACTGTATAAAAGTAGGTCCCGGAGTGCGCGTCTTTGGCCAGCCTAGGGGGCAGTGGAAAGTCCCGCCACTGACTGAGCTGTGTCCATTGCCAGGGGTCACATATTCGTAGTATGTCCTGTAGAGTCTGTGGGAAACTATTACTGTGCTTCATTTGACAATAAACCTCGCTTGGGTTCCATCGTACTTTACTAGAGTCTGTGGTCTTTGGGGGTTCTCTCGGAGTTTGCTGTGTCAGCTATCTGTGCAGAGCTGGGGCAGCACACAGAGGGAACAAGCACGCAGCCAACTGTTCTCATCATCGAACAAGAGCAGAGCACCACACCGGTAGCTACTGACAACAGTGCACTTTCTACAGAGGCAGTGTTATTTAGGGAATATGTCACAAACCTGGAGGTGAGAAACATGGATTTTCTTGCTGGCTCTGCTACTGACTTGCTGAGTGACCTTGAAAAAACATTAATATTTCTTTTCCTCATCCCATCTGTAACTAAGAATAACACTATTTTAGTAAAGTGCATTGAGAACTACTGAGGAAAATGCTGCAAGATTACAAGTATTATATAGATTTCAGAGTAGCAGCCATGTTAGTCTGTATCAGGAAAAAGAACAGGAGTATTTGTGGCACCTTAGAGACTAACAAATTTATTTGAGCATAAGCTTTCGTGGGCTACAGCCCACTTCATTGGATGCACAGAATGGAACATACAGTAAGAAGATATTTATAGATACAGAGAACATGAAAAGGTGGAAGTACCCATACCAACTATAAGAGGCTAATTAATTAAGAGAAGCTATTATCAGCCGGGGAGACACACTTTAGAAGTGATAATCAAGATGGCCCATTTCTTTCAGACAGTTGACACGAAGGTGTGAGGATACTTTAACATGGGGAAATAGATTCAATTAGTGTAATGACTGAGCCATTCTCAGTCTCTGTTCAGACCTAAGTTAATGGTATCTAGTTTGCATATTAATTCAAGTTCAGCAACTTCTTGTTGGAGTATGTTTTTGAATCTTTTCTGTTGCAAAATTGCCACCTTAATGTCTGTCACTGAGTGATTAGAGAGGTTGAAGTGTTCTCCTACTGATTTTTTAATGTTATAATTGCTGATGTCTGATTTGTTTCTGTTTATTCTTTTGCGTAGAGACTGTCCGGTTTGGCCAATATATATGGCAGAGGGACATTTCTGGCACATGATGGCACATATCACATTGGTAGATGTGCAGGTGAACGAGCCCCTGATGGCGTAGCTGATGTGATTAGGTCTTGCGATGGTGTCACCTGAATAGATATGTGGACAGAGTTGGCAGCGGGGTTTGTTGCAAGGATAGTTTCCTGGGTTGGTGGTGTTGTATGGTGCGTGGTTGCTGGTGAGTATTTGCTTCAGGTTGGGGGGCTGTCTGTAAGTGAGGATAGGTCTCTCTCCCAAGATCTATGAGAGTGAGGGATCATCTTTCAGAATAGGTTGTAGATCTTTGATGCGCTGGAGAGGTTTTAGTTGGGGGCTGAAGGTGATGGCTAGTGGCGTTCTGTTATTTTCTTTGTTGGGCCTGTCCTATAGTAGGTGACTCTTCTGGCTCTGTCAATCTGTTTTTTCACTTCAGTATTTGTCATAACTATAAAGGGAAAGGTAACAGCCCCCCTGTAGACAATACTATAAAATCCCTTCTGGCCAGAGACACCAAAATCCTTTTACCTGTAAAGGGTTAAGAAGCTCAGGTAACTTGGCTGACACCTGACCCAAAGGACCACTAAGGGGACAAGATACTTTCAAATCTTGGTGGGAAGAAGGCTTTTGTTTGTGCTCTTTGTTTTTGAGGTTGTTCTCCCTTGGGACTGAGAGGGACCAGACATCAATCCAGGCTCTCCAAATCTTTCTGAACAAGTCTCTTATATTTCAAACTTGTAAGTAATAGCCAGGCAAGGTGTATTAGTTTTATCTTTGTTTTCTCATCTTGTAAATGTTCCTTTTGCTAAAGGGTTTACCTCTGTTTGCTGTAACTTTGAACCTAAGGCTAGAGGGAGTTTCTCTGGGCTCTTTGAATCTGATTACCCTGTAAAGTTATTTTCCATCCTGATTTTACAGAGATGATTTCTTTCTTTCTTTCTTTCTTTCTTTCTTTCTTTCATTAAAAGCCTTCTTTTTAAGAACCTGATTGATTTTTCCTTGTTTTAAGATCCAAGGGGGTTGGAACTGGACTCACCAGGAATTGGTGAGTGGGGAAGAAAGGAGAGGGAATAGTTAATTTCTCCTTGTTTTAAGATCCAAGGGTTTGGATCGGTGTTCACCAGGAACTTGGTGGAGAAGTCTCTCAAGGCGACCCAGGGAAGGGTTATAGTACTTGAGAGGGAGATATTCTGGGGGGAAGGTAGACAGAGTTTCCCAAATGACTCATAAATAATTTGGGTGGTGGCAGCAAAACCAGATCTAAGCTGGTAGTTAGGCTTAGAGGTTCTCATGCAGGTCCCCACATCTGTACTCTGGAGTTCAGAGTGGGGAAGGAACCTTGACAGTATTGTATAATTACTTTATATATTTTTCCACATGTATTTTTCATATTGTACTTCTTTGTTCTGTAGGTGTTCTGTGATTAACTCGTTGAATTATTATGCAATTTCTGTGTATTTTAAGCTTGTTTTATAATACTGTTTCTTTTATCTTAAGACATTTCCTTATTTTAAAGGTGGATTTTGTAACTGTGGGACTGACACCCAGCCCTTCAGTGTATCCGTTCACTTTAGAAAAATACTTGTTTTTTATTAAATGTTTGTTAGACTTTTAATAAACATGAAATACAGAATATGTAGCATATGTTAAGCAGACATTATTTATTAATATAGCCAGAATTCTGTAATGGATTTACCCTGTAGAGTGACAGAAGGAGCCAGGGTAATTTAAACTAAATGTAATCTGGTATCTCAAACCCAATTTTTTTTTTTTTTTTTTAAAAAGAATGGAACTTTAAACAGAGGTAGCAAAACATCTCAAACAAAATAATGATGTGTCTAAGATCTTCATGTTCTTCCCCAACCTCTGTGGCAAACTAGAACTAATAAAAATCTAAAATGAGAGCATATTTATAACAAGTAAAGAACCTCCAGAGTGTTTTATGACAAGTATGTTATTACTTCATAGGGCCATGAGGGCTAGGATCACTGATGTTTAAACTGCATAGCCTTGTTGATGACATTACTGAACACAGAGGCCAAACATCAGCACTTAGGAATAAGACATCAGACATTATATGATAATGTCATAAGAACAAAACACAGGGAAAACATGACAGTCAGAGAGACAAAAAAGGTCACAAAACCTTGTTGTGTTAAGAATTTTTCATTGTTACTGGACAGAATAGATTCTCAAGAGGAGGTGAACCCACATTATTGTTGAGTACGGGAATAATTGATCTTTTAAGGAGCCTGATCCTGTTCTCATTGAAGTCAGTGGGAGTCTTGCCATTGACTTCTGGGGAGCAGAAGCAGGCCCACTCTCTTAGCATTTTTCCATATGTCTTATCTGCATACATCTCAGTAAAATGTTGCTAAATCTGTTCAAATGTGTTTAATGTATTCAGCCTATGGGCAGCCCTCCTGATTTCTTTTAACCCAATGTGTGTCGATGAGAGACTGTACTGACATTTTTTTTTTCAAATCTTTAATTTTAAATGAATATACAGTATGTGTTCAGGGGAGGCTGAGTGTCTTTTACAGAATTCTTTCATTTCACAAAACCAGAGTACAGCTTTAATTCTTCTGTGGGTTTTAATTTGATTCAGCCATCAACTCTTTTTAATGATGTACAATGTTCACAACAATTAGATAACCCACAGATTTCAGGTCTATCATTATAATTCTGTGCTTGCCTGTGTGTCCGATATAACCTGCAGTGCCTTAGCTGACTGATATGTTTGACTGCAGGAGCAGATCACAGAGGAAATCATGTAACTTTGCTATCCTGGTGTGTCAAGAATGTAATGATCTTGGCTAAGCTGTTTATGAATTATTTAGATATGAATGGTGTTTTGAGGGCATATTGTACATAGTTACTGTCTGTATCTTTTGTTACCCTGATAGACTTTAGGTCTCCATTATTTAGATCTAACAAGAATAAAATACCGCATGTGGAACACTGATCTTGCAGTCCTTAATCAGGCAATGTTTTCATTTATTTCATTAGACTAAGACTGGTCTATAGGATCAGGCCAAAAATTTGATTCAGGATTTCCCATCTGGCTCATTATATTTATGTTTGGGACCTAGCCAGCTCTTTATACCCTTAGTGATAAATACAGACAGAAGTAGCGCTGATAGTGATTGTGCAGATAAACTAAAGTGGAGAACTGGGATTTTGAAAGGGGAATACATGGTGATAGAAAGAAAGTAGTTGCCATCCTGGGCAATGTTTCATTGTTTCAAGGAAGTAAGAACTTGATTGGCTTGTACTTAACCTGCCTGATCTAGCTGTACTATTGCTTATGACAACCATGTTCTATTTCTTTTAAAAATATGTATTTTATAAGACTATAAGGAAGCATTCATTGCTTTCTATGTATTTGTCTCTAGTCCAGTTCTATATTTATAATAATTCCTTGGAAGCAACATCACAGTGTCTCACCCAGTGTTTTCTAGTTTCCTGTTTAATACTCTGTCTTCTGACAGTGATAAATAAATAACAACTTTTCCGTCTGTCACCTGACTAAGGCCATTTTACAAATACGATATATAATATTAATATAGGCATACTATAATGTTGTCACCCCTTTGCATTTTATAAGGTGCTCTGCTTGAAAATACCCATACCAAAGGCAGGAGTAGCAAGGTACTTCAAGTAAACTCGAGAAGGTTTGTTTTCTGTAATCACAAGATTAGGATTTTCAGTTGCATCAGCTTCCATTTTTGCTCATACAGGATTACTAGTCTTCCTTTCTACCTTCCCTCCTTTACACACCTACGTAGGCAAAGTGAGTGCACAAGCATTATGTGCCTGATGCATCTTTTTACGGCCCACAAGTGCACTAGCAAATGATGTGTTATGTCCTCTTCTGCAACACCAGGATACATCTGGAAACCTGCCTGCGCTGGATGCATCTGCAGTTGTCTGTGTTGCTTCTTGCATATTGACAGGATTGACCATTGACGTCTTGTATTCCAAGCAAAAATGCACATAATTTTATGTCATCTCATTTGCTATTGCTTTCACCTTTACCTTTGTCCTTGATACCAAGGGCCTGGTTGTCTTTCATAGTAAGGTGTGTTTTACACTGCCCTTGCAGACATGTTGGCATTGTCAGAGCAATATAAAGGATAGAGCTGGCTGGAAAATGAACTTTATTCCCATTAATAAACTATTTTTTGGACTGTCAGAAACAAAATCCAAAACCTGAAATGTGACTATCGAGAACAATTGATCACCATCCTTTTTTACAGCCCTTAACATATTTGAAAACTGTTATTCGGTCCCCTCACAGCTTCTTTTCTCAAGACTAAACATGTCCAGTTTTTTCAACCTTTCCTCAGAGGTCAGGTTTTTTTAAAACCTTTTATCACTTTTGTTGCTCTCCTCTGGATTCTTTCTAGTTTGTGCACATCTTTTCAAAAGCGTGATGCCCAGAGTTGGACAATAATACTCAGCTAAGGCCTCACCGGTGCCAACTAGAATGGGACAATTACCTCCTATGTCTTACATATTGACATTCTTGTTAATACACCCCAGAATACTAGCCTATTTTGCAACTGAATTACATTCTTAACTGGTATGCAGTTTGTGGTCCACTATAAGCTCAAGGTCCTTTTCAGCCATACTACTGCCTAGCTAGTTGTTCCCCATTTTGTATTTGTGCATTTGATTTTTCCTTACCTTCATTTCATCTTGTTGATTTCAGACCAGTTCTCCAATTTATTAAGGTCATTTGAATTCTTATTCTGTCATCCAGTGTGCTTGCAACCCGTCCCAGCTTGGTGTCGTCTGCAAGTGTTTTATAACTGTACTTTCTACTCCATTATCCAAGTCATTAATGAAAATATTGAAGAGCATTGGATCATGCAAAACCCTTGTGGGACTCCATAAGATACAGCCTCCCTATTTGACAGCAAACTATTCATAACTACCTTGAGTATTTTCTTTCAACCTGTTATGCACCCATCGTATAGTAATTTTATCTAGACCACATTTCTTTTCTTTGCTTATGAAAATGTTATTTAGGACTGATATGAAATGTAAGATTTAATTTTCTTTGTTTTTGCATGTTGATACTTATTGTACATTACAGCTCATGTTGTGTTACTCCCTTTATTCTGTTATCATTCTAACTGTATTTTGCATTATAGCAACTCTTAGTATTCTTACTAATTTTTTCAATAGAGTTAATGCACATTAACTTTAATGGCTTTAGTGGATGATTTTTGAATTAAACAGCTGTCAAAATTTTTATATGGCAATGTAATCTTCCAGAAGTGATCTCATAGTTTTTATAAAGTTAAAATATTTATTAACTTCAGCATTAAGCTAGACTATATATGGATGCAGGTGCAATGAGGATAAAGCTCTCATCATGGATTCTCATGGCTAGAGTTTATATCGGGATATTTTTGCCACTAAATCATATTGTTCTGTTGTACATTTCAAACAGTGTTTATCTCCATTAGTCTTCACATTAAAGTTCTCAAAATGTCTCTTACATTAAATGGCATGTTTGCTTTATAATATTATCTAGCTCCACTCTGATCAGAAGGAATGGTAATTGTCTGCGAGCTCTAGTTCATATTCATGAGAGCTTGTGTTTAATTCAATGACATTTGATCTGTATTTTAGTTCTAAAGTGTGCATTATGTGGAAAGGATATTTTCACAAATGAAACAGATATGTTTCCTTATAATTTTAATCTCTCTTTAATATGGAATATATCCATCTTTTCTTTAAAGGTAATCTTATTATGAAAAAATAAGTTTTATATTTTCCTGTGCTTGCAACTCTTTTCCTGTAACTGCTGCACTATTTAAATAATGAATTTCTACCTGGAGATAAATCTCTATGAATGTCATTACTCAACAAATTAGTTTTTCTCTCACAATTGTTACAGCTTGAATGCTGACCTTTGTGTTGGAAGAAAATTCTGTTTGTTGTTCAGCAGAATTGCCTGAGTGTATACAGTGTTTGTTTCCATGCCAAATGTTTTTTCAAGAGACACTGCCAAGTAGTTTGAACTTAAAATGCAGTGTGTTTAAGTTTTGCAATATTAAACGTGTTTGATACAAAATATTGTTTTTTATTGTACTATTCCCATGCAGTGTTGCAAATCCCAACACTGAGTCCCATGTTGATAAATCATTAAGTGAAAGTGGCTATAAAGAGACAAGTCTTGCTTTATTTATCTCATGAGTCAAATGGAAAACATAAGTAAACAAACAGTATACATGGAAAAGAGTGTTTTTTCAGAGAGACAGTCTCTGCTATGAGATGCTTACATCTCAAAACTGAGCCTACTGATGTTTCCAATTCTCATGAGTTTATTGCAAGTCTTGTGATATTTCATGGCTCCTGGAGTCATGTGATAGATGATAATCGTAATCTTTTTTGTTTTGTTTTTTGGTTTCCTGGTGATGGGGGGAGGGGAAAAGCTTGAAAATATGAACCCTAAAGACTCAGAAACTGAATGCAAATTATCTCCCCCACTGCTTGGGATTGGCAGTACTGCCTCACTAGGTGCTGTGCACCTCCTGGGAGGGGCTGAGTGCCCTCCATTATGTTAAAATTAACATCATCTCCTGACATGACATCATATTTCAAGTCCCCTACTTCTTTCTGTCCTTGTATACCTCCGTCTCTCAGAGCATTTATATATCCGAGAGCCAAAGGGAAAAATTAGCAGCCAGTCAGTGAGCCCCAAAACTGTTTGTTTGGAAGAGAAACTTGCTTCATTGTTCTCCTACTCCCACATGATGTAGGGGACGGAGAACATTCTCCTACTGCTGATATTCTGCTGCTGTTTCCTCCTTCCCTCCTCCCTGCCAGAAGGTGGAAGTGGGTACGCAGGGCACAGAGAGCCGCATGTGGTATAAAAGACTACTCGGCTGCTTTCTGCAGTGACTTCAAAACAAAATATATACTCTAACATACCAATAAAATGAGCAGGATTTTCAGCTGTAGTGGTTAGTTGTACTTGTCAGCTCATTCAGTTTGTATTTATAGTGCTGGAAATAACTGTTGCAGTTTTAGCCCATGGAAGGACTAGTTGTATTTGTGAAGGACCCTGTTGTGTGACTTTTCTGTGTTTAACAGATTGTAGACTCTTAAGGGCAAGGACTCTGATGATTTCTGTGTCTTGTACAGCACTGAGCAACATACAAATAATTAATAACACAGCCAAAATATTAAAATGTTTTATGAAAAGTGATACATGCTGTACACTAAGGGAAATACTCTCCCAGATTATGTACAGCTGAGTAGAAGAATCAACTCTCCCTTTTTGTATGTGTGTGGTGGGGTTGTTTTTTTTAACCTTGAACTTGAGTAGCTGTTTTTGAAGATATAAAATATTCTCCTTTAATTATGCTTTTAGAAGGCTTTTTCTAATATCTGTTGTATAAACTTCCTTGCAAGGAGAAATGTCAGGTATGTTACCTGAGAGCCTGATGATCAAATAAATCAAGGCTAAAATGTTCTTTAGGGGAGAGAGATTGACATAACTGAGTAGGGTTATATAATTAGTAATGATGCTGTCAGGGGCGTATGCATGCTGTGAAGTGGTTATGCAGTCTAACCAGGCATGAAACTGGGGGGGAGAGGAATAAGAGGATGCAGGATATGAAAATGTTACTGTCAGATAAACTCTGTGCCATTGTTCTGAAGAGGGAAATTAATTATATAGTATAAATAAATAACGATTAAAGTGTTCAGTGGATAAGCAAGGCAAGAGAGTCTATAGTGGACTGATAGGAAAATACAAAATTCTGACAAGGTAATGCATGATTGCCTACTCAGAGTTTCATCATTTTGTGCTGGTGGTGTTTTTTATTTATTTATTTATTTAAAATCCATATTGAAAAATTGCATGCATGGATCAGGGGTAGTCCTCTGACAGCCTTTTCCAGATTTACTCCCTTTGCCCCATCGTCAGGATCTAATAATATGAAGGAAGAACAACACGGAGGCCTACATGCCCCTGCCCCCAGATGTTTCAGCTGGGAGATGAAAAGCTGTATTGTTAAGCTAGCAATGAAGACAAACTTCAACATTTCTTCATTTATGTAACTTAAATTTTATTTTCCCTTTTTTCTCTAAGTGGGGCAACAGCTCAGCACTTTCATTGCATCCTGGATATTCGCAAAGTTGGAAATAATCCTAGAAGCTACTATACAGTTATCATCAAAATAGAATACTAAGGCTCAAGGTTTATCATTTGCTTTGTTTTGAACAAACAATTGGGCAGTATGAAGAATTTAATAGGCAAACTACTAAACAATTAGGGTTTTTAATTTCATTCTTAGATACAAATTGCAGAAATGCCTTGGATAGCTTCAGTCCATTTTCTGGGAGTGAAAGCACTATGTGAATTTGCAAATGGATTAAACTTCAAGTGAAATTTTGTGTCAGAATCCTATGGTACATGTCAGTGTGTAACCTAGTGTAGAATCAGAACTAATAGTTTGGAAGTTAGAACAACAAATCTCAGAAAGAATCAATAGTCAACCTTAATTCAGTTTTTAATGTCAGAAGATAACCTTCTCACCAATCTGAATTGTACTTACTTCTACACATTTAGATGTGCTCTTTCTGGCTGTTTTTCATTTTTTTCCATGAAATGTGCCAGAAATTAGCTGAGAAATACTATGTGCAAAATATAATTTCTGCTATGCCCAGTCTGCACACACAACTAGACTTAACTGAAAAATACTGTATGAAGAACCAGACTCCTGCTTTTTCTGGCTATGATGTTTTATCATCCTAAAAATAGATTGCGTCAATAAACATTGGCTGCTAATCATCACAGATTCTCCTTTGCGGACTTAGCCAAGCATTTTTCAGGTGGCAATTTCTAAATTGTGCTACCTCCACTTTTTTTTTTTTTTTGAAACTGCTTTGCTTTGTGACCAAGTTAAAGTTAGGATACACTTATAGAAGTAAATCACTGCTAGAGTCTGTCACGGGAAGTGTTTCTATTGCATGTCTTGCAGTGGTGGAAAGGAACAGTATGCAGAACCTGCTGTGCTTCAGAACTGTAGTTAATGCACTGTATATGTTGCAGTACTCTCCTTCATTTGCCTTTTCAGGGAGGTCGGGGAGGAGAGGAGGGTGTATCATATTCTCATAGCATTTACATTGTTTTTTCTGTTTCTCACTTCACTCCATTAAATTCTTCAAAGCAGTGGTTTGTGGACCACCAATGGTCAGCAGTGCATTGCTAGATGGTCCATAGGCCTTTCTCTCACATCGATTGAAGAGTCTGTCTTCAAGTGGTGATGCTATCCGATAGTTTTAGCCCAGTACAGGACTCTTTAAAATTTGTTTAACACAAAGAAATGCTGCTCTGTATGTTGTATGGGTGTTATGTCTTTTCTGTGCTGTTTCTTTGGTATAAATTCAATCAATTTACAGACAGCACCAATGTTTGTAGATTTCAAGGCCAGGGGGGACCCACTGTGATCATATAGTTTAGTATAACAAGCCATAGAACTTTCCCAAAATAATTCCTAGAGTGTATCTAGGAAGGGTAGCAAACACACTAAAAGACAGAAACAAATGCAAAGTGACACGAACAGACTGGAATACAGAGACTGAGGAGTATTGATTAAATGTGAAGACCAACATCCTGGTAGAGGAAATAAACAGCACATAGATACAAAATGAGGGAAACCAAGCAGCTGGGACACCATAATAACACCCAGATACCAGGGTGATGAGCATGGTATAAAAATTCAGGAAGATGGAGTACGTCTCTCATTAGAGCAAGATGATTTTCATATTGTTGCCTTAAGAACATTTTAATTTTACCCTCATGTAATCAAGCATCATAGTTACCTCAGGGAAAGGGTGGAATGTGAGGGGAGGAGAGGATGTGGCACTTGACTGCCTAGATTCATGGATTTTAAGGCCAGAGGGACCATTAGGATCACTTAGTACAGTGGTTCTCAACTAGGGGTACTCTTACCCCTGGGGGTATGCAGAGGTCTTACAGGGGGTATATCAACTCATCTAGATATTTACCTAGTTTTACAACAGGTTACATAAAAAGCATTAGCAAAATCAGTACAAACTCAAATTTTTATACAATTACTTGTTTATACTCCTCTGCATACTATATACTGAAATGTAAGTACAATATTTATATTCCAAAATGATTGACTTTATAATTATATGGTAAAATGAGAAAGTAAGCAATTTTTCAGTAATAGTGTGCTGGGACATTTTTATGTCTGATTTTGTAAGCAAGTAGTATTTAAGTGAGGTGAAATTTTGGGGTACACAAGACAAATCAGACTTCTGAAAGGGGTACAGTAGTCTGGAAAGGTTGAGAGCCACTGATCTAATCTGACCTCCTGCATAACACAGGTCCCAGAACCTCACTTCGTAATTCTTGCATCAAGTCCATAACTTTGGTTGGAGCTATAATGTGTATCTTTTAGAAAGGCATCCAGTGTCAGTTTACTTCTTAACCTTCACTGATATGCTTTTTTTAAAATCAGTACTACGCTCATCAGTTCATAACACTATGGCTTCAACTGCAGGGGGAATATTTTCACTTCAGCAATGGAAGAACATCGGTGTCACAATACACAACTAAATTATCAGTGTTCAGGGTGGATTTGATTTAAATCATGATTTACATCACTAGTCAGGAAGACTCTATTTAATCATGGTTTTCTACATAAAAGTGCTTTCTTGTTGGTTGTCATTAACCTTAATACATATTCTTCACAATTCAGATGTAGGTTTAATTTTTAGAAGGTACACGCTATAAATGTTTAAACAGTGATTTATTTTGAAAATTTCAGATTAGTTTTACAGCTATATCAGAAAATGAATGATTGGTTATTTCATTTACCTCTGGTAAATGAAGCAGATATTTATGAAGTCATTGGGAGGTGAACTATCTCCAGTTCAACAGGTTAATCATTAATATTTGGAGGATTTTTTTGCCATGCTATATTAGGAGGAGAACATCATGAGACAGACATTTAAATTGCTTTATTTACCTAAAACAACAATGTTAAGTATTCTGGATTTTTTTCTTCAACAGCAAGCATATAAAATTTTAACATAACAAGCATATATTCCTCGCTTCTCACGTTTATCTCCGAACTTCTTCTACTTGTCCAGATCTATTCCATCCCCAACAATCTTCGATTCATTGAACTTTGAAACTTTGCATTTTTAGAGAGAGGTAAGGGATTGACTCTGTGCACAAATTGCAGAGGGACAATAGAGTTGAGGTCTGTTATTTCTTGTCTCTATATATTTTATGTATGTATGTATGTATTTAAAAACATGTTTGCTGTTAACAAGCATGTTACCTCTGGGGAGACAAATCCACAGTTTGAGAACTACAAGACTAAAGCATCTCTGATGGTATCATTTTAGACTGAGCACTGAGTCCCTGTGGAACCCCGTAAAATTGGGTCCCTAATCCATGAACTATTGGAACTCACTCACAAAACTTTTCTTAAACATTACATGAATATATTATCTCATGCTATAGAATTAGCATTTATAATCCCTATTCCATGATGAGATAGTAGAGCTGTAATGAATCTTAATTAAAACTACATTTAGATAGGCTTTTTCCTCAAGAAGCATTTTATCAAAAAAATCTGATTTATTTATTTTAAATAATTGATTTTTATCCACTCTGTCAGTGTTCTTTTTTAGATTGATATGAACGAGCCCTGCACTTGAAGCATACAGCTAAATGTGATTGGACTCACATCTGCCATTAGTTTTTCTTTTCTAATTGCTGGATCAATTATTAACTTTCTAAAGACAGTGTCACAATAGTATTTAGTTAGCTTTAACATTAAAATCTGCTTTATTTATTAAAATCAAGTCAAATCTTCAACCCCTTAATAAGAGAGCTTGAGAAAGGAAGTTAATTTATTTTATACTATATTGGCATTGTTCCTTGCTAGGCAGCTTGTACTTAGAATAGAACACACTTGGTCATACATAGATTGTTAATATTTAATTTCATGATGATGATTATGATTTTGTTAAAAGACATAAGTGGTCAATGTGATCAAACCTGAGTTTCACTAGTGTTTTAAGGAATAAGTAATTGAAGGTATGACACTTAACTTGCTCCATTACAACTTGCTATTAAGTCAAACCATTCTTCCTTCAAAAACTAGTGCTATTGTTATAGTTTATAAATGCTTAATAAAATTAGCTTAAGTAAAACTATCATTCTTGTTATTGGACTGAAATCTGCAGAGATGTACTAAAGCTGTGGTGGAGCCCACACTTGTCTCACTGCTACAGAGGCTGTAGAATGGGCACTGTACAGAAATTTGGGTGTGGTTACAGGGGAGAGTGTAGTTAAGGCAGACCTCTCACATCCAAAGTAATACATCTAGGAGCAATGCATGCAGACTATGCCTCCAGAATAGGAGACTGTATTCTGGAAAGTAGCGACTCTGGTATGGTGAATAAGCAGCTTGATATCAGCTCCCAAGTCCTTAGCTGTGTCAAAAAGAGCTAATGTGATCTTTGGATATATAAATGGGAGGAATGAACAGGAGCAGAGAGGTGATCTCTGAACAGCATTGGTTAAACTGATACTGGAATGCTGCATACAGTTCTCATGTCCACATTTTAAAAAGGATTTGTAAAAACAGGAGAAGGTGAAGAAAAGGTCTACAAAAATGGTCTGAGGCTGAAGGAAATGCCTTAAAGAACTCAGTCTGTTTGTCTTATCAAAAAGAAGGGTGAACAGGTACTGACCATTGCTGCCTCAGAGTTCCTCTCCTTCCACGAGGATCTTTTGAGGTACAGTATGATGACCTTATGAAGCAACAAGCAAAGACTAGGAGGAGAGTACTTTCACTGGAACTGGTCCAAGCCTACGGCATTCATAGCCAGACAGAATAAGAGAGAGCCTCACTCACTGCATTTGTAGCCAAATGTAAAACCCATCTCTTTGGCTTATGGCAACCCTTTTCAACAGATGAGCATTCTCACACGTTGCATTAAAAAAGCCCAACAAAGCTTGTTCCTGCTGTCAGGGCTGGAAGAAAGATGTTTGTTCTTTTCATGAAAGGCGCTCAGATAACATTGGTAGGGAATTTTAAAAACCTAGATTGCCTGCTAACCCTTCTTGCTTGCGTCTTGTCCCTTGATATCAAACAACAACAACAATAAGGCTATTTGTTCCATAAGTACAGTCTGCTGGTCCCATATGGCACTTCAGTGGAGCTCTCCAGGGATGCAATAGTCAACTTACATATGGCAAATTATGGGATCAAGGCATTAAATATTGACAGAGTTCCTCTATCTTGGTGCGTCCTGCGTTTATTTGTGGATTTGTTCGCCTCAGAGATTCACCATGTGGGTCAGGGAACAGCCCAGAGACCTTCCCCTCTGGTAGAACCCACAGTCCAGGGCAATTTCTCTTGTGTCTGATCAAGAGTTGGGAGGTTTAGGGGGGAACCTGGGCCCACCCTTTACTCCAGGTTCCAGCCCAGGGCCCTGTGGATCGCAGCTGTCTATAGTGCCTCCTGTAACAGCTGCATGACAGCTACAACTCCCTGGGCTTACTTCCCCATGGTCTCCTCCCAACACCTTCGTTATCCTCACCCCAGGACTTTTCTCCTGATATCTGATAATGCTTGTACTCGTCAATTCTCCAGCAATACACCTTCCCCTTCTCACCTCCTAGTGCCTCTTGCTTCCAGCTCCTCACATGCACACTACAGACTGAAGTGAGGTCCTTTTTAAACTCAAGTGCCCTGATTAGCCAGCCTGTCCTAATTAATTCTAGCGATTTCTTCTTAATTGACTCCAGGTATCCTAATTAGCCTGCCTTAATTGGTTCCAGCAAGTTCTTGCTTGTTCTGGAACTGCCCTTGTTACCTTACCCAGGGAAAAGGGATCTACTTAATCTGGGACTAATATATCTGCCTTCTAACACTACTCCGACAAATACTTCGAGCTTTACGAGTATTGACATGTGATGTTACCCAGAGAGCTTTCAAAGCAAGTACCAAAAACCCATCTAATGTCTGAAGAGGAATGGAAAAGACTTGATGTCCCGCAAAGTCTTGGCTGGGTCCATTACATGAATCATGAGCCAGAACCACACATCCTTGTCTTTAGATGATCTCTTCCGAAAGACCAAGAAAAATGAACTTTTTTTCTGGAAAACATCTATTAAATCTTCTGGAACTTTATGTATATGAATGTATATATGTTGGTAGTATTCAGTGAATACTTGAAAAAAATGTACAAAACATACATCCGTATCTGTGCATGAGCTATATTATTCACAGCAACAGAGCTCAGTCAAATGCAATTCCAAGTAGGCTGCTATGGTGTCTAAAGATTAATAAAAACATATTCCTTTACTGTAAAACAAACAAACAAACAAACAAAAACACTCTCCTGTAGCCATCTGGCCTGACCCTGTCACAATATTTCGAAGTACCTTGTTCCCAGCCCTATGCTTTCCCAACTCCCTGATACCGTCCTCTGGTTTGTAAGTAGAACTGGGTGAATGCTGTAAAAAATATAATGAAATATTAATTTGACTTTAAGCACATTTGCTTTGATTTGGTGTTTATTTTGTTGTTCCTTTGTAACCTACCAGTGTTTCCAACAGGGAAGGAAGCAAACTACTGGAGGCAAAATGACACACATTTATTTTAAAAATTGAGAAAGTGACTTTGACATGAGGAGTTTAGGGTTTCTGTGGGAAAAGTGTGCTGTGCTGAGAATTATTATCATTGTCTTCCCTTTCCTTGTCAACCTTTGCTGTTAATGTTGGAGTACATGAAAGAAGTGAGTTGGTGTTCCAAGTGCCAGCATGGTTTAGGTAGGGATCTAGTATAAATGGATTTTAATTCTGTTTTCAAGCTGCACTTCCTAATATTCTTAAAAGCATTTTGACAAGAGAATTAATACTTATTAATAACTGGCAGATGGTGCAAAGATTAAAAAAAATAAGGAAGGTGAAAACCTTGCTTGAAAGAATTTAAAAGGGAGCAATTGTATTTGACTGTGGTTTGAAGAAAGTAAGAGGATATATTTGTGGTAGTAGGTAAGAGGATATTGCTGTGATATGTAAGCAACTGTATATACCAGGGGTGGCCAACCTGTGGCTCCGGAGCCACATGCAGCTCTTCAGAAGTTAATATGTGTCTCTTTGCATAGGCACGGACTGCGGGGCTGGAGCTACAGGTACCAACTTTCCAATGTGCTGGGCAGTGCTCACTGCTCAATCCCTGGCTGTCCCACAGCCCTGCCCCCACTCCACCCCTTCTTGCGCCCTCCCCTGAGCCTACCATGCCCTCGCTTCTCCCCAGAGCCTCCTGAACACCACGAAACAGCTGATTGAGAGGAAGGGGAGGTGCTGATCGGCAGGGCTGCTGGTGGGCAGGAGGCACTGTAAGCAGAGGGTGGGGAGCTGATGGGGGAGCTGCTGATGTATTACTGTGGCTCTTTGGCAATTTACATTGGTAAATTCTGACTCCTTCTCAGGCTCAGGTTGGCCACCCCTGTATACACCATAGAATTATTACTGTCATCTGTGTTAATAAAGGTAAATTGAAATGCAAATGAGCAGAGGATTTAATCCCTCCCAGACACAGTTTAATAATAAATTGAGGGCCAGTGAGACAATATGAGAGGGGTATGGTATTCCTCACTGGGGCAAGCACTGGTGCCAGCCTTGAATGACCAATTTATATATATAAATTAAGTTAAACTTTGTCCCTTTTTAATCATGCTATTTCCATGTGAAGAGCACTGAAAATGATTTAAATTTTCCAGACCCCTTTGTACAAGAATAATTTCAGCACCTGAATTTCCAACATACTCTCATAGAAACATTAAAATTGCTATACTACTGCAGACCAGTGGTCCATCTATTGCAGGATCCCACTCTAAAAGTGGTCAGTTTCAGTAGTTCTGCAAGAAGATGCAAGAAACCTTGTACTGAATCTTCCATAATTGTCCTTCCTAATGCCTTCAATTAGTGGTCAGTTTATTCTCTGAATTACAGAGTTTTATAACTACATTTTAAAATGCTCTATTAAAGTAACTATGGATGTTCACATTAGCCATGTAAATGTCAAATTGTTTTTTGAACCTACTAAGCTCTTGGGCTCAATTCCGTCTTGTGCCGGTGAGTTCAACAGTATTGCCCTACCTCCAATTATTTTCACTCCCCATTATATGATACCTTTTTATTCATGCTGTATCTGTTCAGAGATAGGGGTACTTTTGTGTTTTGTTTTGTTTTTAATGAAGTTGTTCATATCCAGCTTGCATAACTTCTATGCTTTTATACAACAGTATTTTATTTTTCTTGTAAAAGAAAAGGACAGAAGAAGTGGAGCAGAGGAATGGATTTGTTGGAATCATTTGTGTTTCTATATGTATGCAGAAAACTGAGTTAGAGATTCAGAAGTGTCCAGAAAAATCTAAAAGAGCGGGGTGGGTGTAATAGTTACTGAGCATGCTTACTAGCATTCCTTAAAGTAATATAGAAAACCTCCATTATGGCAAGCGGTTCTATATGTCTGATGTATCCTCAGTCTTCAGAGCTGGGCCAGGACTCTAGGTTTATAGATTTCAATGCTGTTTACCCCTAGTTCTCCACATTGTGGTGTGGGTTTGGTTTTGCTCTTTGTTTTAGTTTTAAGATTGCAAGATCTTTTGGGCAGAGACCATGTCTTCATAAATATTTATACAGTGCTTGAGACAATGGGGATTCAGTTTGTGACTGGGGTTGTCAGGCACTATGATGATAATAATAAAGTTGGATATAGTGGTTAGGTGTTTTCATAGAATGTCAGGGTTGGAAGGGACCTCAGGAGGTCATCTAGTCCAACCCCCTGCTCAAAGCAGGACCAATCCCCAGACAGATTTTTGCCCCAGATCCGTAAATGGCCCCTTCAAGGACTGAACTCATAGCCCTGGGTTTAGTAGGCCAATGCTCAAACCACTGAGCTCTCCCTCCCCTCCTTAGTGTTGCACAACTTAAAGCCCTGGATGCAGGGCATGCCCTGGCCCAGGCACTCTAACTAAACTAAACTAAACAAACTAATTGACTATAGGTACCATACACTGAACAGACAAGCAGTTTTGGGGATGAGCTACAGCAAAGCTGGAGCAAAGTGGTTCCGAAGCATCTTCACTGGCAACAAGAAGGAACTGAGGGTCAGGGGGAAGTGTGCAGCGCCCCTTATACTGCGCCATGGAGACACCACTCTAGGGGTCGCTGGCTCCCCTACAGGTACTGCCAGGGGAAAAACTTCCAGCACTGGTGCACATGGTGAGCGCACACACCTATTGTAGAATACACATGAGCAATCACTCAAAGAAGAACACAACTGCTAAAGATTCTAAAAAACAGAAAGCGAATAAAAAGCCCAACATTATTATTTTTAAAATCTCATTATTTTGAAGTGAAGGTTGGTAGCCTTGCAATATTTAAGATAAAAATTGTTTCCTTTTTAAAACAAAAACAAATACAATCTTGCTACCTTTGTAAACTGGAACCCTGCAACAGCGTACTAATTCCTGAGAATCTGAAACAGATTCAAAACTGACAAACAAAAGTGTCTAATGTGTTAACTCACCAAGCTCAGAAAAATGCGGAAAGCAAACAGTGCAACTAAAAACAGGAAGCAAAATTGAGTTGTTAATTGTATTAATCTAAGGTGTTCTTAAATTTGTTTAAAAGTAATTCTTAATCTGACACTAGCTTTTTAATGCTGTGTATTCTGCATACTCCATTATTTGGAATGTCTGCAAGGTTGTTGCATGCACCTACAACCTGCATTTAATGGGCTCACAAATATTAAACTTTTTAACTAATAATCTTAGTTTTAGTGTATGTGGGTGGGAATTACCTGTTTCTGTGATAAAGCCTTTATGCGCCATTCTTTTTCTCTTCATGCAGACCGTTGGAACGTTCCAGTGAAGATGTAGATATTATATTCACCCGACTGAAAGAAGTGAAAGCTTTTGAGAAATTTCATCCAAACCTTCTCCAGCAGATATGTCTCTGTGGATACTATGAAAATCTGGAAAAGGGAATCACATGTAAGTTGTTGTTGTTTCATAATATATTTGACTTAGTAAGTCAAGATTTGGACCAGGATTCCATCCTAGGGACAGATAAGGCAACAGAATATATGGGGAATCGTGTTGAAGAACTCTACATTGCTGGGACAGAGTTGACTGAACTGCTATATGACATCATTCAGTTCTACTCTGAGACCCTGGAGACAGTGTTCCCTAGTGGATAGAACACTGGACCAGGACTCTGCCACTGGTTGGCTGGGTGACCTTGAACAAGTCATGTCTCCTGGTGTCTCCATTACTCTGTCTGTAATTGGGGATAATGATGCGTACCTCCTTTGTAAAGTGCTTTGAGATGTAAGGATAAAAGGCAGTGCACAACAGCTAGGTATTAGTATGTGACCTGCAGTCTCTCTTGTTAATATAGAAGAACTCAATTTTGCAGCAAGTTGCCAATGCAGCATTAGCTTTCACAGACTTTTAGAACAGAAAAGATGCCACAAAAATACAAAAACATCAAGCAATAAAAATAAGTTATTTGTCTAAAATTACTTTCAGAGAAATACATATCCAATAGATTTGTAGTAGGTACGCATGAACACAATTTAAAGTAGATATTAACACAAAAATGATGATCTGTGCTACAGAAATTACTCACACAAACATTGACATTGCTTTTGCAGGCTTGTGTGCCTTTGCTTGGTCTTTTGCAGTCATAAAATGGATTTTTTGTGTTTTGTTTTTGGTATATGTATCTAGACCATTCTAAAGCACACATCAATATAGTATATACATCCTCTATATTTTACTTTAATATAAAATAGCATGAAATAAAGTTGATTCTCAGCATAAAGCACAAGAGGAATCCACAAAAGTAGCACTGTAGATAAATATTTGAAGTGTTTTCTGAAACAGAGTTATAGGGACCATCCCCAGAAAGAGAAAAGTGAATTATTTCCTTGTATTTCTCCTGATAAGAGTATTTTTCTAAATATCTTTGGTTTCTATTCTCTATTATTTTTCCTGGTGAGAATCAGAAAATAGTAGCAACATAACAAAAACATGTGGAGCTCACTGTAATATAAAGTTCCATTTAGGAATGGTTAATAAAGGGTTAGCAAATGATCAAAAGATGTTATAAGCGTATTATAGATATAAATAGAATGTGTTATAAATTATTATAAGCCATGACTTATAAGCAGCCTACTGATCTGTTGGACTGTATAACTATCTAAAACAATTGATTAACCATTTATTAAACACCTGTTAATACTTTAACCTTTTTATAAAAATAATTTTAATATAAAGTGTGATTGATGGGGAAGTCAATAAATATCTCAAATTTCAGAGGCACCATAGTAAAAGCAAGTTCAGAGGACCTTTTTATTAACTAGGATAGCAGAAAAAAGAAAAGCAAACAAGAAAGGTGGCCTGAAACATTGCTATCTATTTCCATTTGTACTGAGATTCTATGTATGGATACCCTAAAGCTGGTATGCTGCAGTTTCACTGGGTATCTTAGCAGATAGATAAATAGTCAGATATAGTGTGGTGAATCCTATGGTGGTAGCAGTCAGTACAGTAATACATCAACATGAAAACATTTATCAGCATTGTTAGATATGCTTACAATAACAGTGTTTATTTACAATATTTCATGTCTTCAGTATTTCGTCAGGGTGATATCGGAACAAATTGGTATGCTGTTTTGGCAGGATCACTGGATGTTAAAGTTTCTGATACGAGCAACTACCAGGTAAAAATACAACTGTTCTTTAAAACAACCCAGCTGCATGGCACAAAGAAATATTATGAACTACATAAAAGGGCTAGATGAAAATGGTCTGCATAGTGTCAATACTTTGCTTTTTTGTCCATCATAAGCATGCTAGTGTTATCTGTGTTTTTTGTTTAAATTTGCTTTTTGTCTTTTTGCTCCTATAAGAGGCAACCCATGTTCTTGATTTAGGGGAACTGAAATTTAATAATCTGAAAGAGGATCTGGATCTGAATGTAAAATAGGAATCACCACAGTCTGTCATATTGTGGGTTTGTGTGATGAAGTGCAGCTCAAGGTCTTTTTTAACTGAATTCTGTGGAAAAATTTTATTTTAGTCCTTTACTTAAGAAGTTTAAACTGAAGCCCCAGCCACTGCAGTTTGCTGGTCCTGACTGTCAGGAAGCAAGGTCTGCAGAGCCGCATCCTGCTGAGCACAGCTGGCCTGTAGTAGGCTCCTTGATTGGTTGGAAGAGTCAGCAGACCAGCTCTTAAGCTTTGCAGCAATTTAGTATCTGCTCAAAGCATTTGCCCATGGCTGTGGTAGCTTCTTTGTCTGCTTGCTCACAGCCTTGTTCCTGCTTTATTCCAGCTTTGATTTAGGTTTGCCTTGGATCCAGTCTTGCTCCTGTCTTTGCCTGACCACTGCCCCTGCTTTACCTTGCTCCAGGTAACCTGGTCCTAACCCTCAGCTAGGGCTGCCAACTTTCTGATTTGCAGAAAACTGAACACCCTTGCCCCGTCCCTGCCCTGAGGTCCTGCTCCCTGATCACTCTGGAGGTGTGGGCTCCAGGGTGGGGCCAGTGATGTGGGGTTTAGGGTGAGGGAGGGGGCTCAGGGGTGGGGCAGGGGTTGGGGTGCATGCTCCGGTAGGGAGTTTAGGTACCGGAGGAGGCTCATGTTTGGGGTGCAAGAGGGGGCTCAGCTCAGGGCTGGGGCAGGGGGTTGGGATGTGGGCTCTGGGTGGCACTTCCCAAAGGTGGTGGGAAGCGGCGACATGTCCCTCTGACTTGTAGGTGCAGGGGTGGCCAGGTGGCCATCCGGAGGCACCGCCCCCGCAGCGTCCATTGGCCGCGGTTCCCGGTTGGCTGCAGCGGCCAGCTCTGCATGGCTCCCAGAAGTGTCCGGCATGTCCTGCTGGCTCCTAGACGCAGGAGCGGCCAGGGTGGGTCTGCGCGCTGCCTTGAGCCCCAGCTCTGCAGCTCATACTGGCCAGGAACTGCCGCTAATGGGAGCGGTGCCTGTGGACGGGGGCAGCACATGGAGACCCCTGACCGCTCCTGTGCCTAGTAGCAAGTGGGATGTGCCGGCCAATCGCAGGAGCCATGCAGAGCCATCTGCTCTGGCAAACCAGACTTTTAGTGGCCCATTCAGCTGTGCTGACCAGAGCTGCCAGGGTCCCTTTTTGACTGGGCATTCCGGTTGAATGCTACCCTTGGCTCTGATTCCAGACTTCCGACCATGGGCTCTGATTCCTGGCTACCGACTCTAGCTCCAAGTGCTAGACATGACCACCCATGTGTCTGGTCTCTGACAGTAATAGCACACTGCAGCCTTCACTGTAAGATGAGGAAACTAGTATAATAACATCAAAGTATTAGGACTGCTGGCAGGGCCGCCCAGAGGATTCAGGGGACCTGGGGCAAAGTAGGGGAGCTGCGGTGGTTGTACTCACCTGGCAGCGTACTGGGTCTTCTGTGGCATTTTGTCAGCGGGGGGCCCTTTAGTTGCTTCACGTCTTCAGCAGTACTGAAGGGCTCCCCACTGCTGAAATGCTGCCGAAGACCCAGACCTGCTGCCAGGCCAGGGGTCGTGGGGCCCCTATGGGGCCCGGGACCTAGGGGAAATTGCCCCATTTGCCCACCCCCCCAGGCAGCACTGACTGCTGGTGTGCTAGGCCAGGCACCAAGAAATAATATATGTGCAAGACATGGAGAGAGGAGAAGCAGTAAAACACTAGGTAAACTTACTAAATTCTCAATAGCTTGGCAGTCCTGGAAACTGCAAAATTTAAAGTTTATATTAAACACATAAGAGGACCTTTTCTCCCAGAGTGTAATCAACACATTGAATTCTCTGCCTGAGGAGATACTGGAAAAAGCCACACATAGAGCTTATTTGTATTGGTTGTTTTTTTGGATTTGTGTAACAAGTTCCTTGAGCCTGTCTGGCTTCCTCCAGTTTGAAATCCATCTGAAACCATTTCAGGTCACTTCTTGCATCTATGTATCATGTACTCTAGAAGTTTGCACCAATATAGCTACATCAGTGTAGCTACACTAGTGTAAAAAATTTAGTGTAAACAAGCCTATGAAAGCTGGGGTTCAAGAAGAAAAAAATCACCTGATGGTTACTTCCATATTCAATATAAAAATGACAAATACAGAAACAGCTTTTGTTTCACTATTTTTAGTAACTTCTTAATTGTACTGAGTATAGACTGAGAGGGAGAACAATTAGCCTAATTTAAGCAAGTTGTTGTATGGCTCAGTTGGCAGCAGTAGTCTCACAATATAGAATGATAATGTTCTCCTAGCAGTCCCCTTTCCGTGCACCTCTAGTGGATGCCCAGGTAAAAAAGATCAGTTTATACTTCCCAAAAGATGAGATGACTTCAGTATTGAGGACAACATTTCTTATCTTCTCAGTAAAATATTGAAAGATGGATCTGAACCAGAATCTTAGATACAGATGCACTTTAAATGTGGACTCTGAATGTTCTGGCTCAGCCTTATCTCTAGTGTCTTTACCACTTAGGATGGTACCACCTGAAAAATTCAGGATTTTTAAAATCTAAGTAATATTCCTGTGCATTCTAGCTGACTGGCTTCCCCTGTAAAGACAATCAAATGGCAGATACTAGTAAACTTACATGATTCACTTATGATTTGGGATTATGTTTTTCTCATTTCTGATTATGACCTTTAAATGTGAACTGGAAATTTGTTTGGTTAAAAACAACAACAAACCATTTATTATCCCAGATCACTGCCAGAATATAGATCCATAGATTCCACGCACGAAAGAGACCATTGTGATCATCTAGTTCAGTGGTTTTCAACCTGTGGTCTGCAGACTATCTCCCAAAGGGGTCTGCATCACTATTTGAAAATGTTTAGGTGTCCACAAATGAAAAAAGGTTGAAAATCACTGATCTGCTCTGACCTTTGGTATAACACAAGCCATAGAACTTCCCCCCAAAAATTCCTAGAGTGTGTCTTTCAGAAAAAAAATCCAATCTTGATTTTTAAAATTACCAGTGATGGCGAATCCACTATGACCCTTGGTAAATTATTACAATGTTAATTGCTTGCATGGTTAAAAATGGATCTTCTTTCCAGGCTGAATTTGTCTAGCTTCAACCTTTTGCCGTTGGATCGTGTTTATATTTTTCTCTGCTAGATTGAAGAGACCATTATTAAATATTTGTGCCCCGTATAGACTGTCATCTAGTCACCCCTTAACCTTCTCTTTGTTAAGCTAAATAGATTGAGCTCCTTTGATTCTGTCATTATAAGGCAGTGGTGGGCAACCTGGGGCCCGTGGTTCAACTGATTATCCACCAGGGCCCCTATATCTTTTTTAGAGTAACTGCTTCCCACGATAGAATCCCCCATCTCGTAAGCATGGCCTACACATTCTTTGTTCCTAAATGTATGCGTTTACATTTAGCTGCATTAAAATGTTTGCTTGCACCCAGCTAATTAAGTGATCTGAATTGCTTTATATCAGTGACCTGTCATCTTCATTATGTACCATTTCCCCCAATTTTTCTGTCATCTACAAACATTATCAGTGGTGATTTATGTTTTCTTCTAGGACGTTAATAAAATTGATAAATAATGTAGGGCTAAGAACCAGGTGCTGTAGGGCCCCTCAGAAAAACACCTGTTGGATGATGATTCCCCCATTTACAATGACTTTTGAGACCTATCAGTTAGCTTTTAATTGTTTAATATGTGCCAGGTTAACATTGTATTTTAGTTTTTAATCAAAATATTGTGTGGTTCCAAGTCAAACACCTTACAGAAATCTAAATGTAGTGCTGTACACTACATCAACGTAATTCCCTTTTATCACCAAACTTATAATCTCATTGGAAAAAGATATCAGCATAGAATTAAACATGGCAAATCAACCATTTTAATTTAAAATGGGATAATCAGCTCTTCTTTTTACTTAGTTAACCCCTGAACAGGCTCTGTGTTTCTTTTGTAGTAGGTGTTGATGATAACTACTATCAGCAAGATGGGAACTCAGCTGTATGGTGTTGAAATTCCTGATTCTTTTCTATTTTATTGAAACAAGGTATTCTTCACATTGATTTAGATGTTAGAGATAACAGGAAAAACGCAAATTTAGGATTTGACAGGTAAAATGTCTTGTTTTACCTGAGTTGGGATAGTATTAAGCTATCTTAATATGTGCAGAACTATAGTATATCACAAGAGGGCAGTGTTAGAATACATAAGAAACAAGAGAAATTAGCTTCTGAGGGAACCTAGAATATTTCATATCAAAATGACTAGTTTTAAAAATCTCATCCAGCTATTTAATCTGTTCATTTGTTGAGTTTTAACCACAATAGATTTCTCTGTTAATAGTAATTCTGTCTCTGTGACAGAAAGAGATGCTAGCTGCTGTCTACTTCTGCAACAATTTCACTTGTCATTAAAATGGGGCAAGACAATTACAATGCAGAAAAGTGTCAGAATTACATGTCCAGTAAATGTTGAGTGGCCTATGGGCATTTCCACACAAATTGTTTAAGTGTTGACTATGTGTTCAGCAATGTGTAAGAAACGGAAGCGGATGTCTCTGTTTTAGTGATAAAAGTATCACACTGGAAGGGATGGAAGAATTTGCAGTGGATTTTCTTGCCCCTGTCCCTACTCCATTTATTCCCTTCTTTTATGGGTTAGGTAGTTGCATCTACCCCGATAACATTTGTGCATGGGATCAGCGAAGACAATTTCCTGGCCTTGTTATGAGTTTGGTAGAATAGGTCCTTACTCAGTGTTGTAAATGGATTCTGTGCACAATTTTTTTTTCCTACAATGTTTTTAATTTGTACTGTGATAGCACTCAAAGGCCCCCATCATAATCAAGGCCCTATTGAGCTGGGTGCTGTAGAAACACACAGGAAACCTCTACGTACTATAAATTTGTTAACTCCCTTTAAAAATAGGCAGTTTTTCAAGTGTCACAACTGTAATGCCTCAGAATGAAGCTGTGAGTAAGTTTTTGATAAGAGAAGGCCTCTAAGCAGCCATTTAGGATCATCTTTATTATTATTTTCTTTTTTATTGCCACAAAGTGTGCTGGACTCATAACAGCAGACATAAAAAGACACAAGGCCGGCCTGATCTTGCACTATTGAGCTTTGTCATTGACTTCAGTGGACACAGGATTGGACTCGCTAACTCTTCCCACAAATGCTTATGATTTTAATGTGGACAAGACACAATGAAGGAAATGGGGCAGTGAAGGTTTAAGATATCTGCAAAAAAGTCACGTAGGCCCTGATCCTGCTACAGTCCATCGGCATGACTCAGAATGCAGGACTGGGCCACAGTTACTAAGTTTAAAGCTTGTATGCATTTTGGTGGAATTTTAAAGACCATATGCAGATAACATGGATCAAGTTAAAAATAGTGAAAATAACTCAGTTGCTTATTGTAGGCTTCACAGACGTGAATTTAGAGGTGGGATTTAAATGATGAGGGATGAAGGCTTGGCAAACCAAAGTAGGGGAGGCACATCAATCATAAGCACCTAGAGAATAATAGGGTTGTAAGGAATAGGCAGCATGGCTTTGTCAGGAACAAATCATGCCAAGGCAACCTAATTTCTTTCTTTCACAGGGTCACTGACTTAGTGAATATTGGGAAGCAGTAGATGATGTGTCTTGATTTTTTTAGTAAGGCCTTTGACACAGTCTCACATGACGTTCTCAAAGCAAACTATGGAAATGTAGTCTAGATGAAATTACTATAATGTGGGTACACAACAGGTTGAAAGACAGTACTCAGAGTAGTGCTAAATGGCTCTCTGTCAAACTGTCTGTATCTAGTGGGGTTCCACAGTCATGGATCCAGTA
This sequence comes from Chelonoidis abingdonii, assembly GCF_003597395.2. Taxonomy (NCBI): domain Eukaryota; kingdom Metazoa; phylum Chordata; order Testudines; family Testudinidae; genus Chelonoidis; species Chelonoidis abingdonii. The sequence goes on along the minus strand of NC_133778.1, from coordinate 39,637,045 downwards.
CTAGTCAATATATTCATTAATTACTTGGATAATGGAGTGGAAAGTATGCATCGAAAATGTGCAGATGATACCAAGATGGCAAAAGTTACAAGGACTTTGGAGGACTGGGTTAGAATTCAAAATAACCTGGATGAATTGGAGAATTGATCTGAAATCAACAAGATGATGTTAAATAAAGAAAAGTGCAGAGCACTTAAGAAGGAAAAATCAGATGCAAAAATCAGATGCACAGCTACAAAATGAGGAATAGTTGGCTAGGTGGTATTACTGCTGAAAAGTATCTGGAGATTTTAGTGGATTACAAATTGAATGAGTCACAATGTGATGTTGTTATGGTATAAATCCCCACTTTGAACCTTAGCGTCCAAAGATGGGGTACCAGCATGAATTCCCCTAAGCTTAATTACCAGCTTAGATCTGATAGGCTGCCATCAACCTGGACTTTCAGTGCCTGGTACACTCTGGTCCCCCCAAAACCTTCCCAGGGAACCCCCAAGACCCAGATCCCCTGGATCTTAACACAAGGAAAGTAAACTCTTTCCCCCACCGTTTCCTCTCCCAGGCTTTCCCTCCCTGGGTTACCCTGGGAGATCACTGTGATTCAAATTCCTTGAATCTTAAAACAGAGAGGAATGTTACCTTCCCCCCTCCTCTTTCCCCCTCAGCAAGAGGCCATACAGATTCAAGCTCCGTGAATCTAAAACAAAGAGGAAATTCACCTTTCCTCCCCCTCCTCTTTCCCGGAGAGAGAGACAGTGACTAATACAGAGAGAAATCAGGTTTTTCCTCCCCTGCCTTCTCTCCTTTCTCCCATCAATTCCCTGGTGAGTACAGACCCCCTCCCCTGGAGTCTTACCCAAGATAACCAAAAAATCAATCAGATTCTAAAAAAGAAAAGCTTTTAATAAAAGAAAGAAAAACATAAAAGTTGTCTCTGTAATCAAAATGGTAAATGTTACAGGGTCTTTCAGCTTATAGACACTAGAGAGAATCCTTCCCCCCCAGCATACATACAAATTTCAACAGAGATACAGATCTTCCAGCCAAATACACATTTGCACATAAAGAAAAACAATCAAAAAGACTAAACCACCTTTCTACTTGTACTTTCTACTAGAAGAAAAAATTAGAGAGCCTGTAGGTACGTCCGGTCACTCTCAGTACCCAGAGAGAACAACAGACAAAGAAAAACACACAAAACAAAGACATCCCTCCACCGAGATATTTAAAGTATCTTGTCTCCTGATTGGTCCTCTGGTCAGATGTTCCAGGTTCACAGTTTGTTAACCCCTTACAGGTAAAAGAGACATTAACCCTTAACTATCTGTTTATGACAGGTGTATTGTGAAAATGGCTAATATCATTCTGGGTTGTATGTAAGACAAGGGAGGTAATTGTCCTATCCACCAGTAGTGAGACCTTAGGTGGAGTACAGTGTACAGTTCTGGGCCCTACACTGTAGGAAAGATGTGGACAAACTGAAAAGAGTCCAGAGAAGAGCAACAAAAATGATCAAAGGGTTAGAAAACCTGACCTATGAGGAAAGGTTTTTGAAAAACGAACAAACAAACTGGGCATGTTTAGTCTTCAGACTTAAGTCTAAGATTACCAGAGGGGGAGTCTTCATTGTCTTCTTAATAACAATCTTTAACATAGTTGATCAATGGTTCTCCATGTCCACTGAAAATAGGACAAGATTTGATCTGATGCCAGGAAAATTCAGGTTAGATAACAGGAAGAATGTTTTGACTATAAGGGTAGTTAAGCTTTAGAATGGGTTTCAAAGGGAGGTTGTGGAATCCCCATCACTGGAGGTTTTTAAGAACAGGTTGGACATATATACCTGTAAGGGATGGTGTAGGTTTACTTCTTCCTGCCTCAGTGTAGGAGCTGGACTTGATTTTACTTTTTTTTCTCCTCCAGGTCCCTTTTAGTGCTACATTTTTATAATTCTTTGATTTTTATAGGGGACTGCTTGCTCTAGTGTAAATGAAACAGTCATTATGAGATATATGTGTATATCTGTGTGTGTGTGTATATATATGTGTGTATATATATGTGTGTGCGATAACAGACTATTTGGAACTACAAGAAACTTTCATGTAGTTTCGGTTTAAATGTGAATTTTTAGACATTTGCTTATCTGCACATTACCAGAATTTTAGGATGTTTTAGACTTCCGTTTAAACCATGTTTGTTACACTTGAACAAAGGGTATGAGATCTTTGCCTAATTTTCCTATGAAATATCAAAACTATCTTCTCAAGCCATCTTTCTTTGGAAAATATGATTATGCATATGTGACACATGCCCTTTGCTGGATTTTGCGTTAATTATGTAAGTAGCCCAGTTGGTGTGATATATAAATATTTTAATTGGAAACTAGAAGAGAAGTAGTGCTTCTAAGAAACATCATTATCTCCCAACACAAATTACCTTTCCTCATATAAAGAGTATTTCCCTAATAGTTTTTTCACAATGACCATATACTGTTGAACTGCTATTCTAATATGGAAAATCATTGCCACCTTAGCTCTTACAGATAAGCCAATAGCTTATCTGTAAGAGCAAGAGCTTCTTTTCTTAGCAGTTTAAATGTATTCTTATGTGGATGATACTACAGGAACGTTTCTTCATAATACAGATTCTTTTGGTTCATTTATATCCTTTAGTTTCTCTGATTATATAAGGGAACTTGGTTTGAAGTAAACCTGAAATAGTCAGCAAGCCATGGTGTTTTTAACAATTCACCTTTAAAAATACATATTTGTATATTTGTCACAATGAATGTGCAAAGGGTAGGGAAATAATAATCCAATTTTTTTAACTGAAACAACCAAATCACCTTTCCATCATAGATTCAAAACACTGAATAAAATAACTTTCTAATTAAAAAAAAAAAAACAACCGTCTTCTATTCCCACAAAATTATTTTTCTCTTTCTCATTCTCTCTGCTTCTGTGAGATTGCTCACAGAGAAAGGCACTACTCTATATGAATGAGGGTGGCAGAATTTGGACCTTAGGGAATAAGTAATTCCCTTGTGCACACTACAGTCTGCCATGTTTGAAAAAGGATGTTCCAGAAGAAGGGGAGAAGCATACATTGTAGATGTCTGGTGTTTGAGGGTTTAAATTTGTGATTCTGATCAGTTCCATAGGATGTTACTACAGCTCTCTTATAACTGAGGATTTTTGAAAAAACATCTTTCATCATGAGTCTTAAACCTGCCACTGAAATGCAGTGAATCTAAGTACATAGTCTGCGACCTGAGCTCTCTATGATTTCACAGTGTGTGCAAAGAACATACAGCAATGGGAACAAACATATCTTTCCAAGTCCTTAATGCTTCTTCCTTTTAAATAACTATGTGAACCTTGGCTGGTACCTGGCAGATAGAACCTCCTGCTGCTTCTGGGATTTCAGAGGGGAACAGCAGCCTGAGCTTCTAGCTGCCAGCAATCCTCAAGGTAGTCTACATGAACAGCAAGAGATCCTTGAGTGTAATGTTAACAGGCTTAATAGGAAGCATTCCTAGGGGATGGGAGATACATAAACAGAGAGCAGGGGGAAAAAATGGGACTCTGAAGCCTTGAAGAAGCGAGATGAGCTTGCTCCCTAACTGGCTCAGAGAAACCACTTCTCATGTAGAGAAATGATGGCTGGAAAAAAGCTGAAAGAACTTTCACTTGACAGAATCCTGGACTTTTCTTTTATGAACACATGATTCCCCAGGCTCCTTGACCTGAAAACCTATGGTGTTAATTTATTTCTTAGGGTGAACAGCTGCCTCATCAAAAGGTCTCTTAGAAAGTGACTCCTTGACAAACGCATGTCCCTGACTATCCTTCATCTGTTCTGGTTTTAACAAGTGTTTCCTTTCATTGCTAAAGCCCCCGAAATGTGGAGAGATTTTTTTCCTATTTTTGAGGGGTAAAGAGAGTAATAGATGTAAATGTTGTTCATAATCTGTCTAATTGGAAAGTTTCTATTTCTTCCATTCTGTGAATTTATTTCTGCAGTAAGGACAAAACAGAAGCCATTTTCTGAATTTAATAAATAAAGTTGAGAGTATCAGAGTCCTTGAGAACAAAATCAGTATGGACAATAAAGGCATTTCTTTGTACCTCCATTTGAGTGCATTGTTTGATAATGGTTGGATAGTTGCAGGACATCACCTCTAAAAACATCATACAAAGCTTTGTCTAGGGAGAGACTTTGTTTCTGGGTATTATTGGACTGCCGTGTAACCGCTATTTATAGACTCCTATATGCTCTCTCCCACACACCCTCCCCCACAACTGCTCACGGTTGCCTTCCTGGAAAATGTATTACCAACAGTTGTTAATTTTTTTCCTAGATCCTTAATTCTTTTCCAAGACTATACTTATTTTATTTTTCTGACTATATAATTTTATATGGAAATATCTGTACAAAAGCAATTTGCCATGATTCAGGGAACTGGACTATTATGGATATTTGTCTTTGTAATGTGATTACAGAGCCACTTACTTGGTCTTAATAACATTTGCCTATTATCGCGTATTAGATGCATGAAAGGAAAACAATGCAATTTTAAGCACAGAGAATGATGCTGAAATATGCTCATAAATGTTCCCTGGTTTATGAGCCATGGGCAAGAAGTAGGTACATTGCCAGAAATTACTGATTATATTTTGTGTCCATTTCAAGAATCCTAAATTTTAGAATTAAATCAAACTGTGTTACTAATGTTATATCAGGTAAAATGAGCTTTAGATTTTCTATGTCTTTTTGTATGTTTCCCCAGTAAACTACAATATATGCTTTTTTTTTTTTTTTATCACACTATTGGTTGATTTGGGGCCTTCATTTCTAGTACTCTGCTTTTGTTTGGCTGCAGTAATGTCATTTATGTCAGAACTATCCCAGGGGACTGGATGGTTAAGGAGACTGGACTATGGGTCTTTTCAGTTCTAAGGCCCTGATCTTACAATGAGATTCATGTGAGTGGATTCCTGTGCTCATGTGGAATCCACTGCAGTTTGGGGACCATAGTTATTAATCTGAATCCATTCCCAGTTGTTCTGGACTTGTTACCTTAAAATGCCTGATCTGTGTAAAATGAGTTTTTGTCTAATTTCTAATGTATTAAACCATTGGCAGATTTACTGTAAGTCTCAGTCGAAAGGCCATGAATTGATTTGATTTATAGAGGGCACTGCCATCAGACCTTGAAAGATAGACAAATATATTATACATACAAGAGGATATAAATCCATTATTATTGGAAGATGACTTTAAGAAAAAAGTTGCAGTCAAATATTCCTTCTGCTCACAGCAGCCTAGAAAGGGCAGAAACTTTAGATACAAGAATTGCCTTTTCTCTCCTAGTTACCTTATGATCACCCCTGTCATTTTTAAAGGATCTCATTGTAACAGGTTGCTCCCCGTTAAGGTGCCACTTGATATGCTGGGATACCACTGAGCCCACCTGTTCCGCCAGGGTGGGCCCCCTTCTAGGGCGCAACCCCCTGTGCTCCCTAGAATGGAATCCCCTGTCAGCTGTGGGCTTACGACTAACAGCCAGAACAGACCCTTCGCTGGTAAGCTTTGTACCCTCCTCTCTCCTCGAATTGGGTTTGCCTCCAGTTAGAGTCCATGGAATCTGCACCCACCGCAGCAGTCTCTAGGATTCCAACACTTTTTTCCTTTGGGCTTTCTGCGAGGACACATTTTTCTATGCATTTTAGAGTGAGTTCTGTTCCTTGCTTAACTGCCACTTCCTGGCAGCCAGCAACCTGGACAGACTCCGTACCATCAGGCAAAACACTCCCATCCCCTGAGGGGATAGCCACCGGACAGGAACTGGTTTTACCCATTCCCATTCCTTTGTAGCAAACTGCTTTGCCAGGGCTGCAGAGGAATTAGAGAAATTCTTCCATTTCCTCAGCAGTTTCTGTAGCTTGAGTCTTTCCCTCTGGGGCTTCAGCACAAGATTCTTTCTCGCTGCTGACAGAGCTCTGGACAGCCTGAGCCACATTAAAAAAATCGTTACCCAAAAGAATTATTGTAGGATTATGAGGAACCACAGCAACAGGCAATTCAGCTTGCAGAGCCCCAGTTTCCATGTGCATGTTAGCCAAAGGCACAAGAATTTTGTCACCTCCTACTAACAAAAGCTCTGCGAGCTGTCCTGGCAGAATGTCTTTCTCCTGAACCAGGTCTCTCCTGACCACAGAAATTTCTGCACCAGTATTTCTCCAGTCAGGGAATTCTCTGCCATTTACTCTAAAGGCTGTCAGGTACTTACTGCGTGGCTGTGCAGTGTCAATCTTAAAAAACCCTGTATGATAAGTGGCAATTGCCTGATGTGCCTCTGTGCTCTGGAAAAATGACAAGGAGTCCGGTGGCACCTTAAAGACTAAGGGATTTATTTGTGCATAAGCTTTCGTGGGTAGAAAACCCACTTATTCAGATGCATGGAGTGAAAATTACAGATACAGGCATAAATATATATTGGCACATGAAGAGAAGAGGGTTTCCATACAAATGGAGAACCAATGTTGAAGGCTAGTTTAGTCAGGGTGGATGTAGTCCAAATAAATCTGTTAGTCTTTAAGGTGCCACCAGACTCCTCATTGTTTTTGTGGATACAGATTAACACGGCTACCTCTCTGATATGCTGTGCTCTGGATAGCAGCTTTTCCATGAGTTACCTGCTGCTTGTTTCCACTAAGTACAGGGTATCTATTCCTTAGGTGCTCAGTGGAATTACAATGATAGTACCATCTGGGCTCTTCTGGTTTTACAGGGGATTTGGGACAAGGACTGGAGGAGTGAACTTGGGGAGGTGAGTGTCCAGCCTCCCATCCACCCTCCTTCATCCCAGGGGTAAATGAGGACCTTGCTTCCCACCAAACTTTAACCCCTCTGCCTGTGATTTATTCCTAACTGGTGCTTGGGATTGTTAAAATTTATCTGCAAAAGTTGCAAGTTCTTCAACCTCCTCTACCTTTTTATCCCATAAACAAAGTTTTACATCATCATTAGACACAGTCAGGAACTGTTCCTGAGCAACCAAATCACACATTGCTTCAAAGCTTATAATTCCTTTTTCCGTTACCCATTTATTCAGTACATCTCTCATTTAGTTCATATGAGTCACATTACTTAATCCAGCCCCTCTCTTACCGCGTCTAAATTTTACTCTGTAAGTTTCAGGTGTAAACTGAAACTGTTTCAAAACCAATTCCTTAAATTTACTATAGCTTGAAGCATCGCTCATTGGCATCTTATTGAATATGTCCAGAGCTCTCCCATTAAATTTTACAACCAAAGTCGTCATCTTTTGATCCTCAGGAATTGCATGGAGCATGCACAGCCTCTCAAAGGTGACGATGAAGTATTCAGCAATGTCCCCAGATTTGCTGTATGCTGGACACAAGCGCTTCCACTTGTGAATTTTTGGAGAGGTGGAGCTCCTGGGGGGTTCTGTCTCCTCCACTCCATTATGGCCAGTTTATGCTTCATTTCTTTGTCTTTCAGTTCCAGGGCATTTTTCTGCCTGTCTGCTTCTGCTTCTGCGGCTCTCTGGTGGCTTGCCTCTTGCTCATCAGTTTCTATCTATTTCAATTCTAACTGTCTCTTATGCATTTTTTCACTTTCTTCTACTTGCAATCTGTAGAGCTCCAACTCTTTGGTAGCTTCACTTTCTCTCGTTTTTATGCTTTCCCTGTTCTTACTTCTCTTGCCCGAAATAAGCAAACAGAAAATAACAAACCAGTAACCACTTTGTCTGTTTTCTAGCCAGCACACTTAAAACTTACTTAAAATCACCACCAGTGTCTCATAGCAATAAACTGTGCACATAATCCTTCTCGACTACGCCTCAGTGACAGGTTTTCCTCCCTTTAAGGTGCCACCTGATACCACTGAGCCTTCCTGTTCCGCCAGCCTGGGCCCCCTTTATGCTGTCTTGCTGAGCTGGGCTCTTAAGCCTCCATTAGCACACGCACAGGCAGGGCCATACCCAGCTGCAGAAAGACACAGAGACTGAGATCAGCTCTGGGAAGACTCAGCTTAAGGGACTTGCTCCAGCACCAAGTGGCCACCTCCCTTGGAGTGCAGACCCAAAGGTATATTTTCTTGCTCTGTATTGAAAAATCTGATAGCGCAAGCTCATAAAAATTCACCTTCTCCCTCAATGTGAAGAGAGCGATGCACAGCTCCTTGGCTGCCCACCCCGAGATATGAATTGCACAAACTGGGTTATGTTATAAACAAGAAATAAGTTTATTAACTACAAAAGACGGATTTTAAGTGATTATAAGGGATAAAGCAGATTACTAAGCAAATAAAGCAAAACAGGCAAACTAAGCTTGATTCACTAAAAAAAACAGGTTACAAAATGTAATTTCTCATCCTAAATGTTGAATTAGGCAGGATGCAGAGTTTCTGTAGCTCAGAGTTCCAGTTATTTCTTCTTACAGAGTGGACCCCTGTCTCAGTCTGGAGTCACCTCTGCATTTCCCTTCAGGTTAGTTCCTTTGTCCCTTCAGGTTCTTTCAGCAGCCCTTCTTCTTGGGTAGGCAATGGAGGAAAGCCGAGATCAGCCCCGTCCCCAGCCCTTAAAAAAGATTTACCTAAGGCAGGAATCCTTTGTTTGATTCCCCACCCCCCTACAGAGGAAAAGTACCAGCAGTGTCCAAGATGGTATTTTGTATCAAGTGATCTTATCACCTGACCTGATAGTGTCACAGCTACATCTCTTAGGAAGGAGAGAGATTAGAATCTTCACAGTCTTATTGGTTCTTCCTAATGGGTCATTCAGGGTGATTGCCTACTGTCTGGTTGGTGTTCCCCCCAAGTACATACACAGTTGTAATTGTTACATAGTCAATATTCCTAACTCTAGATACAGAAATGATACATGCATACAAATTGGATAATTGCATTCAGTAAATCATAACCTTTCCAATGATATCTTACATGAGCCATCTTGTAAAAAGTATATCTTAGTTATGTCATTCATATCACACACTCCATATTCTTCATAGAAATATGGTTAACGTCACACTCATCATCACAGCTGCCTAAAGGGATCCATGACCAGAGATCATGACTTTTTCTTCCAGAGGTGGTGGTGACTCCTGTGCTGTGTAGTTTACAACAAGGCAGATCTGATCCAGCTAGTGAGCAGGGAAAACAGAAGTCCTAAGTGCATTCTGAAATCAAGACTTCCTGTGCCACTGGACCAACCCAGCCCTATCCTTCCACTCCAGTGTTAAAATGCTTATCCTAGAAAATTAAGTAAGAATCTAAGGCTATGCTGTGTAGCATAATCAGCTGATAAGTGATATAAAACTACAGACCGCTTCAAAAGCCAGGAATTTAATGCATGTCCTTTTTCATTTTTGATTCAAAGGATGCTGTGACAATATGTACTCTGGGAATAGGAACCGCTTTTGGAGAGTCAATTCTGGATAACACCCCTCGCCATGCTACTATTGTTACCAGGGAATACAGTGAGCTCCTTCGAATTGAGCAGAAGGATTTCAAAGCACTTTGGGAGGTAAAGCCAAAAGACTTATTGAACAATTAATACAGTTAGAGAAAAGTGAAATGTATGTACATAATGACATTATGATTGTGTCTTAATGTGTTCAGTTTTAGCAGAGGAATATAATTTTTTAATTTTTTTTTTTTTTTTTTTGGAGAATGAGTTAAATCCACTTGTCCCTTTTTTGATACTTCATCTTCTGCAAGATTACATATCCTTATTAATATTTCTTCAAAGACCATCCTGTTTTTTTGTCTTGACAACTTAGCTTAATAAGTTACTCCACAAATGCATTAGTCTCCATCAACAAATAATTTTCTAATATTTGTTTTAAAATTTACTTTAACTGCTGTTTACTTCTCCCTTTAACTTATTTTGTAAAATGAAACTAACTCAGATTAACATATTCATTTGTGCCCTCCATTTGCTGGTTTGTCAGACTTCTATTTACTTTTGACACCAGCTAGTCGAATCACATAGCAGACCCTGATCAAATTGCACTTGCATATTGTTCCTCATTCCTCCTTGTTGTTATCACCAAATGGAAGAGTTTTAGAGCTGATAACTGACTGAAGACCACTTAAAAATTCACTGGTATTATTTGGCATCGTGAATGCTTGCAAAGCCCCCCAATACTTCCCTCTGTAGTGAATGTATGGTTCTTGAATCTGCTTTCTATTGTTGTTTAGTTGGGTGTCCCTGCCAAGCACGTGTCATTTGTGTGCTTGCATGCTTAGTTGGCAGATTTTAATAATTCATGTCTGAATTTTTGCAAGATTTGAAAAACATTACTGGCAATTGGAAGCCACCATTTAGGTCTAGTCCACACTATGCTATCTAATCCATATGAACGAACCGTTGGATCCATGCAGAGCCCTATTGATTTAACTGGAATCTGTACAAGTTAAGGGGTCCACCTGCACGTAACAGATTGTGGCCTCAAGGTGAGGTTCTGCAAGTAATAATTATGTTTAAAGAATGATTACTGCTTGTAGCATTCTAGCTTAGTTTCCTTGGCTGGTGTGGGCAAGGTTTGGGTTTTTTCCACTCTCTGTGACCTGTGTTAACAAAACAGTGCTATCCTCTAAGAAGCATTCTGGTAATATTATTATAATAAAGTTTTCAGAAAAATTTCCTGGCAGCATTGGTCAGAGAAATGTCACTAGTGTCAGTCCCCTGTAAACTTAGTTGTTCCAGGCATGTTTTATATAGTATAGCAGGGGTGGGCAAACTTTTTGGCCTGAGGGCCACATCGGGTTTCCGAAAATGTATGGAGGGCTGATTAGGAGAGGCTGTGCCTCCCCAAACAGTCAGGCATGGCCTGGCCCCCGCCCCAGCCCCCTATCCAACCCCTCCTGCGTCTTAGCCCCTGACAGTAGTCTGGGACTCCTGTCCCATCCAACCCACCCTGTTCCCTGTCCCCTGACAGCCCTTGGAACTCCCGCCCCTGACTGCCCCCCGCCACCCCATCCAACCTCTCCTCTCCTTCCAGACTGCCCCCGCAGGACCTCTGACCTCATTCAACCTCCCTGTTCCCTGCCCCCTATCCACACCCCTGCCCCCTGACCACCACCCCGAATGCCCCTTCCCTTATCCAACCCTCCCCCCACTCCCTACCCCCTCACCACGCTTCCTGGAGCACTGGCAGCGGGCAGCACTACAGCTGCACCACCCAGAGCACCAGGACAGGCAGCTGTGCCACCCGGCTGGAGCCAGCAACACCACCGCGCAGCATAGAGCACCGGTCAGGCCCCGGCTCTGTAGCTGCGCTTCCCCAGGAGCTTGTAGCCCCGCCTCTGAGAGCATTGCACCAGAGGCGAGGCGAGCTGAGACTACAGGGGAGGCGGAACAGCAGGGAAAGGGACTGGGGAGTAGCCTCCCCGGGCAGGTACTCAGGGGCCGGGCAAGAGGGTCCCGCGGGCTGTAGTTTGCCCACCTCTGTACTATAGCGTGGGCAGGGCATCAGAGTGCCAAGGTACTGTTGAAACATGTCTGCCACTGAACACACTGATAGTGGCAGACTTTGCTTCATTGGTTGAGCTTCTGTAACTTACAGCAGAATTTGGCCCAATGTCTTTAGCTCAAATAGAGCTGTAGGAAAACACTCGAGCAAATATGTGAAGAATGCTGTTCCTGCAATGCTCTAGGCTCCATCTCTCTTCAGATTTTACAGTGTTTAAGTGCCATGCTTAACTATGGTATGCCTTGACTATCTTGTAACTTGGTTTAGTGTTATGTTTACAGATGGCAAAACTTGTAATGCAGATGGAGTCTTGGATGTTAGTGATGGAAGAGAACAAACTTGGGCTCAGGTTTTGTCAGTTAAAATGCTTTTAGTTCACCTGTCCCTAGATGTAGGACAAGAGGTGTCATCTGTGACATCTAAGAGATTTCCTTTCTAAAAAGAAAGTAATTGGATCTCATCTTTGATAAATGGAAAAAAACAAAAAAAAACTTTAGCATATGGTTTGCTTTTTTCGATTCTGAACGTTGCATGCTTTTAAAAATATTTTCCTCTGTCAGAAGCACCTTTAAAGATGTTCAAACGAGAATTACAAAGCACTTTGAAAATATTTTTCCTTTGACTACTCTTACTTAAATGGTTGATACAAGGTTGTTTATTTTTACAGAGCAACTTTTACTTTTTATAATGTTGAAATTATAACAACCCAATCCAAAAATGGTAGCTTCCATCAAGAGAGAGCTGTCTTGGGAGCATTTAGCAGTCACTTTTCAGTGTATTTCTGACCTGTTACAATATTCTTTGTATAAAATTTTATGTGCTGCAGGTGTCACTCCTAGACTGTAGGTTGACTGGCATGTGCTTTCTGTGCACTTTCCAATCAAATTATTTCTGAATCTTTGAAGTCTTTCTTGTGGGCAATATTCCTGAACATCCTATACAACAGGAATGCTGAAGAAGTTAGCACTAGTTGGTATTTTAGCATGTATTAGCAGGACTTGAAAAGGGGTATTTGGTTTTGGAAGGCTGCTTTTGCCTCTATGCGGTACGTTAATTCCAAAGCCACAACATATGTGGCAGCTAAAAAATAAAAATTCTTTACAAAGAAAATATATATTCAAAATATGTGACTTCTTTATGAAAATCTCTGAAAATAATAGTAATATTATAATACTTTCATTGTACCATAAGTGTACATCTTTCCTTTAACAGTAACTTTTTGATGAGTTGTGGGACTTGTGTTGTTCAGGGCTTGTTCTAGAATCAGGTCACCTTTGTTTAGCCAAAGCAGATTATGGCACAGTTGTTCTGACGCAGTGAACAAAGACCATGCCATTCCATAACTTCTGTATTTACATTCATTAAAATGCTCTACATAACCAAGAATGGGACACAGATTAGTTTTCAGTGGTGTCCTGGGAAAGACAAGAGGACAACAATGTCAGCATCATTACAGCAAATATCTTCAGGAAATTTAATATTAAAATGCACTGCATACCATTTTCAGCCCTCTAGATAACTAGAGCTGAACTGCAGGGTTGGGATGGGAGAAGCTGTTTAGTTTCTTTAACAAATTCAGAAAGCCTTACTTTAAAATTCTATCTTTATAAAGTCACATCATGGTGCCAATTTTGAATCAATGCTATTTTCATACAATTTTCTCTGTATATTTATTTAAATCAAATTGTAAATTGGTTTTATGCCTGTATAAAGTTACATCACTGTAAGAAACAATATTATTGATCTTCTATATTGCTTCATATCCGAGGACACACACAACCTGATGATAAAGTGTGAGGATTTACGCCCCTGGTAGCAGGGCAGTGCAGCCTAGCGGCTGGAGTCTATAGCAGGGGTGGCAACCTTTCAGAAGTGGTGTGCCGAGTCTTCATTTATTCACTCTAATTTAAGGTTTCGTGTGCCAGCAATACATGTTAATGTTTTTAGAAGGTCTCTTTCTTTAAGTCAATAATATATAACTAAACTATTGTATGTAAAGTAAATAAGGTTTTTAAAATGTTTAAGAAACTTCATTTAAAAATAAATTAAAATGCAGAGTCCTCCGGACTGGTGGCCAGGCCCCGGGCAGTGTGAGTGCCACTGAAAATCAGCTCGTGTGCTGCCTTTGGCACACATGCCATAGGTTGCTTACCCGGGTTTATAGAATCGCCCCTGGTAGCAGGGCAGTGCGGCCTAGCGGCCAGAGTCTATAGAATCGTCCCTGGTTGCAGGGCAGCGCGGCCTAGCGGTTAGTCTCTCCCACTCTGCTGGGCCCCGACCCGCGTCCCTAACAGCAACATAGGACCTTGCCATTGGCTCAGCGGGGGGGGGGGGGGTCCTACCGAAACACGCTGAGGCTTACCAGGGGCAAGGTACCAGTCCGTCATCCCCCCGGGTCGCTTTCTACCGGCTTGAGAGTTGAGGTCTCCCACGAGTCCCTAAGTTCCCCATGGGTATCCGGGTCCGTCGCCTCCTCGGGCTCCTCCTGTAGTAGGGCTTCCTGCTGGCCAGGAGAAGCTTCAGTTCCGGGCAACTTCCAGGGTGGTGGCTGGTCCTCTGCAGGAGCTTCCTGGTTAGGGTCTTCCCCTGCAGCCGCAGGCCCAGACTGAGCTGAATTCCCTCCTTTTCTACTCTCTTGGAGCATGCCCAGTACGGCCAGGGCAGGACTTTCGCCATCAGAGCTCCTGGTTTGATGCTGCTGGGGCTAGTGCGGGGTGAGGCTGCCCCGTCACACATAGTTAATGTATATTTGGCTTAATACAGAACCTGTGACTTTTATTTTAATTACTGTAGGACTTCATGGACAAGACTTCACCCTCTACGTGAAAAGTAATGATTTACTTCTGTACAGATTTTTATGAGGAGTCTTTTTTCCTCCCTGAATTTTATAGACTTTGTATATATGGAAATACAGTAGTTCTACCAGATATGTGTAGGAGGGAAGGCAGCTTGTGTTTCTTGGGAAAGATTATTGAAAAAATAAAAGGATATTCTTTCTGCCCTTTAAATACAGACAGGATCTTCTATGACCTTCATTTTTAATACTCAGGGAATAAGCCAGTCAAAACAGATGATATCGTCCTGATAAGAGCAATTACCAATGAAAATGGTCTAGTCTTTTCTCTAATGCCTACGTCTGTTTAAGCAGCACCCTGTTCATGAACATCTGCTCAGCCTCAGAGTGTGCTCATCCTCAGAGACATCTGGTTTTACACCAACAGCTGCTGCAGCACATTGGAGAAGATGAAATCTCTGGCTAAGTTCTTACAGTGAGCTGAACTTTATTGCTTGACAAAGAAACTCTAGGAGGAGTGCAGAATCTCCTGTGTCCTACTTTTGTGCACTGGCTTATCTCTGGTCTTCCTCTTCAAGGAGTGTTAACACAGTCAAAAAATATTCTTCATGTGAGAACTTATTAGTTGCTCTGTTAGCACTAGACTTACATGGTGTTTTGTGAACGTATACTAAGAGACATTCCCTATCCCAAAAAGAACTTACTTTCGCCTTTGGCATTATCAAGTTAGTACAGAGCTACTTCCGAGCCCTGCATACTGCAAAGGACTAAGAAAACCATATCCAAAAATAAACGTTAAGGCAGAAACTACACACCAGGAGCTCTGGTCATGCATATCCTGTTGGGTCTGTGGTTCGCTCTGCCTCCAATTTTCTGATTCTTTTACACAGACGAGGAAAGAACTACATTGATTTGTATGGTGTATCTGTTATTGGAGTTCCCTCACTACTCTATCCACAAACTTTGTCCTTTCATGCAGTTACAAACCGACTCAAACTATGACAGGAAGGAAGTGCATCTGCTGGGAGGTGACTTATTTTTAGAAGTCTTTCCTACTACTGTGAATTGCTCAAGCTTCTTGGATAATGCACAAACAGCTAGTTTCTTCTTCTGTGGAATAACATACATTCCTTGAAAGATATTTGATCATGATTAAATGAAGAACTGATCTTTACTTGGTGTGCAGTAACGTTGGAGAGAGAAAGAGAGCTGGCCTCTACAAGGTCAGAACGAATACTTTTATTCTTTTTATTCGCATTCAGCAGCATTATACACATTACAGCCTGATAAATAATAGTGTAACTTGTGTCCTGCTGTTGCCCTTCCGATGGTATTCTAGCAGCCCTCAGTGTGTCTCTCTGCATTGAAATCAAAACTTCTGAAAAAAATGCTTTCCCTTGGAAAGTTCTAATGTTACCATTTAATGAGCTGGTCAAAAATGGATCCTCTGTGAAAACACAGGAATTTACAAGTAGATGCAGTGGAAATTTGTTTAAGAAATACAAATATTGAACTGTGTCGTGACTTGAATGTTCCATAGTATTAGATGTGAACTTTTTGAAAGGGTTGGTTAGGTTCTCAAATAATCAGATTAGCGGCAATTACTTTGCCCTTAGTGCACATGTACATGATGTCTGTCTGACCTTTCTAATGCAGTCTTCATCTTAGGATGCAGGCACCAATTTTATGTCAGTGGGACTTCTGTGTGGATCTTAACAACAGGCTGGATGTGTAAAGATTTTCATTCATTTATATTTTCCATTTGATCATTCTTCTTCAACACAGCAAATGAGTTATTTATCTAAACAGTACTGTGTCATTATTAAATTGCATGTAAGTGTTTTGGAATTAAATACAGTAGGCTATTTCTGAGAGGTAGGATTTCCCTTTCGTCTTGATAAGTGGAGAACATACATTAAATATTGGTAGAAAAGAACCTTCTGTTTTCTCTGTAGTAGAACCTTTCTCAGAATACTGTTTCTTGTGTAAGGAATACTGAGAATCTCGAGTCAGTGTCAGCACTTTCTAATTCACCTTTTCATCATTGAGTATTGCATAGCTGATATGTTTCACAGTTAATTTGAGAGGGAGGGTAAACTAGATACAAGAAATGAAATATTGAAATAAAAATGCAAGAGAAAAATCAGATTCAAGTCCAGACACCTGAATGGTTTGGTTGATTTATGGTATACTATTTTGACAGTTTATTGCTCAGTAATCAGTTGCACAAATCATTACTATAATTTAATTACCACTAGGCAAGTACAGTACAGATATAAAACCATATAATTAATAAAGTGAAGAATATTTAGCTTGATGGGATGATCGGGTGATTTAAAATAGTGAAGTGTTGAGACCCACATAAGTATAAGAAATGTGTGCATGGAATACTTAGCTATGTGTAACCACTTAATGGCATCCTCTTCATTGGCTGCTGAAACTCGACTTGGATAGTTCATTTCTCTTATATGGGTTTATTTAAGAAATGGAAAGTTATAGTAGATTGCTGTCTGAGCATAGCATCAGGCAACCTGTCAAATACTTGTTTAATCAGACTGAAGAAGAAACAGTCCATGTAATAAGGTAGACAACACACATTACAGGAAAATAAAAATATGGAGAAGTACAAGCTTGTAAAATCTAGTGTCTTGTGTAGTTCGGAAATACACACTTGACCATCAGATGCTCGTGCAAAGGAACAGAGCTAATGTGAGAGATGCTGAGAAATGTAGTGGTGATTGGCAGACAGAAGATTGTTGCTGGAGTAACATTAAAAAAGTCAGAGCATATGCTAATTACTAATACGACAGTAAACACAGATTTGGCAGAAAGTGGGGGAAAAGCTTCTTACGCAGCCAACATCTCACCTTCGTATCTTGCACAGTACTTCTCTTACGTGTTTTACCAGCATGAACAAGGAGAGCTTCCAAAATATTTATTACACTCAAATTAGTGTCAGATTTTGCTCTTCGTTACACTGGTATCAATTCAGAGTTACTTCCATGAAGACAGTGAAATAATACTGGATTTACACAGGTATGACTGAGAGCAGAACTGGCCCAAAGTGTTGCTATTACTCTGGATTTGATTATTTTGCAATATGCTTTTACAGTTTGTTCTTTAGTTTTAAATGTTTATTTTCAAAGAAAAATGCTTAACTTTAATAAATGATTCTCTGTCTGGTAGTGCAGATGTAAATCAATATGGAATGAAATTCTAGCCGAGTAGGTGAATTGAAGAGTACACCAGAAGAAGCTGAAATTGTGTAAGAACACAGCAATAATGGAGCTGTGCTGGTGGAAGGTGGAATGCTGAATACTTGCCCAGGTTTTGTGGCTCTGTGGCAGGCCATAATGGGTCATAAGAATGTACCTCAGCCAGGGGGCTTTGCTTAAGCAAAAGTCTCTCCAGCAGTATTTGTTCCCAAGCCCTCCTCAACTGCTTTTGAGATAAGTTAAGAGACTTTTAGTAAGGGAGCAGACATAAGATGGAACCTTTCTTTGATAAAATTCTTGATAATGGCAGGAAAAAAATAGGCATCCATTTGAGGTTGGGATGTTTTCTTTGTTTGAGGAGACAGTACATAACAGATATCAGGTGTAGTTTTATTTGCAATCAGGGAACACCATGGAGTCCTGTCACATATACTCTGTGTGTGTGTGTGTGTAATTATATATATATTATATACACACACACTATGGATGGACAAAAGACCTACATCCATACTTACTGAGAAACAGCTAGTTATCCAACGCTTCAACATAGTAAAGAGGAAGCTGCTCTCACAGCTTGAGATAGACCAACTCCACATTACATCCCAGACTCAAGAAGACCTGGAAGAACAAGTGGATGTGCAGCCCACACCTGAAGCTGAAACTTCACTGCCACCCCCTCCATTGCAGAGCACAGCAGCTGATATGAGGCATAAGATCATGGAAAAACTAGCTACAGTCAATCCTCGAGACCGATTACCAAAGCTCAGTGGAGAAGTACCATCAGATAGTATGTTAGAAGATGCCAATAGAGCCCTCATGACAATCCCTACTACCACCATAACTCAAACCAATGAACTGGTATACGCTACAGCCTCTGTAATCCTGGAGATGCTTGGCTACACGATCAAGAAGAACAACAGTATGTACCCACCCTGGAAAATGAGGTTGGAGGATAAGATCAAGGCGACTCGGAGAGAAGTTAGTCAGCTGGTGGAACTACAGAAGGGTGTAGAGATTAAGGATAAGACTCGGCTACTGAAAAAATACAAGGGCCTGACTCCATCTGAAGCCCTAGAGACTGCTAAACAAAGGCTCACAGCACTGGCTACCAGGCTAAGGAGATACACTAGAGAAGCAGAGGCCAAAAAAGTAAAAGCCCTGTTCTCCAAAGAACCATCCAAGGTGTACTCCCAGCTGCAGTGCAACAACACAATAACAGCAGAGCCACCAGCAGCAGAAACTGAACAGTACTGGAAGAACATATGGGAGAAAGAGAAGACTCATAACACCAGTGCAAAGTGGCTGCAGGACCTGAGAACAGAGCACAGCAATCTCCCAGAACAGAAACCAGTCACCATCACAGTAGAAGACATCCAGCAGCGGGTCAAGAACATGAAGAGCTGGACAGCACCTGGACCAGACATGATCCACACCTACTGGCTAAAGAAACTAACAGTAGTGCATGAACGCCTAGCAGCACAGATGAACCAGCTGCTAGCAGCAGGCTCCCACCCAAACTGGCTAACACAAGGAAGGACAGTGCTGATCATGAAAGACCCCTGCAAGGGGACAGAACCGTCCAACTACCGGCCAATAACCTGCCTCCCCACAACATGGAAAGTCCTATCAGGCATCATAGCTGCCAAGCTACAGGACCACATGGGCCAGTACATGAGCACAGCTCAGAAGGGCATTGGGAACAACACCAGAGGCTCAAAACACCAGTTGCTCATAGATAGAGCAGTCGCCCAAGACTCAAGGTCTAGACAGACCAATCTGAGCACAGCCTGGATTGACTACAGGAAAGCCTACGACTCAATGCCGCACACGTGGATCTGTGAATGTCTGGCGCTATACAAAGTCAACAGGACACTAAGGACCTTCCTCAAGAACTCAATGGGACTATGGAAGACAACACTAGAAGTCAACTCAAGGCAGCTTGCACAAGTGGCCATCAAGTGCGGCATATACCAAGGTGATGCACTGTCCCCGCTGCTGTTCTGCATAGGCTTAAACCCCCTCAGCCAGATAATCACAAGGACTGGATACGGGTACAGGTTCAGGAGTGGAACTACCATCAGCCACCTCCTCTACATGGATGACATCAAGCTGTATGCTAAGAATGAACGAGACATCGACTCGCTAATCCACCTGACGCGGATCTACAGTGAGGATATCGGGATGTCATTCGGACTGGAGAAGTGTGGCCGGATGGTAGTGAAGAGAGGGAAGGTAGTCAAGACTGATGGGGTGGAACTACCAGCGGGCCACATAGCAGACATACAGACCAGCTACAAGTACCTTGGCGTCCCACAGTCACATGGAAACCATGATGAGGAGGCAAGGAAGACAGCAACATCCAAGTATCACCAAAGGATAAGACAGGTCCTGAAGAGCCAGCTCAGTGGGAAGAACAAGATCCACGCCATCAACAGATACGCCCTGCCGGTCATCAGATACCCTGCCGGTATAGTGAGCTGGCCAAAGGAGGACATGGAGGCTGCCGATGTGAAGACCCGGAAGCTCCTCACAATGCACGGAGGTTTCCACCCCAAGTCCAACACCCAGAGACTGTATACCAGCCGGAAAGAAGGCGGGCAGGGCTTGGTGAGCGTCAAAGCCACTGTCCTGGACGAAACCCGGAACATCCAGGAGTACATCAGTAAGATGGCCCCCAAAGATGAGCTGCTGAGAGAATGCCTGAGGCAGCAGCAGACATGGGAGGAAGACCAAGCAGAAGAAGTGCCATGGCAAGACAAGACCCTGCATGGGATGTACCATCGACAGATAGCTGAGGTGGCTGACATTGGGAAATCCTACCAGTGGCTGGAAAGGGCTGGACTAAAAGACAGCACTGAGGCACTGATCATAGCAGCACAGGAACAGGCACTGAGCACCAGATCCATTGAAGCAGGGGTCTACCACACTAGAGAGGACCCAAGGTGCAGACTGTGCAGAGAGGCCTCAGAGACAGTCCAACACATAGTGGCAGGATGTAAGATGCAGGCAGGAACAGCATACACTGAACGGCACAACCAAGTGGCTGGCATTGTGTACAGGAACATCTGCACAGCGTATGGGCTAGACCCTCCCAAGACCAGATGGGAGATTCCACAGAAGGTTGTGGAGAATAGCAGGGCTAAGATTCTGTGGGACTTCCAGATCCAGACGGACAGGCAGGTACTGGCCAATCAACCAGACATCGTGGTAATAGACAAGGACCAGAAGACAGCGGTGGTGATAGATATAGCAGTGCCAAGTGACAGCAACATCAGGAAGAAGGAATATGAGAAGCTGGAGAAGTACCAGGGCCTGAAAGAGGAACTAGAGAGGATGTGGAAAGTGAAGGCCAAAGTGGTCCCAGTGGTGGTAGGAGCCCTCGGGGCTGTGACTCCTAAGCTGGGTGAGTGGCTCCAACAGATCCCAGGAACAACATCAGAGCTCTCTGTCCAGAAGAGTGCAGTGCTAGGAACAGCTAAGATACTGCGCAGAACCCTCAAACTCCCAGGCCTCTGGTAGAGGACCCGAGGTTGAGGAAGACACATACCACCCATACCACCCAACTGAAAGGTTGTTTAATATTTTTTACCTCTATTTATGGCTTGAATTAAATGTTAACAGATGAATTTTTATTTCCAGTCATGGATCTGTCATCTCATTAGATGTTTTTAACAAAGTACGGTCAGGTCTGGTCAGTTCTTGAGTGGGAGACCTCCAGGGAAAACCGAAGGTGCTATCCAGAAGTGGTTCGGAGTATCTCAATATTGTGTCTCTGAGACTGCAGCAAACCAGAGGTGCCTTATAATGCTCTTTCAGATCTATAAAGATATAAAGCTGAAGCATTGACCACTGTGGTTATGAAAGATCACATGGCACATTTGAAAGAGTGGGCAAATTATATTCTGCCTTCCTGGGTAGTTTTCATTTGGATGTATTCATCACTTCTTGTAACAAAACTGTTGTATATTATGTAACACTCTATGACAAATCTATCTTCTGTGAGGACTTTTCTGGTAATTGCCTTAGAAGAGAAATCACCAGCTGTTCAGAATTTCCATGGCAGTCATCCAGAGGAATTTTTCTCTTGGAGCTGATGGTGCTGGTGAGCATGCTGAACTGATTTTGTAAATGCTTACAAATAATGTAGTGGGATTATGTTCAGTAAGATCATAATCAATGGTGATCTACTCTGTTTCAATTGATGTACTGTGTCCTTATGAATAATATCGCAGTATTGCCATGCAGATGCAATTTATGCGAAAGACTAAAGGGGCCAAGTGGCATGAAATCCACTTGTCTACTCAAACATTTTAGTTTGTGGCAAACTGGGGTGTAAATTTACCCCACTCTCGTCTGCCATGCACTCTGTGTGGGCCCTGCTGCTGCACACTAATAGGCACTTTGAGCTACTCCCATGTCAAAGCAGTGTTTCCATTTCACTTTAGTTATCCTTAGTTTAAGGTGACAGAGTCTTGGGAATCTCCTTAAGCAATTAAAATGGTGGTCTCTGCAGATGTTTTGAGGCTGCTGTTTCTCCTGGAATTTGTACAGCTAAAGTTGCATTTTACCCAATGAACTTGTTTTATTTTTAATTAACGCTAAAAGCACTTTTGATCCTGAGCAGCCAGCTTATATTTTTAAAATGGCATCTCTGTCATTGTATATTATTCCTTCATTTAACATATTCCAAAAAACACAACTCTCATTTTAAGAAGCATAGCTCTGGACTTCAGTTAATAGAAAGTAATGAATGGAAGAAAGATTTGCAAAACAGTCTCACTGTCTTTCTTGCCAGATGTTCACTTTTCTTGTTAAATGTTTGCTTCAGTGACAAAGAGTGCAGTACCATGTGCACACAAGAAAATCACTGCATTAAAATTTAATTAATCTTGTCCAGAATTTGTGTTAAATTGACTGGAGCTTTGATTCTGACTGGATTTGTAGTTGGTGAGGACTTTCATCGCCTTAGAACGGATACCAAAGTAATCAACTGCGAAAGCTGTGCTTATACTTCTGGATCTTTTGATTTGACACAGTTTATCCATTCTTCTGCTCAAGCTCATGGTTATGGGGATGAGGTTATTTTGGGCATTGACCCTTCCTAATCTCTCAATGTTGCCATCTCAGTTTTTGGTTTCTTTACAAATGAATCTTTCTTTTACATCTTGCATAAAAGATTGATCTGTTATCCACCCCAGAGACAGTTCAATTCCTTCAGGTTTTGAAGTAAAATAAATTCATTACTTAGTTAGAGGTTTTCTTTTAATAATGAGATATATTGCTGTTTTATGTAACTCTACAGTGCTGGGTATTTCAGTGTGTCTCTTAAAGGCATTGCTTTAAAGAGCATACTATGTCTGTGTGCTTGGTGCTTATGCTTATAATGGACAAGACACATAATATCATTTATTGCATCAATATATGTTTTAACATTTTACATTTTTAATCCATCAGTTTCAGATGCTGGCAGTTTAAAAAAATTAATATACAGGTCCTTGATAATAAACAGTGGAAGATCTTTTTGCAGATTAATGAGCAAGCAAGCAAACAGAAAAGCAGTGATAGTGCATCAGATTGTACCCTGTTCACTTTTCTGATGTGTAGCGTAGTTTTTTATAAATATTTTTATAAATGTTTGTGAATAACACATAAGACATGCCTTATAAAGCCAACTTATTGTTGGTTTCCCCTTCCCAGAGGCTTGAGTAGCCTTCATCTAAGCAAATCCAACTATTTAAATCTAATTTAGGTGTGTAGTGTAAGCAATGGTCTAATTTAAAAAAAAAAAAATTAAGTTCTTGGCCTGTGTAGGGTATAACAATTCTGGGGAAAGGAAATGCTTTTAATTGAATATATTCCAAGTTTTAAAATAGAACTTCTCCCCTTCTAGGGTATAAACAGGAGACCCTTTGCCCTTTCCTTGAGGCTGGTTTCTCCTACCATCATGGGTGAAATCCTGACTTTATTGAAGTCCATCGGAGTTACTCTGTTGACTTCAGTTGGGCCAGGATTTCATCCCAGATTACCACTTCTTGTTTCCTTTTTGGACCTGCAGTTTGGCCATCTCATAATCTATTGACACCAGGTTTATGTTCTCTGCATCTTTTGCCACTTCCTTGCTGTTTCCACATCTTTACCTAGGTGACAGGAAACGACAGGGTTGGGCTGTCAAGTAGATTTGAGGGCCAGTTGTTCAGACAGGTATAGGGATATGTATTTTATAGTTATAAATTAAAAGCAATAGATATGCTCAGGTAAGTCAAATTAAAGACTTACAAATTATACAAATTCCATATGCACCAGACTAATCTAACACTTATACAGGATCCATCCAGTGAGCCATATTCCAGTATTATGTCTCCAACTCTGCCCTGTACCAAATGCTTCAGAAAAAGGTTCAAGAATCCTTGTGTAACAAGGCATGCTGGCACTATTCTGTTCCTGTTCCAGCCCAAACAAGAACGTAATTCTGAGACTTTGTTGTTTCCAGGGTTGATGGGAGATAAAGCCACAGCAAGAAATGCTGGGGAGACACGCTATGGGATAAACAAATTATGTGTCATAGTCATTTGTTTGAGGGCAATTATATAATCGGAGTTTAAAATTGCCATCCTACGTTTAGTATTTATTGATATAAATTCAGACTGCTTATATATAGCCTCCAATCTTCTCCTGAGTAATCTGTCTTTAATTTTTGCATTCTACCTCCTGGATGAGCTTTGAGAATATCTCTTTGACTGGCAATCAAAAACATCATCTTGGAGTATTAATCACTCAACTTTCCAAATATAGCTGAGACTCATTCAGTTATTTCCCCAAACTGTATTAATATATTGTTTGAGTAACAAAAATGGGCAGAAATGACCAGCTGTAATAGCATATATTTTGTTTTATTGATATTTCTTTATCAAACACATCAGTCAACCTAACTATGCCTTTTCTACATGCAGTTTAAAATAGATACCTAAATAATATACTAGTTGATCTAGAGTTTATATTAGATATACTGTTATGTAACATAACATTACATAACTATAATTATTACTATTGGGTTGTATAATCTAATTTTGATGAGTTAATCTTTCATATTGGAATATTTTAATATGTTTAAAAAAATAACATCAACATGATGAATCCTCACTACAGCATTCAGCCAATAATATTTTGGTGAGAAGTAGGCAAAGTCCACCTTCTATATCAGGAGTCTGATTTGTCTTGTGCACCCCAAGTTTCACCTCACTTAAAAATCACTTGCTTACAAAATCAGACACAGCACACTATTACTGAAAAATTGCTTATTGTCTCATTTTTGCCATACAATTATAAAATAAATGAAATATAAATATTGTACTTATATTTCAGTTGTAGTATATAGAGCAGTATAAGCAAGTCATTGTCTGTAAGACATTTTAATTTGTACTGACTTTGCTAGTGCTTTTTATGTAGCCTGTTGGAAAACTAGGCAAATATCTGTATGAGTTGAAGACTTCAGCGTACCCTTGGGATAGACGTACCCTGGGTTGAAAACCACTGTTCTATATGATGTATTGGATCTGGGATTAGCCTACTGTGCAGTCTTCAAAAAATATATATTCCTTTGTTATCCCATGTAACCATGTGTGTAATATCTATATGTATTGTGTGTGTGATTAATACAATATGAATGTTAAATATAACTGTGTGTGTTAAATGATATAGCTTATCTTGCTCTCACCAGCTGATACAAGGCAATACCATAAGCATGAAAGGAAATAACCCTCATTGGACATCTGATATGTAGCTTTGCAAAGACTGGAGCCAGCAGTTGGAATCTGCTGGATGAAAAACAGCTCCAGCTTTTCATTCCACCAGCAAAATGTAGGGCACCAGTATCAGAAGATGCCACCCATCTGCCAAGTGATTCCAACACTGTAGACTCACTCTTAGAGTGCTGGGAAATAATAAACCAAAATGAACATTGTCCTCAAGTAAAAATAAACCCTCAGCCTTTGGCTATCTTACTTCTGTTGCCCCTAGACCAATCATTTATTTTTTTTATGCTGTACACATTCATATGTGTACATATTCCAAGGCATGCTTTGGGCTGTGCAGTTTGACTTTTATCTGAATTGGGTCCTGGCCAACTAAATCCTCCTATGGTACTACAAAAAATTGTATTTTTCTTAAATTTAATTTTGGGGAAATTTTTTTTGGCTGATATATGCTCTTTTGTTTAATTATCTCTGGAGGTAATACTATAATGTCTATCTATTTTATCTATCTTATCTATCTACACACACTCAAAAGCCTGTTTCCTTTCTGCCTCCATTTCCTGGACATAACCATTGTATTGGTTCACTTTTCTTCCCCAAATGTATGAATGTGATTTTTAACTTTGTTTTTGTCATTTTTAATGTTTCAAAACTCTACACCACCTTTGCAGCTCTTATCCCCCATGAAGTCAAAGCCAAAATTCCCATTGACTTCAGTGGTGCAGGAGCATGCCCTGAGCTCTCTGGCAATCCCTGGCTGCTGGAAATGTCCTTTGGAGCCAGTAAATAGGTGCACAGCAGTACAGTCATGAGGGCTGAAAAAGTCCCTTCATTGTCTCAGGATTCACACTCCCCCATCAGTTAGACAAACCCTTGCACTCTTTCAACTGTGTTGCCTATGGGAGCACAAAGTCGTTTAGTCACTTAAGTAAGCAAATATGACACTGAATACACAGAAGTAGCAGGTTTGATTGTTTAGAAGACATCATTTTACATAGTGCCTTTTCAAGTAGAATCACATCTTACACTATCCTAGAGCATAGAATGGCTGGAGCATTTACCTTTGAGTTGCTGTATTATTGTGAGCTGTGCTGAGTGCTTTGAGCTATATCAAGTATGGCATGAAACCTATGATAGAAAACTAAATTCTATTCTATAAATAACATTAAAGTTTACCAGTAAATGTTGGCAATATGAATGAACAACAACTCCAATTTCTTTACATAAATGTGACCCAATTCTATAATATATGTGTCAGATGTATATCAGTGGGTGTTATTTTTTCAAAGTAGTTAGTGCCTGAGATATGGTTGTTTAAAATATTATATATTGTGAGATGATGGTAGAAAGTCACACTGAAACTCTTAGCAGGATATTTCTGTCAGATGTGATTATATTCATTTTGTACTGGGAGTTGCCTCATGAAGAATGATACCCATTTTAATAAATAAATTTCTTACACTGAGGCACAGATTTCTTTTGTTTTTCCTCAACAAAATGAAGGGTTTCCTGCCTCTGTGCCTGTCTGATGAATAATATAATGAGACTTCAGGAAGTGACAGATGGTACCAGTCAGGTCATAAGTATTTGTATTTTAACTGAATTATTGACAACTTTGTGCTCTCAAATCATATCTAATTTCTATACAGTTGAGACCTGCAGGACATACTAGAAATATCTCAGGAATCTAGCAGAGCAATCATAATCTTACGTGATGGTACTTGTTGTACCCAGATGCCCTATATTATATCATCACCTACTTTTTATATAGCACCTTTAATCAGTAGATCTCTAAGCACTTTACAGAGGAGGTCAATATAATTATCCCTATTTCTACACATGGGGAAAATGAAGCACAGAGAGGAGAAGTGACTTTCTCAGGATTGCTCTGCAGGCCCGTGAAGCCCAGTCCAGTGCTCCATCTACTATGTTGCTGGTGTCCATTAATTGGGCAGTGTCTTTGGGCAGGATTGTCAATTAATCTCTCTTGAATATGATATAGTGCATAGATGTGCTGGGCAGGAGCAGACAAGAGCCCGTATAGTTCCAAGGGGAAAGTGATCTGCTACTTGTAACACTAGGAGCTGTGCTGACTAGTTTATTGCGGGCGGGATAGTAGCCCAGCAGAAACTGCTCCCCAAAGAAAGTGGCCCCAGTGCCCAGTCTGTACCCATTTGAAGTCAATAGGAGTGACAGGTGCTCAGCGTCACTCAAGATTAGACTCTTACATTGTAAACTGTCTTTGGAGCAGTGATTGCATACATCCATAAAGCACTACGTACACTGTTGCTGTATACGAGTTGGCTGTTGTTCTCTGCATCCAACCTGTGTGCTATATTTCTATCTTGTTTCAGAGTAAAAAAATATCCTGCATAAAGATTCTCTCTGTGTGGATAAAGATTTATATTCTTCTTTCAGTTTTCATGGCATGCATAAAGTTCCATTAACATTTTAAGGGCCAAATTCATGCTTAGCATAAAGTCTATTTGTTACACTGGGACTCAGTTTGGCCCATAAAGTTAGTTATAACTAGTTCTTTTATGCAAGGGGAAACGCATGTTTAGAGGTCAATGGAGCCTTTTAAGAAAGATCAATATCTATATAAGCCAGATTCTAAGATGGTGTAAATAGTTGGTTCATGATGTTGTTCTAATTTTAAAGCTTGTGCTTTAAATAAATTGGTAGTCTCTAAGGTGCCACAAGTACTCCTGTTCTTTTTGCTAATTTTTATATTATCTTACTTCTTGGGATTTCACTTTTACTGTGGAAGTCAGAGAATTCCTTTGCTTTAGTCTAGGAAATCTGCTACAGTTTTCTGCATGTACAGAAAAGCTTTCTCCCTCCCTCCCTCCCCCTGCTGCCCTCTCCCCTCCCCATAAGAAGTGAAAGAGGTCACTCTTCCTGAGTTTATTTTGGAAAGTTTTTGATGGACTCATTTAACCTGTGGTTTACTTGGAAAATAGCAGTTTTACTGTGGAGATTAGGTCAATTTCCAAGGACCTTTGTAATGACTAGAGCTAGATCTGAATTGAGGAGTGGAGGCCCAGACAGCATCATTACATAGCATGGGGCTTTTATGCCAACCCTGAACTTTTTAAAGGTCAAATTCTGCTCTTGGATACATATGAACAGCTTCTACTTGAAGTCAATAGGTCAAATGGAATTATGTTTGCTTACGTCAGTGCTGGTGTTAGCCCAATGGTTGCTGCTCATGTGTCCAAAGCAGAATTTGTCCCATACTGTTTGCAGGGTTCTAGTGATGAATTTCAGTTGTGAAGGATTGATTACAACTCTTTGAAAAATGGATTCCATATCATGGTGATGTTTTTATTTATCCATTTTAGTATTATTTATCCTATGTTTTTATAAAATCTTATAGATGGAATAATTGCATAGTACTTTTTTGGTGGTGTTTTTTGCTTAAAAACGTAGCCAAAATTCTAGTAAAGTTGTCCAATATTTCATTTACGAAAAGGATGTGTGAGGCAACAGAATACTGACAAAGTTGTTGCCACATTGCAGAAATGCAGTATAAATCATATACTCTAAAATCCAAAAAAAGCTTTTATAGTAAAAAGAAAAAGCAACCCTGTTTTGAAAACTGTTAAAGAATAATGAATGCTGTCTTTATATTAAATATATTCCTTTTTAAGTGAACACATTTGAATGGCTTTCTTTGTATAAGAATGACTTTCTGTAATAGAAAACTCTAAGCATGTGACACTCCCCAAAATCAGGACTCCTCAGCATGAAGAAAATAAATAGAAATATATATAGAAGTTTCTGATAACCAGCATTTTCTTCTGAATGATATCTTAACGAAAAGATTAACTGTAAAGATTCTGCTGGGTTACAAGACTTGAATCTCCTGCGTTGTGGACCTGTATCTTGTCATTTTTTCTGCCATATCAAAGCTCTTCTTTTGCACTTGGCATTCATCAGACTACTCTATCAGGAGAAGTGGGATAGAATTCTTATATTGTCAGTTGCTCTGAGTGGCAAGTTAAGGAGCAGCAGCAAAGATTATATATTCCAAGGCTTTTTGGACTGAGCAGGCTGAGTTCTGGCAAATTACATCATCTTAAATCTGTATTCCTAGTAGAAGCATAGGGTGATATTCTTTCTTCATTTACAGTACATCCATGCAATCCTCTTGATTTCATTGTGATTGGTGATGTAACTGAGGGTAGAATTTGGTCCATAGTGTTTACTCTAGCACAGCGGTTCTCAAAATGTGCATCGGGACTCCAAAGTGGGTTGCGACCCCGTTTTAATGCGGTCGCCAGGGCTGGCATTACACTTGCTGGCCAAAGCCTGAGTGCTACTGCCCAGGGCTGAATCTGAAGCCCAGGGGCTTCAACCACGGGTGGTAGGGCTCAGGTTACAGCAACCCCGCCTGGGGCTGAAGCCCTTGGTCTTTGACTTTGCCCCCCCTCACCACCTGAGGCAGTGGGGCTTGGGTGGGCTCAGGCTTCAATTCCCCCCGCCTGGGCTAATGTAGTAATTTTTGTTATCAAAAGGCTGTTGCAGTGAAATGAAGTTTGAGAACCCCTGCTAGCACATAATACAAGACTTCATCTAGTCCTGTGTCCAATCTCCAGCAGCAATCAATATCTGATAGTTTAGAAAGGTCAGAGGGGAGGAGGGGGGACCTTTTATGAACCTTGCCATTTATTTATACATTGCTAAATACAGAGGGAAACAACATGCTGAGAGAGAATCCTGGAACTGGATAAATAAAAAGACTGGCATGTTTCTTTCCTCTCAGCCCTCGGGACTTGTTTCAGCCTCATCCCGTCTTTTAGAACTAGAATACAACTTTTTTTTAAAATCAGACTTGTAATTAATTGAAAACAAAGAGGATCATAGCACAGAAGATAGAAATGGAAATGAAAAAGGCCTATTAGATCATGCTTTCCATCTCCCTGCCAGAGGGGGATTGTTTCATATATCGTTCACTTTCTAGTGTTTTTGTTTAGTCTAATTTTAAATATCATAAGTGATGGGAGCTGCACTTTGGGAGAATATTCCACAGTCAAATGCATCTCTCATTATTTAAGAAATTTATTCTGATATTCAGACTAAATTTTCTCTCTTAAAATTTCATCCTATTGTTCCTACTTATGTCACCTTATGGTTCCTCTCTGTCATCATTTATGGCCTTCAAGTATTTGTATACGTTTGTCTCTGTTTTATCTGTCAACAGATTTTAGATGTCTGTTTTAATTTTCCTGAAAAGCTAGTTCCTCCAGCTCTGGATTATTTTTGTTGATGTTTCCTGAACTCTCTTCAATTTGTCACCGCCTTTTTTAATATGGCGCCTAGCAATTAACACAGCATTCCAGATGTGGCCATTACAGAGCCACAAGGAGTGTGATTGTTACTGCCCTACTCTGTGACATGATGCCTCTTTGAATACAGCCGAATATTGCATTGGCCTATTTGCACCTGTATCTGCAACACATCTAATTTGCTGTCTGCCATCTCCCCTGCAGTGGTCACCATTAAAGAGTCATTATTTGCCAACATTTACCATTCACTAGTGTTTAAGATGATAGCATTTGCCCCTTGTACTTAGACTATAGTTTGGTAACTGTTGTATCTGAGAGTAAAGGTAGAAATTTTAATGGAGACCAATGCACTTTAGTTCTTTTTCAACATTACTGCTTCCCAGGTTTCTCCTTCCCATTGAGTATCTCTTTCAGATTACATTTTTTTTCTGGAGAAACAAACAATTTTCCAAGTTGAACTTCAATTTTGTTGTTTTCTCCCAAGGTTTTTGACCTCTCTAGGTTCCTTTGTATTATTTTCCTGTCCTAATTAGGTGTTCATAACACCTCTCAATGTAGGATCATTTGTATTTCATTAATGAACATGTTTACTCTCTTTTGGTATATTATTAACGAAAATATTAAATAGGACAGGATCTAAAACCAGTCCATTTGGTACTCTGTTAGATACCTTATACCCCACCCTCCATATCTATATGTTGCCATGTTTAATCACCCTAGTTTTTGTTCATTTGGTCAGTTTTTAATTCCAACAGTGCTTCTTTCCAAATCCTTTTCAGTTAATTTTTCAGATGAGATTTCATGATATTAAATATCAGATACCTTAATGAAATGCAAATATATCTACTGCATTTCCTTAATCCACTAAATTGGTGATGGATTTTTGTAAAAGAATCTCTCCTTCCCCAGCAAGTTTGTCTGGTAAGATTTATTTAACTGGTTTATGAATTAATTAACATCAAGGCAATATGGAGGAACCTCAGTCTAAATGCAATGGTATCCGTAAATATTCACCCATTAGATAATTTAAATACTTTCTCGTTTGTTTTTATGTTAACTGTAAGGTGCCTAGACATCTTAAGTCAAATGCAGCATGGAGTGAGCTGGTGTCATTCCCACAGAAGTCTTTTGGCCAAATCTTTTAGTGCCAGCATAGGTGGTGTAAATTACTTTTGGCTGTAAGCTGTTAGAAAATGGGTGTAAGTGGGGAATTTTCACTGATTTGGCATTTGAAGATGTGCAAAAGTGAGTGTAATTCCTCCCTGGGGTAGGGGGAAAGGTACAGAAAAAGCTGTTGAAGGAAGTGCATAATAAAAGCAGCCCCACTGATCTCTTTCTCCCCCGACGCATACTTTACTCTATCCTTGCATTACCCCCAACAGTCCCAGAACCAAATTCAACCCTGGCGTAAGCTGATACAACTTTTATTGCATTCTTGTTTTGCACTCCCACCGAGTTCCAAATTAAAGGAGTTTACACTGTTTTGACACTTACCCCTGTTTCCCAACCACCTTCCATTATGAATTTGGTCCCTTGGCAACAGGTGTGCTGTATAAACTTTTAAATAAGTAAACTAAATTAAATTTACTAACTGATCTTCTGTGGCAGTGAATTCTACTGATTAACTGCAGGCTGCATTACCGGTTCCAGATGTATTGCCTTGAATGCACTCTTGTTCCCATGTTCCAGGGCTAGGTAAAGAAGAGGGAACGATCAATTTCTATTATACCTCTCTTTTATTTGGCATGACCTTAAGTTCACCTTCAAAGTTTCCCTTTTTTGCGTCATTGCCTGATTTTTGTTCTCCTGTTGAAAATTTGTCTTGGCTTTTGCAAATAAGCAATTAAAGGTCTGGAATATAAGCAGAAATAGAACAATTACAGCCTGTATGTTGGCAAAGCAGTGATTTTTTAATGCATATGCAGTGGATTTGAGTGAACAGCTGAAATTTATTTTCAAAAACATAAATTTGCTAAAAAAACACCCCATCCCCGTTTGTTTGATTTCTGTAAATATTCATGTGAACGTTTAATAAACAAGATTGTTCACCAAAACAGTGAATTTATAACTCATAAATGGGAACTTGCTCCCCTGAAGCCAGATTATAAATGTTGCACCCATCTATCTCTGTTACTGATATAGCTGAAACAAACAAGTCCATTCTCTGTATCCTAGCCTGAGGGTCTCCATAGTGCTAGCTGTTCCACTTCCTCCCAATTGCCTTGCTTCCTTAAATGCAACAAAAATAAGCCAAAGAGGCAAGGAAACTTCTTCAGTCTGACAAGAATAGCAAAATGCAGAGGTTTGCTCAGGCTGAGACAGCAAAGACGAGGACAGGGTCACAGTAGGGAATAGTTGGAGTCCTGGATCCACAGAGCTTTAGCAGCCCTTAAACTTTATTATATAGCAATATCCCAGATTGGGTGTGGAGCTCGACCCTTGTTCCAGCCTGCCTTAGCCTTTTGCAGTGCACCTCCCTTGGGAGAGAAGACTAAAGCCCAGAGCTCATTGACTGTGAGACTAGAGTGAGGGTTTAGGTTCCAGAAACTTTCACCACTTTAGTATCTCTCCTTAGAAGTTGCGAGATGCATTTTTCAGGTGGACTGAGTGAGAATTCCCCCCACAATATTAAATCTTAGTAAAAAGTTTTATTGAAAAAAAAATGGAGTAAAATAGAAAAAAAAATCTACATGTTATGCTTTGTGATAGAGTACTGCGCAACAGCAACTGAGCCATCACTCTGGTCTCTGCAGCTCCAGAGCAGAAGAAGAGCTGTGCCTAACTGATGGGCTGAGGAGAGGAGATCTAAGAGGCTAACTAGGCCATTAGGCTGATTGTAGGAAAGGCACAGGAGGGAAGTAGGAGAGGGGGAATGCAGAAAGAGAAATGAGGAAAGGAAGAGAGTCATTGCTCTTCTCTGCTTGTCTCAGGAATGGAGGGCTCCCTTGGACTATAGAGGTGAGGCTACAGAGTGTATAAGGGAGATGGAAACTAATATTGTAAATAAACCGCACCAGGCTATTTACCAGCAAAAAAGGTCTCTGAGCCATTTGTGAACTTGAATAGAGGCAGGAGCAAGCAGGCCCCGCCACACGCTTTTCATAAACTAGACAAGAACTCTGATATAGAAAAAAATGCAGTCACATATGTAAATAACTTTTTCCTGGCATTCACCTCCCAATCAGAGTTCCAGCCCTATGCTGTCCAGAGTGAGAGATACCTCCCCATCCCATCCCGTGCCCTCTTTTGCTGTGCCCAGAAGATCTCTGTTTGGGTTAATCTGCAGGCCAAGACATGCCATTTTTCACAGCAGGAGATCAAAGTGCACCATGGAACTTCTAGTGCACGGTAGCAGGATCAATATGGCCAGTTAGCAAGAGGCGGGCTATAGTGCTTTGTGCACTAACAGATTGTGTTGATAAACTCTTGGGCAGTTTATCCCAGTTCCCTATACCCACAATGGGATTTTGGGCTCACTGCTTTCTCTGAGGCTTTGTCTAAACAAGATCTAAGAGGTGGCCCATTACGGATAAAGTGGCCTTTAGTAACTGACTTTCAAAGGCTTAACATATTATCTCAGGGACCACTTTTCACAGAGCAGTGTGTCCATCAGAGTGGTTGCTTATGGGCCATGCTCACCTTCCATGGAGAAAGGTAGTTTTATTTGACTGGCTGGAGGATTTTAAAGTTGAACTCATGTCCCTTGATTATTAAATATAAATTTAATGATGGATCAGGTTCAATCTGTCACAGATTCTTTAAGGAAAAGTTTAGGGGAAAACTCATATTGTTATGTTATGTGATATTTTATGTTGTGATGCATCCTGACAAGTTGTAACTGTCATATCTTGTTTTATCTGTCTTTAACCTTCAGCATGGACTTATGCAACCTAATGTGACATGAGAGGATAAAAAAAAGGTTTTCCAAAACTGCCATTAAAAAAGAAGCAGACCTACAGGACAGTTTTGGGAAAAGCAGAGCTTTAGCTTGGTTTACACTTCTATTGTTCTAGTAAATGTTTCAGATTAGACATTAGCTGCCCAAAGAGTAAAGCCAATAGTGATAGCAGAATGAGATTGACTAATATTGCATCTTATTTCAGTAGTTCTCAGTATTTCACTGTTTTGGCACAAAGTGGCTTCTGTGATCCATGTGACAACATACTAGCTTTCCTGTTATGGTCACATTTCATCCTTAGCCCTACAGAGACATCTTTGTGACCCATGAAATCTGTAGCTGCCAGTCTCCCTTGGTTTTTGGGGAGTTAACATTTCATTCAGAAAAATGTTCTTGCTGGTTTCCTCGCAAGGAAAGTCTGAAAAATGTAAACTGATCACTGGAGTTGAAATGTTGTTACTAATTGATATCCCTTAAACATCACTGATTATTCGTGCTCTTCCTAAAGTCACCTAGGCCTGGTCTACTTGTAAAAGTTTTGTCGGCATAGCTGCAACTCCACTAAGAGGATTTGGTGGTATAGCCATTCTGATAATTCCTTCTAGTATAGGCAAGGCCTGTGGCTGCCCTTTGGGACCAGTGAAACCCATGGTTATAATCCCTTGATTTTTCTGGAGGACTTCAAACTAATTCCTGGCTATTTTGTTAGTACTATCTGGGCTGTCACTGGTAGTGGTAGGGTCATTGTAAACTTCCTCTCACCTCTCAGACAGTTGTTCGCAGTTTAGCTGACTCTTCTACTGAGCAGCCATGGTAATCCCTGGCCACGAGGAGAAAGGTGGTCCAGTATGATCCCTGGCTCTGATGTGGTCACCCTATGTGACCTTAATCAAGTCAATTAACCTTTCCTGAATTACTTTCTCCTCAACAAGGATAATCATATGTCTCTGCCTTCTAGGGCTGTCATGGGTTAATTTTGCAAATGTTGTAAGTGTTAAAAATCAATGTATGCAAGCACACAGCTCTTAAATAGGCCACAAACTCCAATCCTCTGTGGCAAATTATCATTTGGACATTTTTAAATGTTGGCCCCCATGCCACAGACCCAGCAAAAGCAGCTGGGTTACATTTCTGTGGCAGGAGTCTGATTATAGCCTGAAAATTCTGTGTATTTTTGAAGGATGATGATGAGGTCCCAAAGAATCATTTCACTGGCCCTTTACCCCAAAACTTCTGCCTGTCTGTATATATCTAATATTTGATCTTAGTAGCAAGCCTGTCACCTTTTTATAAGCACTGTTGTGTCTTAGGGATTTGGTTTTGTGAATCAAGAGTAAGTTGAAAAACCCCCCGAAATGTGGGTTTTCATTTTAATTACTATTTTTTCATGCAGCCAAGCTTGCTTGTTTTCTCAGTTGGCCAACTTCTCTGCTGAAAAGGAAAACATTAAAATCTCATAACAGAAGAAGTCATGTTTAATTAAAGCTTACTTGCATGTATTCAATTATAGATGATAATTTGTTTGACTTTACACTCAAAATTGCCTTGAGTAATTTCCTGTAGACGTACATATAATCCATATACATGTTTGAACTATTAGTGGTATATGTATTTGCATAGCTTGTGTGTAACACTTAAGTAAATCACTGGGGCTTAGGAAGGACAGATGACACTTTCTGGGGCAACTGGTGATGCAATGGTCTTTCTTTCTGCTCCTTGCTGTACGTATGTGGAATAATATTTCTTTATCCAAACCAACTTTTCAGTAAAAGATTAAAGCCTTCAAAGGTAATTTTTAATAAATAATTAGGAATTAAGCAAACTGGAGATTGGATAGCTCAAAGCAGTGGTAATGTGATACAAATTTTTTACATGTAGTCAGTTCACTTCAATGCATGCTTGAGTGTGTAATGGGATACTGGGACTTTAAGGCCAGAGGAGGGTGTTTGAGAGGGCAGTTACCCCATTCCAGGTGTCTGAGAAAGGGTGAATGAAGGCTGAAAGAATAACCAAAATGTACACTGGGTGAGAGGAAGATAGTCTTTATGAATAGTTAGTGTCTGGGATAGGGATGATATAGGAAAACCAGGCCATTGTTCCTTTAAAGGACCAGGAACCTTGTAGAGTGGACCGAGCAAGGCTTCCCTTCTAGGGCCAGCTCCAGGCACCAGCTCTGCAAGCAGGTGCTTGGGGCGGCCAAGGGGAAGGGGCAGCACGTTGGGCTCTTTGGCAGCAAGTTGGCGGCGGGTCCCTCAGTCCCTCTTGGAGAGAAGGACTTGCTGCCAAATTGCCGCCGAAGAAGAAAGTGGTGTGGTGGAGCTGCTGCCGATTGCGACTTGCCCTCCCCCCGCCGCTTAGGGCGATTAAAACCCTGGAGCCAGCCCTGTCCTCTTCTCCCAGCTGGCTCAGACAGGTGTTCGGGTACAGTAGAATCTTAGAGTTACAAACTCCAGAGTTACGAACTGACCAGTCAACCACACATCTCATTTGGAATCAGAAGTATGCATATAGTATGCATATAGGCAGCAGCAGAGACCAAAAAAAAAAAAGGAGCGGGAGGAGGGACACGGTACAGTACTGTGTTAAATGTTAACTACTAAAAAAAAAAGGAAAGTTTAAAAAAAAAATTTAACAAAGTAAGGAAACTCTCTGTGCTTGTTTCATTTTAATTAAGATGGTTAAAAGTTGCGTTTTCTTCTGGATAGTAAAGTTGCAAAGCTGTATTAAATCAATTTTCAGTTGTAAACTTTTGAGAGAACAACCATAACGTTATGTTCAGAGTTAGGAACATTTCAGAGTTACAAACAATCTCCATTTCTGAGGTGATGGTAATTTTGAGGTTCTGCTGTAATTAGAACCACCTCGGAAGGGTCAGGAGAATTGTCAAGTAATGAATGGGAAGAGACTGGTGACTCAAAAGGAGTCTCCACACTCTGTCAGGAAAAGCTGACTGAGAGGAGGACTCTACCACAACAAAGTCCCAAAAGGAGGGCTGTGGCAATCCTGAACCTTGAATTGAGTGAAAGAAAGTCTCTTTTGGGAGCTGGACTATATAGAACAGGGGCGGGCAAACTTTTTGGCCTGAGGGCCGCATCAGGTTTCGTAAATTGTATGGAGGGCCGGTTAGGGGAGGGGGTCGTGGCCCGGACCCCACTTCCTATCTGCCCCCCTCCCCAGGACTCTTGCCCCATCCATCCCCCCCCTCCCCACCTTCCTGTCCCCTGACCACCCTTGAACCTCCGCTGCCCCATCCAAAGCCTCCACTCATTCCTGACGACCCCCTGGGACCCCTGCCCCATCCAACCACCCCTTCTCCCTGTCCCTTGACTGGAACCTCTACTCCTGACTACCCCCTGCTGCCCTATCCAACTCCCGCCTCCTTCCTGACTGCCTCCCCAGGGACCCTTGCCCCCATTCAACCTCCTGATCGTGCCGCCCCCTATATGCCCCCCCTCCCCCTGACCACCACCCTGAAATCCCCTGCCCTCTATCCAACCCCCCCTGCTCCCTTACTGCACTTCCTGGAGCACCAGTGGCTGGTGGTGCTATAGCCATGCCGCCTGGCTGGAGCCAAGCCACGCTGCCGCCGCCACCATGCAGCACAGAGACCAGGTTAGGCTGGGCCCTGCAGCTGCGCTCCCGCAGGAACTCACAGCCCCTCTGCCCAGAGCATTGTGCCAGTGGTGGAGCAAGTGAGCTGAGGCTGTGGGAGAGGGAGAACAGCAGGGGAGGGGCTGAGGGCGAGCCTCCAGGGCCAGGAGCTCGGGGGCCGGGCGGGAGAGTCCCACAGGCTGGATGTGGCCCGCGGGCAATAGTTTGCCCACCTCTGATAGAGAATCAATTAGGTCCCAAGAGAGGGGAATATTGTTTTAAAGATTTTTGGCTTTGAGTGGATTATTTCCATGAACCTGAAGGGAAACTGAGGCAGGCAACTACAGCGGCACACCAGGCCACAAGGGGATACATGTTTGGAAACTGCATCCTTTCTCCAGATAGTAACAGTGACTGAGTCAATCTGATACCTAGTCTACGACCTACATTATGGCCATATCTGTTGTACGAAAAAAGGTATGTATTTAATGTGTTTGAAATACTAATGTAGACAAGACAGTTGTAGTTTTAATGCATGTTAGCTTGTTGAGCTAAACCTAGTGGGAAACCTAGGATTTACCTCAATCAGCTCACACATGTTAAAACTTGTCATGTCTACGCTACGATTTCAGCACGTGTTGTTTAACGCATCATTTTTCCTAATGAAGACAAGGCCTGTATGAAATTTAGATTCTGGTCTCAGTCCACTTCCTAATGAAAAGGTTTCCACATCACCATAATTGTCAGTAATTGGCACCCTTGTTGGCAGTATTAAACCAAGGACCTAATGGGTCTGGAGCCTTATCTACCTTCTCACCCCAAGTGGTGATTTCTCCAGACCAGTTTTGGGACACATAGATAGGTCAATATCAGAGAGCCTACACAACAGTTTCCTGTGCTGTACTAGTGCTGTGGTTAGCTAAAATGCTCAAACTGTAAATCCAGTAGAAATCACAAATGCTACATTCATTTTTAAGCAGAAAAAGAATTAACCTAAGAGTCACCATTATTTGGTCAGAATTTGGGTAGAGGTGTAGTAAATCATGCAAACTTCCTTAGGTGCTGTACCAGCCTATCTAAGGCCTAGTCTACACTAGAAAATTTTTCCGGTATAACTATAGCAGAAAACCCATTGTGTAGTCACAGTTTATACTAGCATGAAAGTGCGTTTATTGATATAGTGCATATTGGTTCAGTCAACAAAATAACTTGTGCTGGCAAAAACACTGTTATACCACTATAACTTGTGACAAAGTTCCTCCTCTACCTTGGTGGGTCCTGCGCTTATTGGCGGATTTGTTCACCTCAGTGATCTTCCCTTCTTGTGGAACCCACAGTCTGGGTCAGCT
>NC_133778.1:39560322-39597303 GCF_003597395.2 Chelonoidis abingdonii | reverse complement strand
CCAGGTGCCCTGATTAGCCTGCCTTGATTGGCTGCAGGTGTTCTAATTAAAGTAGCTATCTCTACTGCCTTCTAGAAAGATC
Source organism: Chelonoidis abingdonii (assembly GCF_003597395.2). Classification (NCBI taxonomy): domain Eukaryota; kingdom Metazoa; phylum Chordata; order Testudines; family Testudinidae; genus Chelonoidis; species Chelonoidis abingdonii. Next base: position 39,597,221 of record NC_133778.1, on the reverse strand, counting down.
TTAATTGTCTCCAGGTGCCTTGATTAACCTGGAGCAACTGCCATTTGGTTACCAGGGTATTAGGGATTTGTTTAGCCTGGGGCTAACATACCTGTTTCTCAGTACTTTACTGTAGTCATCTGGCCTTGCCCCATCACAAACTGCATTTACACAGAGGTGTATGGCTGTATGCATCTCTACCCACAGTGCAATACCTGCCTAAATTTCTAATGTAGATATGCCTGAAAGATTTTTCTAATTTAGTTTGTGGTCCTGTAGTAATTTGAGTTCACTGAGTGTCAGTTAGCTCAAATTAACTAACACCTTTGTAGATTTCCCCCCCGCCCCCAAATATTTATTCCAGGAGTATCTAGATTAGCATTTGCAAAGAAGTTAGTTAATTAATTGCTAGTTAATTTGGATTCACTGATTACAACTGGACGAGAAAGTCTAGTATAGATAAAACGTAAGGGCTTGTCTGCACTTGAAATGCTACAGCTGCAGCACTTCTGTGTAAACACTGTCTAGACGGACAGGATTGGTTCTCCAGTTGATGTAGGTAATTTACCTCCCAAAAAAGTGATAGGTAGGATCTAATGCTATCTACATGGGGGCTTAGGCTGGCTTAACTACATTGCTAGGGGGGTTGGATTTTTCACATCCCTGAGTGACATACCTGGGTCCATCTAATTTTCTATGGCTGTGTCTACACTGCAGCTGGAAGGTGTAATTCCCAGCTAGGGTAGAGTTACATGCACTAGCTCTGCTCAAGTATCGTGCTAAAAATAGCAGTGTGGCCATGGCAACACGAACCGTGGCTTGAATTAGCCGCAGCTACTCTGCTCTTTTTAACACACTACTATGTCTACCTGAGCTGGAATCACGCTTCCCAGCTATAGTGTAGAGCAGAGGTGGGCAAACTACGGGACCCCCTGGCCCCTCCCTTGCAGTTCCCCTTCCCCCGCAACCTCAGCTTGCTCACTCTGCCGCTGGCGCAATGCTCTGGGCGATGGGGCTGTGAGCTTCTGGGGCAGTGCAGCTGCAGAGCCTGGCCTGACCTGTTGCTCTGTGCTGTGCGGTGGTGACAGCGTGGCTGGCTCCAGCTGGGTGATGCAGCTGTAGCACCACCAGCCACCGGTGCTCCGGGCAGTGCGGTAAGGGAACGGGGTGGGGTGGGGCATGGGGGTGGATAGAGGGCAGGGGAGTTCAGGGGGTGAGGGTTCGGATATGGGTAGGGGTGGTCAGAGGGTGGGGAATAGGGGTGTTGAATGGGGGCAGAGATCCTGGGGGGCAGTCAGGAATGAGAGGAGAGGTTGGATGGGGTGGTGGTGGGGGCTTGCAAGGGACAGAGAGGGGGGATTGGATGGGGCAGTAGTTCCGGGGTTGATCAGGGGACAGGGAGCGGGTTGGTGGTGGATGAGGCAGGGGTCCCTGGGTGGGGTGTGGGCCACGATCCCCCTCCCTAACTGGCCCTCCATACAATTTCCAAAACCTGATGTGGCCCTCAGGCCAAAAAGTTTGCCCTCCTCTGGTGTAGAATTACCCTAAAGGACCACACTTCTGGTAGGTAAAGATGTATTATTTGTATAACACTTTCATCTGCAAGTGTTGTACTGTATTTGTGCAGGTAAATAACTGTGAATTTAATTTGGACTTAATGCACCACTGCAATGCAATAGTAACTGGACTCTGTTTTTAGTTTTGCACAATACTTGTATGAAAGAACTTCCAATGAACTCTTAAGTGCTGAAGAGAGTGGTATATGTGATTCTTTTGAATTAATATTAAATCAGTGACCTACTTAGTTTGAGTGCTTCTCTCGCTGAAGGGTACCATCTTTCAAAGGGGGAGGGCCTATTTACTTCTGGCCATTAAAAATTCTACCATCCCCTTTTGCAAGAGTAGAAGTGTTTATCTAGCTGTCCAGGACAAATTACAATTTGGGTAACCACGCTGTGCCTGCTTAAAATACCTCCGTCAGTTTCAGTTGGATATAGTATTCTTCTTTATTTCCTGTCTTAAAGTGTTGTTTAGTGTTGCTGCATGCTTTTGAACCATTGCTCCATCCATCAGTGTACTGGCTGCACTTCATTGGTGGGTGAATATATAAAATCTGAAAGCACTTTGCGAAGATGAAAGGTGCTGCATTTTTAATTGCTATTATTATTTAAATAAGTAAACTAAAATAGCAGCTTTTTATGTTTTGTTTTAGGGCTTGTCATAAAATAGTAAATGAACAGTAAAATAATAGTAAATCCTTTTTTGGTGTTTCAAGCTTAGCCTAGAATGCTCCATGTAACTTGTATTTAAAGTTAATGCTGGTAATAATCAGAGATCAGGGCTCCAAGAAGCTTGTCTGCTACTCAGATGTTCCTAGTGTTTAAGTGGCATGAATTGGATGCTTATTTAATAATAATCAAGAATCATGTTTGTTTCTTTAGGGCAGAGAGGAATACTAATCTTTTTCTGTATTCAAGAGGAGAAACCATCTAGGAAGAGCAGTGATATATGAGCAAACTTGTCAGCATGTTCAAAATTTCCATGAATAAATGTTCTCAGACATTTACTTTTTTCCTAAACCTTTTTAAAAGTCTTTATGAAAATTTAAACTATTGTGTCTCAGGGTGGCTTGAACTGAAAACTTCATGAATTAAAAATGACGTTTTACTGATAAAATACTACTTGTTTACTGGAAAGACAAAACCGGTCATTCAGTTCGTTCTTACAACATTTTATAGTGAAGTGTGCTGATTTCATCAGTTCCACAACATAAAATATTCCTAACCTAAGGGACAACATGAGAAAAAATGAGGGGGCAAATGTTTAAAAAATATCATTTTAGAAACAAAAAAGGAGCAAGAGAAAGAGAGTTTATAACAAGCACATATATTGTAATATAGTGAAATCTTCCATATTCACATGAGTTCTCCCCAGCATCCTTGATATTTTAAAAAACCTTGTCTGTCTAAATTTCATGTTGGCCATGCCCTCTAGATAAACTAGATTTCGCTGTATATATACATATTGTGTTACAAATAGTGACAATCCTATGTTTCTGGCTGAAGAATTTGTGTATTACAGCTATCCGTTGTTTGGGGCCATCTGCACAAGAGTATATTCCTTGTAATAGAATAAATCATAAAAAGATGTTTGGACTACAGCAGTCTTATTGGACCCACCCTTCTATGTCTGTGACCACCATTCTCAGCAGGGATATTGAAAAGGAGGTTCAATAGATTAAACAGTGATATTCTTGCGTGAGACTAACTGCCTAGCAGTTATTTCACAGGAAAAACGTCTGGGCTACATTTACTGGCTCTTTAATTTGGATTGCCAATGATAACACAGAGCTTACTGCTGAAGAAAGGTAGGATGCAGAAGCAGAAACATTAGTGCTAATCTGCTGCAGAAAGACTAGATAAATCAGCACAGCTTTCATACATCTCTAAGAGAGAAGCTGATTGTAACTTGACCATGTGCCTGAATAGTCACATCAGAGAGAAGAACAGAGCATGGATAAAAAATCTAAAATGTACCCTTAGGGCTACTTGCTGTGCTGGACTTATGATAACCCATCATTGTAAGTTTAAGATTTCTTAATTTTTTTTCTCAGTGTTGTAATTACAGGTTTGAGCCTGTGGTTTAAAAGTCTGTGTTTTTAGTTTACACAAATTTAGGGTAAATGTCCTGGAGTAAAGTATAGTACTAACTAGATAATAGTTTGATGTTGTGTATGTCTATAAACGATACGTACTTTAGTGTTGCTGTCTGTTTGAATACACAGCTCACTTAGAGGTTACTTGGACATTTTTCATTAGCAGCTGAGTCTTTTAGGGGTATCTCATTTTCACCATTGTAGTCTTATATTTTGAAATGACTTAAGATGCAAGTAGAATGTCTCAAATGTACTCTACTTTTACTGTGGGAGTGTTTGTATTGTTTTATTTTTGCTATTAGGAAAAATAATCATTGAAAGATGTTTTCTAAGGACCTTTTTGTATTCCAGAATCAAGTGTAGATGGTAATTTTCCTGCAGTTCTTAAATTTTGTGCAATTGTTTAATTTAACGTCACTTGAGCATCTGCAAAGCAAAAAGACAGAGATGACATGGAAACTGAATAAGCATTGATTGCTAGGCTGAAAATTACATTTAAAAAGTTTTTTGCAGCAGATCTGATTTCAGTTTATTTTTTACCAAATTGGATTATCATATTTAATTGTTGAGAATGAACATAGCAAACAAATGTGTGAAACTATCCTGCATATCCCATATTTCCTGCTGTACCAGACCATAAAGCTGTTGTTGATTTTTGCTCCATGGAAAACCCTAATGCTAGAATTTAGAGCAGCATGCTTAAATAATACATAGGCAAGTGAAAAAGGAAGAATGAATTTTACTGTTCAGATGCTGAGATGGTGCTTTTGTTCAAAGATAGAAGTATGAACTTAAAAAGGTACAGAAATGTAAACTCAGAGTTTCCCTTATTATTTCAGAGAAAGATGAGGGAAAGTCTATAGATGACTTTGCTGTGCACCCCAAGGGTGGTAAAATTTTTTAAACGTATTTAAGAAACCATTTGAACGATGTATTGAAATATTGTTTTAGGGTGGGGTAGCAATTCAGGGAAGCTAATGTAGGGAGTGTAAAAAGCAGAACTGAGGGGGAACTCGTGCTTTTCTGGGCTTCTGTGGAAGGGAATTCTTTTTAAATAATTGCATTCTCCTTTTTAATATGAAATTGGGACTACTGTTTCTATTATTTAGTAGAAATACAAACCTTCACCCAGCTACAATATATTCTATGCCTTTGATTCTGGAGACATATGCTTCCTAATTTTTGGAACTGTTGATGAAGTAAGTCTGGAGTTATCTAAAAATACATGTGTCCATTTATTTTACAGTGGTGTAAGTGTTGCCAAATATAATAAACAAAGGAAGCTTAGAAACAGAGAGAGCCTAAATGTGTATTTTCTAAAATTGGCTTCTCTCTGAAGCAGCTGGAAATGTTGTGGATGGTTGTGAAGCTGTTGCCCTATTCACTTTCAGCAACTGCATTTTAGCCTCCCATTTTCTAGGTCTTATGTTTGTTTTGGGCTAAGCATTATGCAAAGTGAAGGTGCTGCTTTTGATATTTTCACCATATTTACTAAAATTAAAATGGACAAGGGGGAAGTGATGTGCTATAACATAGTGGTAGCTTGTTCTCCTTCCCAGCAGAGTAAATGGCGAACTGGGGCAAATGTCAAATGCGGTATGCATCAAGTTAGGAAATTGGCTTTAAAAAGTGTGTGTGTGTGAAAGAGCGAGCTCATCAGTTGCCTTAATTCCTTTTCACTGTCATTCTGATGCTCTAATGAGGTATTAAATTAATAACTCTATGGGGCAGTCCTCTATTTTTATTTCTTCTTTGAACTGCCATATAAATCTGTGGCATAATATAAAATATATAATAATGGGTTAGACTGGTTTTGTCGAGTAAGTACAGAACTAGGACTGGCTGAAAATTTTCTGTTCTTGAATGGAAAATTAGATTAAATTATTTTTTTGTGAACAGTGTCTGCTTTCTTTGGAATTTTTTGTTATTGGAAAAACTGAACACCTGAAAATTGAAACTAGAGCATCATAGAGGATGCAGTTTGCCTGGCTTATCATGGAGAACAGGAGAATAAGGCAGGATGGTGGTTTTTCTGAATGGCAGTATTTATGGGGAAATATTTATTTTCCGACCAGCTATGGAAAGTTGGTAGCTGTTCCTCAGAAGCAAACGAGGGACCATGGTGTTACTCCGTCACAGTATGGCCAATTTGGCCTTTTATTGACATTGCCGGAACAGTTCCACTTAATGCCAATAGTGATGGTGTTTTAATAATGTGCATACAGTTCCTTCTTGTTGGGAATGGCCCGAGAAGGACATATTTCACATAAGCCAGTTAGTATTAATTTTTAACATGCATCAGTATTCTCCCATTACCAGTCCCCTGAGTTATTCCATCCATCCCCTGAATTACCCATTTCTCTAGGAGCTGCAAAATTAAGCCAAGGATTGCCTAACAAGATGAGCAAGAGATCAGCCACAACACAGGCGTGACCGGTCTCGTGGACTCAGTTCAAATTTCAAGGCCCAAAGAGGATCTACCCTTCCCACTACTTAAAAAAGACAATTTTTAGTTCTGTGATGCTTATTCAATTTTCAAAATGGAGTTTGTTTACAAAATCTGCATATCAGTGATATCTGACCATTTTAGTTCAGTAGCTGCCTTTCCTTGTGGCTTGGAATGTTGCTGAACACTAAAGTATCACATAATGTGTGTACGCATAAGTGTATGTAACATACAGGTATAGAGGATTATTAGGCAGATCCTGACCTCTGCTTGGACTGTTTTGCGCTGCTCCAGAAACACAGAGCCAATTGTAAAACTGGTTTAAACTGCTGTCCGAAGAATCCCCCTGCCTAGGGGAATCTCTGGATGTCCTAGAACCCTGCCTGGCTTATATGTAGCAGCTTCCCATGCTATCCTTTCTTGGCCCCTGGAGCAAAAGGCCCCTGAGCAGAAAGGGTGCCAGCCTCTATGCCTGGCTGATCCCTGGCTTGATCCCTGGCTTCTGGAAAAGCCCCAGAGCTGCTCTGACTGTAAGGTGGGAACAGACCCACTCACTCGCTGGCTTTTTGAATCAGGGGAGCCTGAAGGTGGCTCACCATAAAGTCACCTTTTTTTCTCTTGTGTCAAGTACAGTTCAGGCAGTGCCCCCCAAGCTCGGTCACCTGGGTTGCCTGCCCCTAAATCTGGCCGTGGGTGTAGATGTGCTTGCACTAGCTCTGTTCCACCTACGTCCTAAAAATAGCAATGTGTCTGTGATGGTACAGTTGACTGCTTAAGCTAGCTGCCATGAGTACAGTCCTGCCCGACCTGGCTAAGTACTCAGACAGCTTGGGCTGCTGGGTACATGCTGCTGTATTGAGGCGCTAGCACAGAAATGTCGTCGTGAGCCGGGGCTCTCATCTCCCAGATCAAATGTAGAAAACCCCTCCATTTTAAAGGATTAGATTCATTGAGCAAACATATGCTGAATGTAGTGTTCACTTCTCATTTGGTGTACCTCATACAGTCTATGCTGTGTGCACAAGTGACTCTAAGAAACTAAAATAAACAGTACTGTTACTGGTAGGGTTTCTGATTTTACAGTTTTGCTTGGCTTTTATTTACTGTTATTCCTATAGTACTCATCTCCTCATAGTATCATAACATGTTATAGATCTGTGAGTCTCAGGACCCAGTTGTGCATACCTTGCCGACCCAAAATTCCCCTGTATTTCAAAGGGAGTTGGGCTATATAAGGCATGCTGAATCATGAAGGTTGTTGTAGCATCCTACATTCAGTCCAGAGTTAGGGTTAGAAAAGAGAAGTTTAAAAGTTTTTTTTGGAAACATGACTTTGTTTGGACCTATAATAGCGGTGTACAGTATATGAGTATACAGCACTACTTTTAGAGGAGAGTCAAAAAACACTGCAATATTCCCCTTTTGCAAAAATCACAGTAGTATAATCAGTCCTGGTTCACATTGATGGAACAGGGTTCTGTTAGTAAAGTAAAGCAATCCTACTTTCTGTGACCTGCATTCACTTAAACTTTGGGAGATTATGCTGACTTTTAGAATGTAACACAACAATTAAAAGCTGTATCTTCTCTTTTTAGTTCTGTAATCAGCCACAATGTGTTTAGATTTTTGCCAGGATTATTATTTTTAATGGATCAGCAATTCTGCATTCTCCAAAGTGGAATACAGCTGTTTTCACAATGAGATTTTTAAACAAATGTTTGCCACTGTGGGTTTTCTACAAAGCTTCAAAGAATAAGCGGACTTCAATTTACTGCTTTGCACATTGACAAAGCTGGTGTTCAATTGCTTTCCCTCCAGATTTCATGGATTTTATTTTCTAACCCAAGAGACTGGAGTTTATCATCTATTTTTTTTAATAAGGTGCCTGTCTGTGGGCCAGTTTTGACCTTGGAATGAGTGTGTGCACACCCATTAGTCAATGAGAGGCACATCCTCTTCCTTCAGAACTCAACTCTGGCCCATGTATTTATTTATTATGCTGAGTGTTTGACTGTAAACAATGGCTATTTCGCTAGACGCACACATGGCTTTTATTTCCATTTTCTGTTTTAGTCAATACATAAATATGATCTAAATATAGTTTTGTGTACGGTGTAGAAAAGAGAGAAAACGTGGTAATGGACATTTATTGCAGTTTCAGAGCAGCAGCTGACTTATTAATGCTAGCTTTTGCATAGTAAATTTGCTTATATCTGTGCTATTCATCCAAACAGTCTACAGAACATTCCTGCCCCCACTGAGCTTAATGGAAATGCTGCCATTGACTATAGTGGAATCAAGAGGCCCCAGAATCTTAAAGGAGCACATGTCCCACTCCAATATATCCTGTGATCAAAGGGCTGTATAGTGAAAAATGTATAATAATAATAATAATCAAAGTTCAGACTATAATTTGTGGAGCATGTTTTGGTTGCACAGCATTTCTTATACATTTCTGTCTACAAAACAGTCAACAGTTTCATTTTGAAATTGAATCCACGAAAGTCTAAACTGTACCATTTTAGGCTCTTGCACAAATGGAGTGTTTGTACTGCTACTTTGTTTGAGCATGTTCCCATCATGCAGCCAATCAACTCTGCTAGCCAGCAAGGGGGGGGTGGTGCAGAAGCATGGTTTTGTCTACTTTCGCCCTCTCCCTGCCTCTTTTGGGCAGTGGGCCTGATGGACTAGTTGGGGAGCAGCCCCTGCTCTTAGGGGAGCCAGGGGTTGCAATACTTTCTAGCCCTTACATGTACAGGGTGTGGGGAAGTCTCCTTACTCCTTCTTTTCTCCCCTTCTGCTCCATGCACACATAAAAGAGCAGGGCAGAATCCAGGCCATAATGATTATCATTTATTATTGATGAGCTATAGTCTCTTAAGGCACTAGCCAAGGATGAGGACCTGATTGGGCTAAGAAACATATGGACACGCAGAAAATAGAGACAGTCCCTGACCCCAACTACTCAGTCTAGATTATGACAAGGTGGGGCAGGAAGGAAGTAGGACAAAGCAACAATAAAGCAAGTAAGTTATTGTTCATTAAGCAGGGACCACGATTCACCATCTGGCTCGCCATTGTCACTTTTCCCTGTTGGTCTGTGACATAATCTTGAATTTGTTAATCTTCAGGGCATATGGCAAGGCCCACCTATTACTGGGGATGGGTGTTGGGTAGGGCTGGATAGTGGCACTGGAACTCAAGTGGGGATTCTGTGAGGAAGTTAACTCAGTTTTGTTATCTGTATGTTGTCAGTGGGTGTTGATTTAAGCTGGGGTAACTGGGGGGTCAGTTTGTTTATTAGTGTATTTTAAAGACTGTTGAGAGGACCCAGAGCGCTAGATCCATATACTATTATAGTAGAATTCCAAAAATCCAAATAAATAGCTACAGGATGAGAGAGGGAAAACTACAGTAGAAAGATGAGGAGAGTTCTCTCTGGATAGGCAACGATGGAGGGAGGAGGAGGAGGAAGACGTAGAGAGAAAAGGGGTGGGGCTTGAAGAAGACAAGGGGAAATATCACTTCTCAGTAACAGTGGCAAAATTCAGGGAGCGGTGAACTTTAATGGAGGAGTTCTCTTGCATTTCTTGTTCGGCGCTTAGCTACTTTGGTGATAGGTAGATTAGCAATACCAGCGAAAGAGAGAACGAGGACCCTGTAATACCAATATGGGGCTACTGAAGCATTAATGTAACTATGCTGAACTGTATAAGTGATACAGTAGAAATCTGGGAACAGTTTGAAATCCTAAGGCTTTTTCTTTTAATCATGTTTTTTGTCATAAGCTAAAGTCTCTAATAATCAAAACAAGAAGGATTCAGATGTTTTAAATGCCAGAATTTTTTATCCAATTGGGGGACTTGAGAAATGCCTAAGGGGAAACCCTACTCAGAGTAGAGTTGGCTATTTTATTATCAGAGGTTACGTTTCTCATTTTGCTCTGCTTGCCAGAAATTCTTTAAAGATCTAGTAAACTGGAAACTCTGTCACTTGAGCATTTATCTGTTTCTGATGGGAAGGAAGTTAGCCATCCTAGTAACATCTCCATTCTAACAGCAGTAGCCTAAACAACCACCTGTAAACAGTGCAATTTAGGGAAAACTGATAATTGCACACAAATGCATGACTTCCCTAGGCCATGATAAGCAGAAGGAGAATTGCCAACTCCATTTTACACTGGAATGTTACTTCAATGCAGACCCATATCTTTAATATTAAGTAGTTGGTGGACAATTCCGAAATACCTAGCTGGTATATATTAATTTTATGTTTTTCTGCTCTTTGGTGCATTATGCATATACATCGCTACCTCGATATAACGCTACCCGATATAACATGACTTGGGATATAACGCAGTAAAGCAGTGCTCCCGGGGGGGGAGAGGGGCTGCGCTCTCCAGTGGATCAAAGCAAGTTCAATATAACATGGTTTCCACCTACAACGCGGTAAAATTTGTTGGCTCCCAAGGACAGCATTATATCGAGGTAGAGGTGTACAACTGATTGTTATGATCAGTATAAAAACCCTAAGCATGCTCATTAATTGATGAAACTACCTCTGAGAAGGTGCTGTCAAATCTGGGTTAGATTTTTCATATATTCAGCTACAGATGGCCAGATTCTGTCCTCATTTATGCAAATATGTATGCACAACTCCCAAGTCTTTAGTGGAAGTTGTACTTCGATTGTAAGTTCTTGGGGGCTGTTCTGTATTTGTACAGTGAGGTCTTGGTCCATGACCAGGCACTATGATAATACAAATAATAAATGATGGGTGCATATCTGAGTGCAGAATTTGGCCTAGTATGTTTTTGACTTATCAAACAATCTGGACTTATCTTATGCACTTACCATTGCTCTAGTAAATGTAAGACTGAGCGCTCTTCTTTGTACATTATGAAAGCAGTAGTTTAAATTGATGAATTCTTTATTCCATATACAGAGTATGATGTAATAATGAGCTTTTGAATATAAACATGGAGTTCAGCTTTGGGGGAGGGGGGGCATAGTATGCATTGCCCAGTACTCAAAGAGACCTCTTTTCCATTCCAGTTGTTGCTTGCTATATTGAGAATTACTGTTGTGGTGAATGGTAGCATTCCAGATTGCATTTTTGTCAGATGGATTATTCTTCAGAGTAATGGTTTCCTGGGGAAAGGAACACCAAGAGGGCAGGATTTGAAGGGGTGTGTTTTTTATCTGTGCAGAAAGTTTTATTTTTTTAATTTTAAATAATGATTCAAAGGAAACTAGGGCATCTCCTGGGATTAATGAGTGGCTGGGAGGAGTTGATAGCCTGAGGCACAACCACTGACCCTTAATTCCAGCCAGTCATTAATCCCTATGTTAGGCCCTAGGATGAGGTCATTGTTGCTATTATATGATGGAAGTGGAAAAAAAATCAGAGATGTTTGGATTTTGATAGGTAATATTCTTATGATTACATACATTTCTAAGTTCTCCATCACCCTAGTGTCTGATATATTTTCAGTTGATATGCTGAGTGCCATTCTAGAGAGGTAGTGCCATGTACGTTACTCATTCAGGAGGCTTGAATGGCTCTTCCATTCTAGTCTTTAAACGCAAACCTTGCAAAACATTCCAACCCATTTGAAAAATGTCTGTTGTAGTGACTCTTATGGAAAAAGCAATTTGATGTTCGTAGCCTAAAAAGATAATTAAGATACATATTTTTTCAAAACAGTATCCAGGGAAAATGGAGAAATTGGACCTATGGTTCACCTGCTGTGTATTTGACATGAAAGATACTTACAATGTGTGCAGTTTCAACTGAATTCATTTTATAAAAACGAAAATGAAGCTGACATTTTGAATAACATATTCATATTGAAACATGAATAGTGATAGCAGATTTGGCTAATTATTTAGTAGTATTTAATAATGCACAGTACTTTCATGAAGCCATAATGCACATGATAACATACCCGAGGCTCATATAACAGCAGGAGATAGAGAAGAGGTACCATCTTGATTCTCACCCTACAGACCATTTGAACACGCATGACAGTTAGCCAGCTCAGGGGTTAGCTTTCAAACTGCAGCTGCAGAAGAGGTTTCCAGAAAGCCAGAGACTGATAACTCTGTCTTAAATTGTATTCTAACATTTTTCAAAAAGATGGTAAATAATATCGTCTTTGTATAGCACCTTTCATTGTAAAGGACTGACATCCCAAAGCACTGACATCCCTACTGAGTAGTGGTGGGATGATTGACCAGTTGATATTTGTACAGCACACTGAAAATGCAGAAAGTGCTAACTATTGTTGCTATTAAAACTTGGGTTATATTATTATTTATCCACCATTTAAATGAGATATGGCCACTGTTTAAGAGCTCACAATAATACTACATAACAATTTAGGCTGGGAAGTGAAGAATACTGTATCCAGCTGAAAATACAGCAGAATTAGCCAAGTTTGTATTTCTAAGACATGGTAAACTAGTCTAAAAAGACAAAAAGGACTCAGGGTGGGGATAGCCATAGTATCTCTAATTACTGTTGGTGCTCAAGACATAAACTGTACATGCTAACTGAAAAAGTCATCTCCAACACTACAGCAACCCCTAAAACCATGATGGGGTGGTTCAGTACTGTTGCAGAAGGAAGGGTATTATCCATAAATTACACTTCCTACAATGCTCTGAGCATTCAATGTTGACTCCTCTGGACCATGTTTAGCTTATGAGTTCTAAGTGGATCACAGCACAGGGTCCTATAGCTGCAAGTTTAAGAACAAATCTCAGACAAATGTTTAGGGCCTACAATGACAGAAGAGAAGTCTTGGGTAGACTGATCTTGGTATCAGTCAAACAAACAAATTAAAACCTCACACATCAGAAAAGATTTTCACAGGAGCATTCCCTTCCCTATTATTTAAAAATTCTTGGGAGTGTGAAAAGGACAAGTTAGTTCAGTCATCTCTTTTTCCTCTATAGATGTAATTTCCATTGACATTAGTGATAGTTTTATTTAGGCGTAGGGAGACAAGCATAGATGGATGGTGAACAGCAGGGTATGTTGGAGCCTAGCTCCAAGGCTCATTATTATGATAGCGTTTGAGTATCTCATACAAAAGCAAACGTGAGGTACCAGTCCATGTAAGAGTGACTGGGAACCATTACTTCAGAGCAACCAATGCATGAGACGCATCATTTCATGTTCTGTGTTCCATGGAGGGACTAGGGATCTGTATATTGTTTCTAAAGCAGCATGATTCTTACATTTGATTGTTACATTATTATTATTCTAATGTATCTGACCTGAGTTTCATTTTTCTTTGAAAGGATTTTTTTCCAAATATATTTTTTAAAATTTCCTTCCTGATGTCTGTCTTTTTTCCAGATTCCAAAATTAGAACAAGTCACATTTCCTCATGGAACTTCTGGTGCCAGGAGACATTGAGTTTTTGCAGTCCCTAGTCTGAAGGTGCCTGCGCCGGCGGATGACCTGCGCTGTCACACATGCTAGCTGTCCCTAAATTTAACAATGGCAAACTTAAAAAAGTTAATGCATGTCCCTTTGCCCCCTCATCTCACCCTCCTACCCCCTGAAGAATTGCTGTCTGTACATTTTGAGTCTTGCTGAATATTCTTTAAGAAATTATTTAACCTGTTATTCGGTTGCTATTTATACTTTTAAGATGTTAACTGTTAAATCAAGCAAAGTTTTGTTTTGTTTATTTAAGAATGGGCTTGTCAAAGTGATAATATCTTCCTTGAAACCCAAGGGTCAGTGTTTGATTAAAAGGGTCAGTGTGTGATTAAAAATGACGGCAGTGTTAAAATTGGTGCCCTGTGTCTGTCTCTTTATAAATGACTGACTAGAGAACTTGTGGATGGGCTAGTTTTTAACTGGTGTATTGTTTTATCATTGTTTTGATGGGTTGATGGAGGGGGAATGAGAAACCATTTGATTAATAAATTCATTATTATCTTTGACATAATATCAAGATTAACAAGATGCAATTTGGGGGAAAATAAACTAAAGACACACATGAAACGTGTGGTTTTAAAATTTCTTTCCAGTAATGGGAAAAACTCAGACCAACATCAAAGCAGAGTGCTGGGTTTGTGGTGATCTTTATCATGAGTGTAAGTACAATATGAGCATGCAGTTGTCACACCATTCCTCTGCTCTGTCTGCCCCTTTCTTCTGAGCCCCTGTGTCCTGAAACTGATGGAAATCTGATCTTAAAAGAGCCCAGAGACCTAAATTATTGTCCATTTCAATACTTGGATGGCTCACGGGGACAGAGTGGTGCTTACGAACAGTGATTTGCTCTATAGAAAGTGCTAAAATAGAGCAGATGGGGAAATGGTAGCTAGGTTTGTTGTCTTACAGAGCAACTGGGACTTTAAATCTGTTGCAGCCCACTTTAGGGGCTGATCATAGTGTGGAATTTAACTGTTAGGACACTCTAGAAAGAAAAGTATAACTGGAGTCTATTCACCTCTCCATTTTTGTAACTCCCAATAGCATGAATGATTTTGAATGTATGTACAATATATATATCAAGAGGAGAATATATCCTTTTCTTGTTTTATAATCATTGTTCACAGGAGAGGGATTCCTTTCAGGAGTAAGGGTTCCATAATTGGGCCCTGTGGTTGTGTGTGTGACAAAGAGTGCTGGGTTTGTCAACCTTGAATGTGTCCTTTGAAACATTTTGTTTTCTGAATATATTTCTGCCATTGAGTTGATACAGAGCCATGTAGACTACTATGAAATAGAAGACTTAAAACTAAAGGACAGCTGCCAGTTCTTAGGTGCTCTTGATCCAGAATCTGAGCACTTCTTGGAAATGACATATTCAGTCTCTGGGAAGAAAGGAGGCAACATACAGTACCTAAACACTCCTTGTGAGAAGGCCACGGAATGGTAGTGCCAGCCGGAGTCTGAGGCACTTGTGTGCTTTGTCAGGTGGAAGAAAGGCAGTTGGACTTGGCAGTCCGTGTTCACGTGTGTATGAATTGGTGAAGGTTAGATGTTGCATGACAATTCAAAGAGGATGTGAGAGTCAGCTATTTCCTTAGCTTTTCTTTCAGTGGCAAGGGGCCTCTATTTTAATAGAAGGAAAGACTATCCAATCAAATTATTATATTAATTAAGCAATAATCACATACTGCATGTTGTGACACTGGAAATACCTTTTCCTTTCCTGGCTGGCAGTTATAAGAATGTTTCACTGAATGATATGAATGTTCAGTGAGAGATTCTAAAATGTTACATGTACTGCCGAAGAAGCCTGCACTCCAAGAGCTAGGTAATGGAGAGCTGTTTTAATTTCCCAATGGGTATTTTTGCACTGAAAGAATTTTTATGGGACTATTGTTAGATATAAGTTGTAAAAACCACTGATAATTATGAGTGTGCTATCATGAAATCTGCTGCCAGGTACTCTGTTTTTTTTAATTTTATACTCTGTGTATTACTTTAATTTATTATTTAAGCAGAACCATAGCTGGGCCAAATTCAGAAGTAATGTGTAAGGGCATTGCAATGGGGTCAAGCTAGTATAATTTATACCTTCCGGTGGTCCTTCTGCATGTAAGTTACTCAAGTTGAGACTGATAGACCCACTTACAATGTTGCACTTCATCACAGAATTTGGTCAAATTCTCTGCTGCAAATAGATTGTAGCCTAAATTTAGAAATTATATGCTGAGGGAAAGTAAGAAACTTTTCAGGGATGGGGAAGTGATTGCCAGGCTTATGGGATCCTGTAGCAGCTTCAGTTCTTAATGTGTGCGTTCTTGAAGAGTAAGGGAGGTTTGTTTCTCTTTAAGCTATATCTCAGAGAAAGGCTATGGAGTTTGGAAATGTTGCTGAAGAAGGCCCTATTCTGTGATGGGGGATAGGTATTTTTAAAAATTCATTTAGGTGATATTATTCATGGTACAGAACTTTCTATTGCCAGACTTACATAATGTTATTCAGTACTGCTCTGATGACCTTCTCTAGTTAACACTGTGTTATGAAAAGTCCGTATGTTTGTTCCAGGAGCAGTACTCCCTGATCCTAGCAATCAGCTTTTGATATTCTCACAGTTTATGACCTGTGACCTTCTTGTAGAGCAGGGTTTCTCAAACAGGGGTCGCCACTTGTGCAGGAAAAGCCTAAGTGGGTGATTTTTAAAGGTGCAGATAGGTGCCTAGTAGGGTTTTCAGAAACACCTGGGAGTTGGGAGCTTCATGACTTTTGAAAATTCCACTAGGAACCTGTCTGTATCTTATGGCACCTTTGAAAATCTATTCCTAAGTGACTTAAGAGCCTGAGCCCCATTTTCAAAAGTGATGCATTAATGGTCAATGAGACTTAGATCCCTGAGTGCCTGTGTCACTTTTGAAAATGGGGCTTAGGTTCTTAAAGCATTCAGGTGTGTTTGGAAATTTTACCCTTTTTTCCTGTTTGCCAGGTACTGATGGAAGGTTATTTGTTGAAAAATTTTGTGTATGTTGTTATTCACCATATTTGCATTAGGAAGCCTCCTGCCAGATTTCCCTTGACAGTTCGCATTTAATGCAGAGAGACGCAGATTGAGGTTCATCATTCAGTATTTGTTGGAAGACTCCATCACTCAGTGCTCTATATCTGTACAGCAAGCCAATCCTGCATACAGTATTGTATTCTGCTAGGAAATCTGCTAACCTTTTATTTAATATTTAATAGCTTTTATAGTCAATGCTGCAAAAGCCTTTCATACAGAACGATATTCAGCTATTTTTCTGGTGTCTCTGATGGGATTTGCAGTGGTTCTCACTACCATGCCAGATTTGTAGGTAAAGCAGGAAATTATATAGTCACTTCTTGCTTATCCTGCAGGAGAAGAGTATCTTTCTTTTAAAACCTATTTGGACAAGTTTTATAGAAGTGCTGAGGTTAAGTAGTCAGATGAAGTGTGGAAGATAGGGAACAGTCACGACAAACATTCCTGAAAGTGAGAATGAATATTAAGTCTCAGACCATGTGCTGACATTACAGTGAATACACTGAATGTATAACCATCATAGATAGATGCATGCATTTTTGTATTATTTGAGAATAAAATGAATAGCTCTTTGTACATACATTCACTGACACTGATGTGTATCTCACTGGAATTCTAATGATGCGTATTTTAAAGGATATCACTCCAATTATGTATTTTAGTGTATGTCTTTCCCCTAACATATTCAGTATAATAATAATACTATTTTGCTTAGCACTTCTGCTATCACCCTTCATCCAAAGAAATTGAAGTATTTTACAAATATCAAGCTAGCCAGCACCCTCAAAAAAATTCCCTAGCTAATGATCCATAGATAGACATGTGCTTTGATCAAGTGTTTGCTTCGTTGTAAGTCATCACTAGGGAAGTTTTTCTTATGGTGTGTTTGGGAATGGTTTCCATTCACTGTTTTGGGGAGGTTATTTTAATCAGCCAAATTCATTCTGGTATAAAACCATTTAAATCAATAGAATTACACAGAGGTGTGTTTGGTCCAATGTATTGCTTATTTTTAGTCTATGTCATGCAGCCAGATATCGTGGGGAAGGGCATATAAATATGATTATACTAAATAAACACCTGATTCCCAGTGGTAATTACTATACACAAATGCTGGAGCCTGGATCCAAGAGTCCTACCTCCCAATCTGTTGCGTTAAGAGTGCATCCAGCACTTTTCTGTGTGTGTCATGAAAGAAGAGTCTTGATGGTGCTCATCAAACATGTGGATGTGAGCAACAAGTAACCATTGAGAAATTGCAAACTAAGGATGTGTTATTGTTGAAACTGTCAGATGGATACTCTTATGGTTTAAAGGTTTGGGGAGGACCACAGCTAACAAGATGACAGTAATGTCTTTGCTATGTGTGCATAACCACTGACCAAATGTGAGCAAGTCAGGCTTTTGACTATAGCTTTCCAGTGTTACAATACTACATGGTAAGAATTTATGAAGCCGTTAGTTCTTCCTAAAGAAGTGAAATGAACATCCTCACTGAGAATTCATTTCCCTCTAAATTAAAAATTGGTTGCATGTATGGTGATGTAGTAGTCTGGGATCTTCTCATAAGATCACTGTATTCTACAGCTTTCTCTCTCCAAACAGAGTGTAGCTCTGTCCTGCAATGAAGCCTCCCTCCTCTTGCAAGAACTCATAGAATATGCCGGTAAATATCTTAATTTCAGAGAAGCTTCAGTTCACCTTATTATACAAGCTTTTTCTCAGCCATACTGAGAACTGACTATGTAGCTCTGTTAAGTAAACAGAGAGATATGTATATTTGTCATAGCTATTTTCTTATACTTTATTCACACAGGTCCCTGTTTAGGTTTTTTAATAGAACACAGCTATAAGGAAAAGGCCTTCTACTTATTGCTACAAGATCTGCTCCTCCAACAAAGGCACATGGAGCTACACAGTCCAGTTCATTGTCTTGTTTCTGACACACACACCCTTTTGTTTATTAGCTTAAAACAGTTCCTCTTGCCATCGCCACCTCTTTGCTTCCAGATGTAGGAAATCTCTTCTTTCCAGTTAAAGGCTCAATGTATCTAATTAGCCTGACGTGTTAGTGGCTTGATTCATCTCTGTGTTTCTTGAGTTGTGTACCAGTGTGGCTCCAAAAGAAATAGAAAGAAGTTTACATTGGTGTAAAACTGGATGAACACATTGATTTATAAGGGAGTTGGAAAAGCAGAGAAACAAACTGTTATATTGGTGATTTATGAAGATTGTGCATTATAGTTAATTTCCACCTTCTCTTCATTGCCTGCTGCTTTGTTGAAATGGAACTTTTGGACACTGTCTAGTATCTATTAGAAATTCTGTTTTTCCTGAGAGGACTAGTTTTATCCTTGCCACCATTAACTGGTTTCTGTTCACTATGCAGTACCCTAAAACCTCTGCCTTTTTCTACATCTTTAACCTGCCTGACTAATTGTTTCTGTTTGTTTAAATGAATAAACATATCTAAAGTTGTCGTCACTGACACTCTGGTCAGGCAATGTGGTCTTTCATAAATCAGTAGGCCTCCCAATTCACTGTACTCTTTGCATTTTTTATCACATCAAGTTTGTGATCCTACCAAATTCATTAAGCTTTACTCTTATATTGATGATGCGAAATCATTGCATTCTGCCGCAAGGCCAAGTTGCTGTATAAGCTCCTCATCTGAACCAGAGTCAGAAGTATTTTTAATACTTGTTCCATAGAGATTAATAACGGCCTGATTTTGGAACCTGCCATGATTACCTAAATTGCTGAAGAGTTAGCACAGATGAAAGCAATAGCTGATACTTTTATGTAGTACCTTTCACCTAAAACAGAGTGAATTCTTCACTCCATTGAAGGAGTGGCAAAAACTTCTAGTGACTTCAGTGGAGCCAGGGTTTCACCCGGATCATCACAACAGCCATTTAAAGTAGTTCTATATTAATATACCTATTTTGTTTTGGTACAAGTGCAGACATGTGTAGCCAATGTTTTTAGTTTATTATTCATTTACTGTGTAATGTTATGATTATTCAACATGTTATATCATATATATTCATTGTATGTAAATTAATTTGTAGTTATAGACGTTAAAGACTGATCAGTATTCAGAAGAATCATGTTAGACGTAAGTAAAACAAGCTGAAATGCAAGAACCTGTAGGCTGAGGGCTGAACGATTTCAGCTCAGCTATTTTAGGCCTTGGTGACAAGAAATGCTGGCATAAGTAAATGACCAACAAATAACCCAATGGTCTAAGATTATGGAAAAAATAGTACCATCTGGTAATATTGCAAGAGTCTAGCCAGAAGATTAAATTTTAAATTATAAAATGCTATAACAGCAAATATCGTCTTCAACATATGTCTTAACCACAGGATAAAGGTGATACATCAATGTTAATGAGAACCTATAGAATTCGGGGTCCCTTATGTTTCTAGGGGACACGGACCAACAAAAATAGAGGGTTGACACTTTCAAGTACATGCGCAGAATGCACATATAGACAGAATCACATTCTAAAAAAGTATCAGAGGGGTAGTCGTGTTAGTCTGGATCTGTAAAAAGTGACAAAGTGTCCTGTGGCACCTTACAGACTAACAGACGTATTGGAGCATAAGCTTTCATGTGTCTGACGAAGTGGGTATTCACCCACAAAAGTTTATGCTCCAATATGTCTGTTAGCCTATAAGGTGCCACAAGACACTTTATTGCATTCTAAAAAAGAGTGCCCAGAGCAGAAAAATTGAGCTTCCTATGAGAAACCTCCAGCAGGAACCCCTCCTGTATTGATCAATCCATAAGAAGGCCATCAGACTCTAACACCATCTAGGAGGATGTGAGTATGTCTGTTATAACTGGTACATGGATATATTTAGGAATTGTATATGCTGTGACATTTATAATTTTGTTGGTAACTTTAATAAAACTACTAAAAGATAGTGAACCTTGGTCTTGTGATTGTGTGTGTTACTTGCCTGTGGTTTCATGTGCTCCTATGGGCTCTAGATCCAGAACAGAGAGAACTCTATTGAACTTAAAGACTGGAGCTGCCAGAGCGAAACCCACTGTGGTATAATTAACATTAAATAAAATAAAAGTTACTCATGATTTCCACAGGGCTATGCTCAATCAGTGGCGCACCTGGGAATAGAATGCAGAAGTCCAGATGCAGAGTCCTCTGTTCTAATCATTTTATTGATGAGATTTTAAAGTGTTAGACAAATTAACTTGTTTATAGGATCAGATAAAACTGTGAAAATCATATCTAAAAGCTATCAAGGTTTGTCATGAAATCCAAAAAGTTAGTTTCAAAATGTTACAAAGTTGGAGAGACTGTGTTATAATTAAATGACATTTTGCAATGATGAGACAGGTAGAATTGTGGTGATATTTAGTAACAAAGCCAAACCAAATCCATGAGCTGTATTCTAAGTGAAAACATGATGTGCATATTCATACAGCTCTTCTTCAGACACATTAGCTTTTTCTTTCCCGTGTTGTCAAAGGAAAACAAACAGATTTCGTAAACGACAGTTACCATGCAATACACTCTTCTTTTTTTAAAAAAAAAAAAATCTTAAACCCCTTCAAATGTATTACATGAGAAACATTCTTATCTTACTTTCAAGATTACACTGGCATTTTTTTTGCTAAAAAACTAGTATCTTTGGCAGAACAATTATGTAAGAGAGTGTGTAAGAGAGATTTAAACATGAAGGAATCATTCTGTCTCTTTTGATTAAACCTTTCTTTGAGGCCATTTCATAATTACACTTGAGGCTTGGTGGATAATGCCTCTTTCTCACATGCAACTCTTCTGATTCCTCTTGTGCCTCATAATGCACAAAAAGCATAGATTCTCTTGCAACATGACGCATGCTATAGTTTATTTACTGCATAGTCTATACAAAGACTTTCTTTGAACAGTGAGTGGATACTTGATATCAAAATCTGTTAACTTGCTCTGTCAGTCCTGAGTCACTACAGGGAGGAAAGCTAATAAAAATTAAATTGACATTTTGTTCATTTGAAATTGAGCCACCATTTAGCTCAAGAAGCATTCTGATATTGTATTATCATTGGCTTCCTCTTATACTGCCTTCCAGAAAGAAGAAAATTCTCAACTCAATGTAGCAACATATTTGCTAGAAGTATTAATAATATTGTAATTTCTTTTTGCTGTCAGTTACTTTAGAGAAAGTATGTATTATGTTACTCGACTGAGAGTAGGGTGACCAGGCAGCAAGTGTGAAAAATCAGGACGGGGTGGGGGGTAATAGGAGCTTTTATAAGAAAAAGACCCAAAAATCAGGACTGTCCCTATAAAATCAGGACATCTGGTCACTCTAACTGAGCGGCACTATATATTTTGGAGATTACATGCATGCGTATATGAGAATGTCCATGTATATGTTTTATCACAGCAATAACAGACAACAGAAGAGTATGCTCTTGACACAGAACTGCATACCTCAGGTGCCAAATCCCTTCAGGAACCCGAGAAGTGTGAGAATAGGACAATAGTAAGTGGGGACAAGTGCCTTATTGCTGTTCTAAAATGGATCCTGGATATAAAAAAGAAGAAAGGACTAATGAAGACAATAAAAATCAAAGTCTCTATGCAGAAAGTCAGATTCAGGAGATTCTAGCCAGTCAGGTACAGCACCATAACTGCATGTGTAAAACTCATCACAGTCACGTAGGTCACTCCAATTTATAATAAAATATATAGACCCAATCTCCAAGTCCATCTAAGTTGCAGTTAGTGTATAACCAAAGGTGGGGGAGAGGGAGGAGAATGATGGTTTTGTGTCATCATTACAACCTGCTGATCCTGGGTTGTTGGGCAGTTGAGCCCTTGATGCAAGCGCAGCTTCAGGGCTGCTCTAAGTTTCACCCAGCTATTCCAAGTTACATCCAGCTGTGAAGGTAGCAGTGCTCTGGCTGCTCCACCAGTCCTCAACTAGTTTATCTGTTCTTGGGCTGTGATAGGGTTAATATAGGGCTAACTAATCCATTTCTGTACCAATAGAGGACTTCTCTATACAATGGAATCTGAGCTAGCCAATTAGGTCAGCTTCAAGTCTGAAGCATCACAGATGTAATGAATTTGGATCCGGCCCTATAATTTTTTTGTACTGACATGCATAGACCCTGAGTTTTCTCTTTTCTCAGGAGTGTTCCACACCTGCTCCGCTACAAGGCCCTGCCCCACTCTGCCCTTCTCCTGAGGCCCTGCCCTCACCCCACCACATCCCTGAGGCCCTGCCCTCACTGCACCTCTTTCTGCCCTGTTCCAACCCCTCCCCTGAAGCCCTGCCCATTTGCCATTTGCTGTTCTCTGCCATTCTCCAAGCACCTGCCCCGAGCAGCTGTGGCTGGAGGGTGCTGAGCGCCCACTATTTTTTTTCTCTGTGGGTGCCCCACCCCCAGAGCACCCACGGAGTCGCCATCTATGCTAACGTATATTTATTCATAGATTCCAAGGCCAGAAGGGTCTGTTGTGATCATCTAGTCTGACCTCCTGTATTGCACAGATCATAGAACTTCCTCAAAATAATTCCTAGAGCAGACATTTAAAAAAAACAACATCCTATCTTGATTTAAAATTGTCAGCGATGGAGAATCTGCTACAACACTTAGTAAATTGTTCCAGTATTTAATTACTCTTTTTTTACAGTCTGAATTTTTCTAGCTTCAACTTCCAGGTGTTGGATCATGTTATACCTTTCTCTGCTAGATTGATGAGCCCATTATTAAATATTCCTCCTAGTACTTATAAATTGTGATCTGGTTGCTCCTTAACTTTCTTTTTGCTAAGTTAGACTCGAGGAGCTCAGTTTATTTATCATTATAAGGCATGTTTTCTAATTCTTAATCAGTCTTGTGGTTCTTTTCTGAACCCTCTCCAATTTATTAATACCCTTCTTGGATTGTGAGTACTGGGACTGAACACAGTATTACAACTGGGGGAGGGATAGCTCAGTGGTTTGAGCATTGGCCTGCTAAACTGAGGGTTGTGAGTTCAAGCCTTCAGGGGGCCACGTAGGGATCTGGGACAAAATCAGTACTTGGTCCTGCTAGTGAAGGTAGGGGGCTGGACTTGATGACCTTTCAATGTCCCTTCCAGTTCTAGGAGACAGGTATATCTCCAATTATTATATTAGGGGAGGGATAGCTCAGTGGTTTGAGCATTGGCCTGCTAAACCCAGAGTTGTGAGTTCAATCCTTGAGGGGGCCATTTGGGGGATTGGTCCTCCTTTGAGCAGAGGGTTGGACTAAATGATCTCTTGAGGTCCCTTCCAACCTTAATAATCTGTGAACTATGGTCACACCAGTGGCAAATATAGAGGTAAAATAACCTCTCTGTTCCTACTTGAGATTCCTCTGTTTATGCATTCTAAGATTGCATTAGCTCTTTTGTCCATAGCATTATCAACCATGATACCTAATTTTTTTTCAGAGTCACTGCTTCCCAGGATAGAATTCCCCATCCTGCAAATACGGCCTACATTCTTTGTTCCCAGGTGTATAAGTTTACATTTATCTGTGTTAAAATGCATAATATTTGCTTGTGCCCAGTGTATCAAGTGATTCAGATTATTCTGAATCACTGACCTGTCCTCTACATTATTTACCACTTGCCAATTTTAGTGTCATCTGCAGATTTTATTGTTTATTATTTTATGTTGTGTTTATTGGGATTTTTTTTCTTGAAAAGCATCACTTTTTGAAAATGTCTTTTTTTGCTAGGACAATAATTAGTCTGAATGCGTGTAACACAGAGTGTACATCAGGAAAGGATCTCCTGTAGCAAAAATCTAGTCACTAAGTCATAGTTTGTCTTAAGAATTGTGATGTCATTAGAAATTGTTCTGATAGGCAAATTCAGCTCTGGGTTCAAATATTTCCAAAGTATGATTATATTTGGTTAGGGGGCTGTGGTGCAGACCATTATACAAAGAAGGGACTGTGTTGTAGTTTGGGTCCAAATAAGAACTTGCTCAAAGTTCAGGAGAGTTGGGATTTAATATTTTGGTTGAGGCCCATCCGTAGTTTATAAGGTGTAGATTCAGGTTTTAAAATACAAAGAAGTGCACTAATAAAGGTAGGTCAACACCACTGACATTAGAGCCAAAATGTGCAAGGATCATTAGCATCTTTGTAATTTAAAAACTCTCTTCTGAGAATCTAAGTGAACAGTTCATACTCACCTTAGGTGATGATGGTGGTTCTGATGTGTGGAATAAAAGTTCATTGTGGCAAAGAAATGAAGTGACCCTATCCAAGGTCAGACACCGAGTCTGTAGCCAAGGAAGGATTAGAACTCAGGATTTCCCGAACCTGAAGCTCATAAGTCTTCCTCTAGGAATATACAGTGTGTCTTCATTAAATACAAGAAAGGTCTTGTGATTAAGGAACTGAAATGAGGCTCAGACAATCAGGGTTTAATTCCTGGTTCTACTACTGTGTGACTTTTGGCAAGTCATGAAGGCCAGTGGGCCAGGTTTTCAAAGGTATTTAGGCAGCTAACAATGCAGATAGATGCCTATGGGATTTTCAGAAGCACCTTGGCACCTAGTTCCCATTGAGATCAGGACCTAAATACTTCTGAAAAACAGGACCAATTTTTTTAGAAAGTGGCCACTGATTCTGGGTGCCCAATTTGATACACTTGGGGGCCTATATTCCAAAGGTGCTGAGCATCCCCAGCTTCAGCAGAAGTCAGTTGGAGCTTCAGATGCTCAGTACATCTGAAAAATTAAGCCCCAGGCATTGCAAATAAGGTAACCAATATTTAAGGTGCCCCAAATCAGTGGCCTCGTTCAAAAATTTCATTCCTAATTTTTCTGTGTTTCAGTTCCTCATCTGTAATGTGATTGTAATAGTCTCCTACGTCATGGGGATGTTCTGAGAATCAATTCATTAAGTTCCTTTTAAAGATGCATTTCTACAGTGTTCCCTGCAATAAATCAAACTAACTTGTATTAAAAAAAATCCCTACTTATTGTTTCTCTTCCCCCAACCTCTGTCTTCTTGCCTCTGAATTCCTCAAGGGGGAAATTTCTCTTCTTGAATGTCTAGAAAGCACCCAGCATATTGTGGGCATGATCATAACAGAAATGATAATTAATGTTTGTTCAGATACTATGGTCATGGGGGCCAACTAAGTTCCTACATATGTAGGCTTAATGGATGTTATCTGGAACTCTTTGTCGGAGAAATTAACTGGAAAAGAAATGGAAAATATTTCCCATCCTAATATATCACTGCAAACAGAACCTCATCTTCCTTATTGTACCTACCTCAAAAGGGTATTCTGAGGATGGATTAGCTCATATTTATAATGCACTTTTGAAAGTGCAAACAAGCAATATATACCCTAAGTATCATACTCCGATTGGTGTTTTAATCTTATTGAAACAATATGAAATTAAATATGTACTATGCTACTGTTTTTTTTCAACCTCCTGTCTCCAAAAGCTCTTAATTTCCTTTCTGTGTATACAGTAAAGTAGTGTGTGCACTCAGTGCTGCAGTTTCCTATATATATAAATATTGTTACCGGTTGGCTAGTCAAAGTTCAGCATCCTAGGGGATATTCCAGTTGTCAGTAGAAATGGATGATGGAGTCTGGTATTTTCATTGGTGCAGTCTTGTTTATTTACAAGGAAAGTAAAAGTCCTGCTTCTCCAAATGCAGGAGGAACCAAAGGCAAAAAAAGTAGTTTCTTTGTTTACAGGCCCAAGATTCTTTTCAGCCAGCACCCTCAGACCAGAATCTCTCTTCAGGTTTCTCTCAGGGTCACATCATGCTTACAGGCTTCTGCTTGGATTTCTTCTGTTCTTTTCTCTCTCTCTGTAGTTCTGTGTTCTGCTTTTCCTCACACATACACCCCATTCTCCCAAACTGTACTCAGCAAAACACACTCTGCCCACATAGTCTGAAACTCCTGGGTCTGTTCACATAACCCTTTTGCCCTATGTGGGGATGGTGATAACAGGGCTGCCCAGAGGATTCAGGGGGCCTGGGGCAAAGCAATTTCAGGGGTCCCTTCCATAAAAAAAAAAGTTGCAGTACTATAGAATACTATAGTCTCATGGGGGGCCCCTGCAGAGCCTGGGGCAAATTGCCCTACTTCCCTCCCACCCCGGGCCACCCTGGGAAAAATAGACATTTAAAAACCTTCCGCATCTCGGCACAAACCCAGTTTTGAGAAAACTTCTGTTCAAGTAACCTTTACCAAGGTATCACTGGTTCTAGCATCAGCTAGTGCTAAAAGGCACTAAAGCTCATTAAAAGAATTGGACACATATTTTCCGTCAAAACTTTTTTTGGATCGAAAACTAGGGGTTTTTAAAAAGCAGAAAAAATCATGGACACTGTCTGCTTTCCTTCAAAATTTGTTGTGGTTTTCTTAACTGAAGAGCTGAAATTAGTCTGCCAAAACCTGAACATGGTTTGGAGTTTCAGAAGTGTGTGGCCATATATTTGCTGCTTGCTGTGTTTGATTGTTTAAAGAAACAATAAAAAAATTCTGCTTAAAAAAATCCAAAACTTTTGAACCTCCTCAGCTTGTGGCCAAATGCCTGAGCCCATCCAGTCAGATTTTTCCAGGTTTCTGATACTCTGCTGGCTTCCTTGACTCATATCTGTCTCCATAACTTTGGGTTCATTTAGGTTAGAACATGAGAATGGCCACACTGGGTCAGACGAAAGGTCCATCCAGCCCAGTATCCTGTCTACTGACAGTGGCCAATGCCAGGTGCCCCAGAGGGAGTGAACTTAACAGGTAATGATCAAGTTATCTTCCTCTGCCATCCATCTCCACCCTCTGACCTCCCCTGACATGAATAATGACATGCTAACCTCTGACATGCTAACCCCTGACATGCTAACCTCCCCTGACATGAATCTCCCTATGGCACTGAAATTAAATGTAGACTATAATTTGGCAATTAAGAAGTGAAAGTGATGGTAGCCTGAAGGGAAAAGATAACAGCTTGGCCTTTTGTGTTAAATAGCTGTCTGCAAGCTTCAAACTGCTGAATGAGCTTTAGGGGAGGGAAGGCTGTGCCTCCCCAAACATCATGGCCCTGCCCCCTATCCAACCCCCACCCACTTTCTTCCCCCTGACTGCCCCCCTCAGAATCCCTGACCCATCCTGCTCCTTGTCCCCTCACCGCCCTCCAAGATGCCCCCCAACCACCACCCCGGGACCCTATGCCCCACAACCCCCCCCTTGCTCCCTGTCCCCTGACTGCCTTGACCCCTATTTACCCTCCCCCGAGTCATGACTGACCCCTGGAACACCCATGATCCAACCCCCCATTCCCTGTCCCCTGACTGCCCCCCCATTCCCTGTCCCCTGACTGCAGAATCTCTGCCCCCTCCCTGTGCCCTGACTGTCCCCGGGACTCCCTGCCCCTTATCCAACCCTCCCCCCCAGCCCCTTACCGTGCTGCTTACCCCCACCTCCCCTGTCTCCCGGAGTCTCAGCGTGTCGCATCCAGGAGCATCCCTGGACAGCGCTGCAGTGGTGTGGCTCCGGCGGGACCTGAGCTCTCAGCCCCACCCCCCTTACCACACGGCTCTGAGCAGGAGGAGCTCAGGCCCCACCTGAGCCACGCCACTTTAGCTCTGTCCAGGGCCGCTCCTGGGCGCAATGCGCTGAGGCGCTGGAAGATGGGGGAAGGCAGAGGTGGGAATGGGGCCAAAGGTGAGCCTCCAACATTCTCGTCGGGGCCCCTGTAGGGAAAATTGCCCCACTTGCCCCCCCCCCCCGGGTGACCCTGGGTGATAAAATTTCCATACAGTTACATTAATTAAAGGGTGAATTCACCCCCATAAATCTCAGCAAGGCTTTAACTCAACCCATAATAAGGTTTTCACCAGCTCATGACAGAATCATCTCTTCAATGCTGTTCTTACAGTGGGTTTGGAATAAGAACTGTTAGGATTCATGTGACACAGGTGACAAGCCTCCTCTGGCCGCCTGCTGGGGCATGTAGATTTTCCTATTTTCATATCATTCTGTAAAAGAAAAAAGATTCTGTGTAGATGTGTTTTAGCAAAACATACAAATAAAGCGGAGCAGCAGACAACTGCATTAACTGGGCTAATGATAGATACCATTTTAATTGGAAAATGACTGATTACTGTAAGTGCTATTGTCTGAGAGGAAGATAATTTAGGGCACAACCTAGCTCCCATTGATGTCAATAGCAAAAGTCCCATTGACTTCAGTGGTGCAGAATTAAGACTTTAATGTGTGATTAAAATGATTTTCTGCCATGTGATGCATGGATGCTGTGCCGTGTCACTCACTCAGGCCTCTGCTCTGAGTTTCTGCACTTAAGAAAGTATGGCTCAGTCCCACATAGTCCATCCCCCTTTGGGTTTGTCAATAAATACAAATGAGGTCAACGCAAATGAACATCCCACAGGTGTAAAAGCAGCAGAGAATCCTGTGGCACCTTATAGACTAACAGACGTTTTGGATCATGAGCTTTCCTGGGTGAATACCCACTTCGTCAGACGTTTCATCTGACGAAGTGGGTATTCACCCACGAAAGCTCATGATCCAAAACGTCTGTTAGTCTATAAAGTGCCACAGGATTCTCTGCTGCTTTTACAGATTCAGACTAACACGGCTACCCCTCTGATACTTGATCCCATAGGTGGATTGATGGGTTGGAGTAGCAAGAGTCCTCTTTCCTCAGAGGGCTTCCTGTAAAGCAGTAGTCCTTATCTAGGCTCAGAGGCTAGTGTCAAAGAATAGTCCCATCATAAGTGGATCCACAGCAGGTCCTCCCTTCCTACAAGGATGAGTTGCTGGGCAGCAGGCAGCTGAGGAGCCCTTGCCTTTAGCCAGGCTTTGCTCCTGAAATTGAGGCCTGGGAGATCTGCTCTCCTCAGTGGTCCACCACCAGCTGAGCTCTTCCCTCCAGTTCTGACATCTCCTGGGTGCGGTGGGGAGGGCCACTTGAGCCCGCGTTAGCTCGTTAAGCCTGTGTTGCCCTGGATGGGGTTTGTATACCCCCTCACAGTGCCCAGAAGAAATATTTGTTCTAAAAGAGCAAAGTCTCAGAAACTCAAAATAGGAGTTTCATTTCTTAGCCATCTGTTTGTCTAACCTAGCATTTATCAACATTTTTAATCAAACACAATCTTTGAAATATACATTCAGGTGACTCAGAATAGCAAACCAAACTCATTAATGCAGACAAGTTCCATAGACAGCATCTTCTAACTAGCTACCTAAAAACTGACTTCCACCTGGTAGGCCAATACTGCGGTGCTAGTGCTATCAGACCCTAGATTTTTGGACAGGTGGTAAGGCTTTCTTCCTGGAGCATTCCTAGTTTTGGAACCTGATTTCCTCATTGGTAAGTCCAAGCCTGCTACTTGATGTGGAGTTCCCTTACCAAATTGATTTGCATAGCTACTACTTTGTCGTCATGCTCCCAGTACACTATCTAATAATGGTCGGGCTTGGTGGCCTGTGAGTTTTATACTGTCATTCCTCACTATTGTATCTTCTGTGTAAATTCATTGGAAATAGCGAAGCGCCAGTTGACTTCATGTAGTCTCTGGCACTTCTACCTTTTGAGGATCAAAACTGCTTGGTGTAGGACTTATTTTCTTTTAAAATTCCTCTGTTTTTTTTGTTGCTCAGGGCATAGGGGTCGAGGGGGTGGCAGGTGTCATTCTTATGGTGAAAAGGCTTTTTCAGAGAGGAAGGTTTTGCAGCATTTCTTCAGATGATTAGATTCCAGTTTTCCCTGATCTCCTCTGGAAGTTTGTTCCATAGCTGGAACCCTCTTACTGAGAATGTATTATGCCTACCTTTCATGTGCCTCATCGTGAGTTTTGTTCTTGTTCACTTTATTTTAAAGTAAAAATTTCACATTGATCTCAGTCATCTGTGCAACCTTGTGTTCTTATAGCTATCACCCTTGCCTTCCTCCTAATTCCACCAATTGTGTTCCACCCCCCGCCCCCCCCATTCTGGATCTTGTCCCTAATTACACTGTAAGCTTTTGCAGGCCGGCCTGCCCCTTATTCTTTATGTAGAGCACAGCACAGTGGACCCCCCTCCCCACTCTCTTTTCTTTTTGTTCCGTGGAGAAAAGAAGCAACAGTGAAATATTCAGTATATGCACCCTGAGATGTCACGGTTAGAGCATGTTTTACAAATCAGTATCAAATGAGGTTCTTCTCTTTATTCTTAACTATTTTGTGAATTGTTCCCAGTTTTTCGTATTTCTCTTGTTATATTTTTTTTATGTCACATTTGGATTCTGATTTCATTTCTTTTCTTTTTACTGCTGTTTTTTTTCCTTAAGAAATTACCATGCTTCCTCATTACTGTGACCATCTGCTTATCACCAAATGCTGTTCTGGTCTTAACCATGACAGATCATAGTGAGAATGAAGGCTCATTACAAGAAAGGAAAAGAGAGTGACCATTTTATGATTATATAATGCACTGTGAAAGGAAACATCCAGTAAAAGAAAGAACACTGTACTACTTAACTCAGAATTCTTGCCTGCACTGGAATACTAACCCTTGCCACATCCATGTTCAAAATCTCATGTCAATTTTAGCTATACTAGCCAAATGCTTTCAATCAGTGTTGTAGCTGGCATGGATTGATGCTCTTGGCCAAACTGCCCTACAAAAACTGACCAAAGTAATTCTTAAAATATATCTCAGTTGTGTTTGATCCATCCCATTAAAATAGGACAAATTATTATCGATAGGTTAAATGCATTCTGATGAATGTTACTGTGTGTCATTTTTTATATGAGCATCTGCACAAGCCCTCAAAACTGATACTTTTTTTTCAGATTTCTCAAGGATCTGAACTCCTACTATATTTCTGAAAAAATCCCCTATGCCCTGCATTCTCTGCGCCATATATTGTATTATGACTTTGCCTTAGAACTTGATGTTTTGCCATGATGACACATTGTAAAATCATACATAATACACTGTAAATATATAAATTAAGCCAGTGATGGGAGAACTTTCAAAGGTTTTGAGCAGTATCTTATGTGGATGTTTATCTGAACCTATAGAAACCTCCCACCTGGCCTCAAAGCCATCTCGCACATAGCCACTCTTAACTGGCCTGGGTTTCTCCTACTTGTCTGGTTCCTTCATTCACCCTCTCATGTGTGAGGGGCACCAGTAAACATCCTTTCCCCAGTAGCACCGTTAGTGGTAGATGGCAGGCCTGTTCCTCCATTTGGCGTATTTGTGGGTCATCTCAACCTTTTCCCTCTCTCTCTTCCCATGTTCCCTGAATTCCATTCACTCTCCATGGTGTTTCAGTTTTTCCCTCCTTCATCCAGCTGTGGTGTCTCCTTCTGGGGAACCCACTTCCTTTCAGTCTGCTTATCTTAGGGTTTTCCGTAGCATCCATCACCACTGGAATTCTTTCCAGGTAAATTCTTTATGCATGGCAAGCCCCCTGTCTGATTTCATGTGTTTCTGCTCATCTCTCTTCTCTAGTAAAAGAGGTTCTGCTTAAATTATATATTTTTTTGCCTTTCTAAGCCTTGCCTCAGTGGGATTTCCCTCCTTCTTCGCAGTCTCCAAGACCTGCTTTCTTTCATTGCACCCTTTCAGGATGGTGGCTGAAAATGCTATTTGGACTGGGGAGAAACAAGTGAAGCTGCCTACAGAGAAAAACACTTTAGGTAGGCTGAGAGCCTGCATCTAGTCATGCTGTTTCGATCTGCAGAGCAATAGTGAGTGGAACAGCTTTAGTAGCTCAAATGGATAACTACAGATTAAATTAAATGTTTTCAGGCTGAGGAAGTTGTCTGGGTGGACTGGAGACAGAGGTCAAAAACTTGGGACTGCCTCATCCAAATCAATACAGTTGGCAGTTACTTTGTAGGTTACAACACAGTTTGGCCCTCTTCATATGTTACAACACAGTTGAGCTGCAATCAGATTTAACCACCATTGTTAATGCTGGTTGCTTTGTAGTGTATAATGATAATACTTAGCATCTATTTACTCATTTACATCTCTAGATTTTGAAGCCTTGAGGCCCAGTACAGACAGGGCTTTATTACAAACAAACAGATTAGAAGGAGGGGGGAGGGATAGCTCCGTGCTAAACCCAGGTTTTGAGCTCAATCCTTGAAGGGGCCACTTAGGGACCTTGGGCAAAATCAATACTTGATCCTGCTAGTGAAGGCAGGGGGCTGGACTTGATGACCTTTCAGGGTCCCTTCCAGTTCTATGAGATAGGTATATTGCCATATATTAAAAACTGCACTTCAGACTGCTCTCATAGGAGGAGTCAAGCATGGTTTATCAGCATAGCTTCTAACTGTGAACTTGCAACTTGTTCATAGTTGCAACTTGTATCAGGGGGTAGCTGTGTTAGTCTGGAACTGTAAAAGCAGCAAAGAATCCTGTGGCACCTTATAGACTAACAGAAGTTTTGGAACATGAGCTTTCATGGGTGAATATCCACTGCGGTCAGATGCATGTAGTACAAATTCCAGGGGCAGGTGTATAATATATGCAAGCAAGTAGAATACTGAGATTGTTCAGTCAGGGGATGAGCCCTGTTCTAGCAGCTAACCAGATCAGCCACACCATACCGGTTCATTACCTTGACACGCTCACCCAATGTAATATACACCATCATATCCAGCAATGCCTCTGCTATGTAACATCGCCAAACTGGGAACAGTCGTTACGGAAAAGGATAAATGGACACAAATCAGATATTGAGAATGGCAATATAACAAAACTTAGGAAAACACTCAGCCTCCCTCGGCCTGCACTATAGCAACCTTAGTGCACGCCTGCCAGCAAAAAAAATTCAGGACCGGAACTTCAAAGAGAAACTCTGGAGCTCAGTTCGCATCTGCAAATTTTACAATCAAGTTCAGGATTAAACACAAGACTGGGAATGGCTTGCCAACTACAAACACAGTTCTCCTCCCTTGTTTTCACACCTCAACTGCTAGAACGAGCGCTCATCCTCCCTACTGAACTACCTCATTATCTCTAGCTTGCTTGCATATATATTACCCTGCCCCTGGAAACTTCCCAAATGAAAGCTCATGCCCAAAACTCGTTAGGCTGTAAGGTGCAGAGAATTCTTTGCTGTGGTTTGCAAGCTTGGTAATACTATGTGGAAACACTGTTGAGGCACTAATTACTCTAGCAGACCGTATATAAATGTTTTGGTGGTAGTGGGTCCTGAAGCCGCTATGAACTGGCAAGTTAACTTCAGTGGGCTATAATAGGTGACTGGTTTTTTGTGGCCTCAGTGACAATCCCTCTTAAATTAATACTTATAGATTTTTCTAATGTTTGTCTGGCTGCCAACTGTTCTCCATGCACTGGGCAGATCAAGGCATGTACACAAATTATGCAATATAATTGTACAGTCTGTACTCAAGCAATTTGGGGGTTTTTTGCTTTGATTCTTCCATATGCATGTTGAGGTTTTGGCAACAACATTGAGACGTATGTACAACTGCTATAAAGCTTACTCTTGTTATAATTAAAGTAATATTTAAAAAATGTTCAAGAAAAGATAATGTCATAGAGCTGCGCTCAGAGGAAAAGACATTTATATTTGATTTACTTGCATTACAGATAAAATCATTTTGTTAGATATAACATTGCAGAAATGTGGCTCTCATTATGGGTTACTATCTAAGAAACTGATTTGAGTAGAGGGCTTAGTATGGCAGATGGTTTTATGAGAGTAAAAAGCTCGAAGTGACAAGTCTTGTTCTATTGAACTCATTATGGGGTTGCCATTGACAATGAATGCTAGGATTTAATGCATAGTTTTCTCGCTGCGCAAAACAAGCTTGGTTGAAGAACATTTCCCTGTTTGGGAGTGTAAATAGGAACACAAATTTACACATCAGCTTACTATTAGTGATCCGCTAGGGCTCTCTTGAGCTCTATGCACTATTTACATCCTACTGAGTTTCAAACAGATAGCTTAAGGGGTAATGTCTTCTATTCACAAGGGTTACAAACAGAACGAAAAACATCTGGACAAGGGAGCCAATCAGGCAGAACGGATTTTTCAAAGCTTAAGGGAGGAATTTGGGTTTTTTTTTTCTTGTCTGGATTTTTGTCTGTCTTTCGGCCTATGAGAGGTATTGTCGGTTTTCCATCTTCAGCTTCTAGTCTCATGTTTCAAAGTTGTGAGTACAAAGTAGCAAAACATAGCCTTTTATATGCTGTGTTGTTTTGTTTACGTAACATTGTCGGACATGTAGTTTGCATGGCAATGATGTTAAGATTGTGATTCTTTTTGAATAAGTCTGTTGATTTCATATTTTTCCTTTTTAAGTAATAGCCTGTGTATGTCAACTTTTAAATGCAGAAGAACATTGAATTTTTTGTCTTTTTCTCCTTTGATATAAAGCCCTTCTTTTTAAAAAACTTGATTTTGACTTTTGTTTTTCTAGTTATGCCAGGGGGAAGGACTCCTATGCAGGATTACTGTCCCTCCAGGGAAAGACTGAGAGGGGGAACAAGAAGAGGGGAAGGTAAATTGTCCTCTCGTTTATGTTTCAACGGGATTGAAGCGGGAAATCTCCTACTTTATCCCCCAGGGCGGGAACAATCTGGAGGAGTAAGCAGGACAGGGAAATGGTTTATTTCTCCTTGTTTAAGAAGTCAAGGGATCTTGTTCTTGGGGCTCCCCAGGGAGGTTTTGGGAGCCCGAGTTGAGCCAAGACACTGGAATTCTTGGCTGGGTGGGCCTATCAAGATTGGCTGGTTAATTAAGCTTAGAGGTAGGCATAGCTTACTCTCGGTTATGACGTAAGGATCTCAAATCTGATGGTAAGCTACGACAAAGTCTATGTTTAGGATAGTGTGGCATAAGACCTGTGGCTGAAACTGCTGAGCTTCAGTTCATCTGCAAATTTGACACCATCAGCTCAGGATTAAACAAAGACTGTGAATGGCTTGCCAACTACAAAACCAGTTTCTCCTCCCTTGGTTTTCACACCTCAACTGCTAGAACAGGGCCTCATCCTCCCTGACTGAACTAACCTCATTATCTCTAGCTTGCTTGCATATATATATACCTGCCCCTGGAAATTTCCCATGAAAGCTCATGCTCCAAAACGTCTGTTAGTCTATAAGGTGCCACAGGATTCTTTGCTGTGGTTGCAACTTGGAAGTACTATTGTGGAAACACTGTGAGTGGCACTAATTACTCTACAACCTATATAATGTTTTGGGTGTAGTGGGTTCTGAGCCGCATGAACTGGCAAGTTAACTTCAGTGGTGCTATAATAGTGACTGTGTTTTTGGTGTGGGGCCCAGGCATTACACAATCCTCTTAAATAATACTTATCAGATTTTTTTGAATTGTTTGTCAGTGCCACACTGTTCTCCATGCACTGGGCAGATCAAGGCATGTACACACAAATTGCAATATAATTGTACAGTCTGTACTCAAGCATTTGGGGTTTTTTGCTTTGATTTTCCTATAGCATGTTGAGGTTTTGCAACAACATTGAGAGATATGTACAAACTGCTATTAAAGCTACTCTTGTTATAATTAAAGTAATATTTAAAAAAAATTGTTCAAGAAAAGATAATTCATTGAGCTGCGCTCAGAGGAAAAGACATTTATATTTTGTTTACTTGCACTTACCAAATAAAATCATTTTTGTTAGATATAATCATTGCAGAAATTGGCTTCTCATTATGGGATTACCTATCAAAAGAACTGATTTTATGGTAGAAGGGCTTCAGATGGCAGATGGTTTTTATGAGAGGTAAAAGCTCAAGGTGAAGTCTTGTTCTATTGAACTCATTATGGGGTTTGCCATTGATTTCAATGATGCTAGGATTTAATGCATAGTTTTCTTCCAGCTGAAAACAAGCTTGTTGAAGAACATTTCCCTGTTTGGGAGTTGTAAATATGAACACCAATATTACACATCAGCTTACTTTAGTGATCGCTAGGGCTCTCTTGAGACCCCTATGCACTATTTACATCCTACTGAAGTTGTCATAAACAGATAGCTAAGGGTTAATGTTTCTTTCACAAAGGGTTAACAAAGAGAACCAAACATCTGACAAGAGGACCAATCAGGAAACCGGATTTTTCAAAGCTTAAGGGAGGGAATTTGGGGTTTTTTTCTTGGTCTTGGGTCTTTTGTCTGTCTCTCGGCTATGAGAGGTTTCTTTCCATCTTCAAGCTTCTAGTCTTCAGTTTCAAAGTTGTGAGTACAAAGGTAGCAAAACAATAGGCTTTTATATGTTTTGTTTTTGTATTTACATGTGTGTAGTT
>NC_133778.1:39444274-39559898 GCF_003597395.2 Chelonoidis abingdonii | reverse complement strand
AGCAGGAAGGGAAATGGTTTATTTCTCCTTGTTTTAAGAATCCAAGGGATTTGGGTTCTTGGGGTCCCCCAGGGAAGGTTTTGGGGGAGACCCGAGTGAGCCAAGACACTGGAAATTCTTGGCTGGTGGCAGCCTATCAGATCTGAGCTGGTAATTAAGCTTAGAGGGGTTCATGCTAGCTTCTCAGGTTATGAACGCTAAGGTTCAAATCTGAGTAGGAAGCTACGACAGAAGTCCTATGTTTAGGATTTAAGTGCTGCATAGACCTTGTGCTGACTCTATAGAATTTCACTCTATAAGAGCACAACTTATACCTTCCACTTCAGCAGAACGTTCACTGGATACTTGATATAAATAACTTGTACTTAATTACTGCTCTCTTTTGTTGAAATCAGCCCTCTTTTTCATAACATTCAACCACAGGCTATTAATGTATATCATTCTAACACATTTGGAAGAGAACATTGTCGTGGTGGAACAAGAGTTTGGTTCAGAGAATGTTACGAACCTCTCCAATACGTATTATTCCCTTTTTTACATGCTACGCATGTGAGGAAATCAGAAACAGTTGGGCACGTTACAGTAATAATACCTGCAATGTTTTCAGAATGCTTTACAAACAAAATGCCCCGTTAGGTATGTTAATGAGTGCTTTCCTGCTCCCTTTTATACATGTGAAGCAAACAGAGGTAGAGGTGTTAAGTGACTTGTCAAGGTCGAGAGATGGAGTCAGTGTTACAATGAGATATAGGTTATGTAATATACCTTGGGCATGATGGTTTTTAAAGTTGGATGACGAGGTAGGTCTCTTTACTGTGCTGCAGTGGTTATATTTTAGATAGTCATGTGATCAAGCTGTGGTCATTCTTCCAAAAACTGGCATAACTCAACACAGTATGCTCACGTAGATGGCAAATCAGCTGTTGTCTTTTATTTCCCCAGCTGCTGGTACCAATATACATTTGGGGAGCCAGGACGGGGGGGACATATTTAGGCTACTCAGTCTTAATCTACCCTAGTCAACATTACTGCTGTTGAAAAAAGAGCAATATAAATTTTTCTTGCATAACTTTATCCATGCCACTGGGATCTTGAAGTGGACCAGATCTTATACTTCATTGCTACCTTGATGGATACAGAAGAATATGAACATTAATGGAGAGTAGGATTTACCCAACAACTGTTATGAAATATAACAATAACATATTTACTATATTTATAGTACTATAGTACCTAGGAGCACCAGGCAGGGATAGGGCTCCATTGTGCTAACCACTGTGCATGTACACACAACCATAGTCCCTGATCTAAATCTAAGGTTGCAAATGACATTTGGTTGTAGAGGAGACAGGATCTAATCAAATATATATAATTTTTATATGAAAATACATATTTGATTTTTTAAATTGTGTATTTTCATATAATGCCAGCTGTATCCCCATCTGTCCTTCATCTTATCCATAATTAATGGGCTGATTTCTTATAGGTGTCTCAGAAGAACAGTAATATGGAGGAGGAGTAGATAGAGAGGCAGATCCTCAAATGATGTAAATTGCCACAAGCCCATTGCCTGTGACACATTACACCAGCTGAGGATCTGCTCCAGGAAGGGACAGATGGATCAGTTCAGAGAGGGGCTCCGTGTGTTAGATGTAGACAGAAGGCAGCCCATAGATGTTTGTCAGGCCCTGACAAATGCCATCCTCATCTAGTGGCAGGGCTGTAGCCATATGCATGTTATGTATGGTATGTACCATTGGGTGTGGTGAGGAGGAGCAGCTTTGGTTGTCCCACATTCAGGTTTGGCCCTGCTGGCCCTCCATCATGACCGGTGTTGGCAGAGCCAAAGCTAAGTGAGTGGCATTGCAACCTGGTGCACAGGGGCAGCAGCGTCACTCACATTTGGCAAATTTGGCAAACCCAAGTGGCACTGCAACCGCTGTGCACTAGATTGCAGTACCACTCACTTGGTTTTAACCCCGCTGTGTGTAATGCTGGAGAGCCAGTGGGGCCAAACCTGAGTGGCGGTGGGGCAGCCAATGCTGTTCCTCCTTGCCACTGCCATGAAGCCAGCTTCCACAACAGGCCCCCCTCCCTCTCCCTTGGAGGCCTACCCAACCTCTCACCACCTTCCAGCAGCCCATGTCCCCTCTCTGGGATGGGGAGTGACACTGCACCTGGGCAGGCCAGGCTGAAAAGGGACAGGGGCTGAGGCTGAGGCTGGCAGAGACTTGGTGGGCAAGGCACTGGGGCCAGCAGCTGCAGCAGAGATAGCTCCACAGGGATTGGTGGTACATACCATGTGAAAAATTTCTGGGGGTGCCCCTGGCCTCATCCACCTATTTGTTAGTTTCTCACAATAGTCTCTGCACCTTCTTACAGGCTACCCACCCACATCAAACTGATCTTTAAGAGCACTTCTTCAGGACTCTCATTATTAAAGCAATACGTGTAGGAAAAGGAACTGCACCTGCCTAATATCGAAAGGATCCCTTTAATAGCCAACAAATTGAGGAAATTGTTCCAGAATAGCTCGCCCCTGTGAGAATTGGACCCTGGCAATGTTATCAGACTTGGCGAGAACTAAGATGTTCTGCTGAGTTAGTGCTGTGCATGGAACTGAAAGGATGACCATTGTCAGAAAATCGGTTATGTTAAAACAGCACTTTGACTCAATAGTTCTGCTCTGTGTGTGTTTTCAAATCATATCTGTTGACTTCACTGTTAAAAACATAGTTTTGCAATTGTTAGCACTCAAGAACAGCTTGAAGAGGGAGATAGATACTGTTCTGCAGCATGCATCATTCAGAACATTTCCAGCTAAGCTGTGATTTGCAGAATCTTTTTAAGTTATAACAGAAGAGGCAGAAAGAACAGAGCTTAATGTTCAGATACTGGGTTAAGATTGCAGCAAGGACACTTAGAGAAATCATCATCTGATTTGTCTACTGAACAAATTCAGTATGGAGATCATTGAGAGAGAATATATATGGAATCCCATAATGTTCTTTTTTTAGGTACTTTCTACTTGAACTTCACTTTAAAGATATTTAGTTGTGACTTACTTAGTATAAGTAAATGATTTATGTCACAATTTTAGAAGCGTAGTGAAAGAATACATGTTGCAGATGGGTCATTTGTTTTCCTTTATATATTTTTTTTTGCCCTCATTTGAGCGTGCACAATCCCCCTCATCCATTTACTAAGTGGATTCCTCTAGGAAACAGAATTAAACATGCTGAGTTTAGAACCAGAGAGCTGCATGATGTCATTTCTATATTTAAATTAGAGGTAGTAGAATAGAACTGAGTAATTTGTTTAATCATTGCTCATGCATTAATTTCCCTGGGAGCTGATTTTTTTACAGTGCACTGTTATCTAGAATTTATATCTCTTAGCGACGTCTCTTATTTGGCATGATTTCAATGAACTGGGCACATTTCTCTTCTTGACTTAAACTCAAGGAGATTCTGTAATCGAGCAAATACTGCACACAAAGTTTTCAAGCACAGTAAATTGATTTAAGCAGGAATGTGGCAGAAAAAATATGCCCCCAAGACACAGAAGTGAAATAAATGCTAAAGCGAATTTGATTAGAACTAAGCTGAAAACATTTTGAAAAGCGGTAAATAAACAAGGAAAAATGTGCAGGATTAATTTTGTGTGTACATGGTACAATATGTACTGCTTTTAGAGTAGCAGCCATTAATTGGGTTAATTCTGGGATCGAAAATCAACTGACTTTTGGCCGTGAGGTTTTGCGAGTAGCGCTGATATATTTAGAGAACGTTTGAATACAAAAATGTCTGCTTTGTACCTGTCCAATAAAACATTTTAGTGTCACTTTTTATTCATTCTCTTTCTGCATTTCAGGAAAAATATGTTTAATCTTTACTTGTTGCCTTATTATTTTCATTTAATTTAGTCTCCATTTTCCTTTCTAATTTTTCTAAATTATTTTAGAAAATACTTGAATTTCATTATATTGGCTGCATGGTATATATGCTAGTATTTAGGAATATATAATAGATTTTAAAGCACTGTCCAACACAAATCATGTATGTATGTAGTTTATGTACTTCCTTTTGTACTGAGATAAAAATTATCCCATAGGACAATGTATGCGCTCCATAACTCGTATCTAAACATTGAGTTCTGTGATATGCTGTGTGGTGATAAAATAAGTATTTTACCTTATTCTATCTGATTGTATTACCATCCAATAGCTGTTTTGTATTTGTGAACAAAGTTCAGACTATTTTCATTAGGTTCTCTTGACCGTAAGTCACATGGATACTACTGGGAGATGCAATTTACCTCAGCCAATTGGATTTCTGCTAGGATGCATGCTGTTCAATACACATCTATAAGTAATGGAATGACACAGATTAATCCCCCTCTTTGGAGAGGTGAGAAAAATTAAATTCAGACAGATATTTTTCAAAAGCACATTTTAGAGTGAAATACACACAAGAATCCCTGTTCATTTCTTACATGCCTGGGTTACTTCCTTTGCCACTGTCTTGAAGCCCCATTTAAGAGAGCATGGAGTGTGTGGTGTGAACAGTTTTTTGTTCTGGAGTCAATTTTGCTCTAAAGATCAATTTTTAAATAAAGTCTAAATTGCTTAATCAGTAGGTGAAGTTTTGGACCGTTGATGCTGAGGAACCTGAGTTGCTTCACTTCCTGAAAGTTTGCCCTCATCTGAATAGTTTTTTCAGGTGCTTATCACCACTCCAGTGTAGATTGGGTTAACATCTGAGTCAGTTATGGCAGCAGTAGTAATGATATTACTGCACCCTCTGTCAAGGATTTACTTTCCAATAATGAATAGCCCTTGGGCAAGTCCTTTTTATGACATTCAATTAAGTGACATTGACTTGCAGTGTGGTTTTTTTTTTTCTCTATTTGAGCTTGCATTTACACTTACTAATTACTCTAATATACTGAGCAGGCAATATCTTAAATCAGAATCATGCCAGTGAGTTTTCTGCAAGTCTCAGAACATAATATGGTACAAATGTGAATGTGTCATGTGGTTTTTCTTTAGGAACATGCACAGTATAGAAAGTGAGAAAATGCCTAATAGCTTTACCATAATCTGCTGGTGAATGCAATGTTATCACAGAACATGCAGAAATGTTAGGCCATTTATCCAAGACTTAGGCCTGTCTTTAGTCCAATGAAGAGTGACACAAAGAATATTAGCCATATTGTAAAAGTTTGTTTTTGAAAAGAATGATCTGTGCTTGGTGTTGTAGTAAGAAGGGGGACTTAATGCAGCTCGTTTGGCTATTTTCCGTCATTCAGTATAATTTTGGCGAAAATTCAGATTCCATATGAACACAGGAGGTAGCAACATGCCATATAAGCCTGAATTGTTTGTTTTGCCTGGTACGAGCAGTATGAACAAAGCTTAGAAGAAGCAGTTTTGGAGGGCATCGGTGCTGATCAAATATTTGTCATATTAAGAAAATAGACAACTCGGGCTAGATCTTTGAATATGATCGGGCCCTTTTGTGCCATTTAGGGACCAGATTTGCTTGAAAATTGGCAACAGGGGATTCCCTTGATGGAAAGGAACTCCCACTGACATAAAGCTGGTGGAGCCAGTTCTTGCGACCAACTGTTCCATCAAACTCCAGCACAGAGCTCCAGTCCGCTGAGACCAATTGCTAGGGTGCTCCAGTCGGGGCAGCACTGGCATAGATTGACCTGCCACGTTAAGGAATTGTAACTAGCTCCTGATGCTCACCTCTGCAGAGCCTGAATATAGCTGACTAGTATAAAGTAATGAGTGTTCTGTAAATCTGGAGAAGATTTCAAAGACTAAGAAAGATACTTAGTTGGGGATTTGATCTTTTGTTTCTGAACCTATGGACTCTATTCGATTCTCATACTCACTCACTTGCAAGGAAACAACCTAAGTAAGGAAAGCCATTTTTGAACAGTTGCTTCTCTGCTGCATCCTCCACTCTCCAGAGCTGGCCAGCATTGGCATTGGCTTCTATCCAATACCTGAACTCTGGATTTTCCCCCTTTTTGTCAATCCAAGCTGCAGTAATGGTTCCTGTTTTGGTGCATAATGTGTGGCTCATAGTTAGGGTGACCAGATGTCCCAATTTTATAGAGACAGTCCCGATTTTTGGGTCTTTTTCTTATATAGGCTCCTATTACCCCCCACCCCCGTCCCGATTTTTCACATTTGCTGTCTGGTCACCCTACTCATAGTGGAAAGAGGAACATACCCTGTAGGGTGACTGTTCCCCGGTTCCATCCTTTCCCTTGTGATGTATGCCTCTTTGTTGATTTGGTGCTGAGCTTTTTCATAGTTCTTGTGGAAGGGACAGAGGCAGCTGTGTGCAGCAGAATTTGCCATCAGTATGACCCCTGTTCGCAGGATTTTTGTGGCTCTGCTCCCCTTTACATATTATAAAGCAATGGTGGGGGGGAGCAAACATAGGATCTTATACTTGGACACATGGTTAAATAGCATATGATTTTATTTGTCGTGTTTGTGCTAAATAGGTGACTTTTGCTTACCATGTGTACTTTCCATTCTTTACTTCAGAGATTTGCAACAGAAGAGGGAAGGGAGTAGATGGTAATTTAGCACATTTTATCCTCCAGGTATCCCCAAATAGTTCACAGTCATTGTCCTTCCTAATAGCATTGAATGGGCTCGTAAAGAGTTTATGTTGGCACTAAAAATAAACAAGCCTCTTTTTAAAAGCTGTTATGTAAGAGTCTTTGCCAAATTATGTTAATGCTGTGGAAGGAAATCTAGTTATAATGGAAACATAATTTGAGACCAGCAGCCAAGTACCACTGAACACGATCCAACTAACAGTGTGTGGGGAATGCTCTGAAAAGCATGCTTGTGTGTGTCTTTAAAAACTGTAAGCATGTGAAAATTCACTAGCATCATTCTCCTGCCCCCCATTCTGAAGAATATGTTGTCCTCCTTAGTTTTCCCCTAATGTTTGGACTTTAAAACTCTCCTTTGCTTCCGGAGATAAAAGTGTCAGGTTTAATTTTCTCAACTGCATGGACATTATAGAAGTGCTCTGGTTAAAAACTAGTGTCTTTATTATTGATGTTAATCTGCAGGGTCCTGAATTTGTTCAGAAGATGCAGGGAAGGTCTAATCTTTAAACCGTTGCATCACGGAGTTTGGATTGGTAGATTTAGAAAGTGTAATGAAGACACGATGAATAGGTCACTGAGTGGAGCTTGAAAACCTGCTGTCATGTTGGTTTTACAGATTTTCAAGGCTCCTAGTAATAAGCAGGCTGCTGGTGATTTGAAAGCTACTCTTGCCTTTTGTAAGACACTTTTTCCTAGGGCTCGTATCACAGACGGAATGCATTCTAAAAAATCTTATGTAAATATTTGGTTCTTTTAATCTGCGGAATCATTGCAAATGTTCCCAAGCAGAACACTTTTGTTTATCATATTTTCTTTTTATTTACAGACACTGCAGTAACAAGCTAGGTCTTGCATTGAATATTGTATTTTCCTCACTATCTGAGCTTTGAAAGATGGCATGCTTGGGACTCTATTACTTAGTTGGATA
Source organism: Chelonoidis abingdonii (assembly GCF_003597395.2). Taxonomy (NCBI): domain Eukaryota; kingdom Metazoa; phylum Chordata; order Testudines; family Testudinidae; genus Chelonoidis; species Chelonoidis abingdonii. Next base: position 39,552,322 of record NC_133778.1, on the reverse strand, counting down.
TTGTGAATCTTTATGCAGCCTTAGCACACACGCTTCCTCAGCATGGGATAATCTAACCTCTCTGCGAGTGAATGTCCTTTGGCATTAATTTGACTGAGGGAAGGCTCCTTTTTAGTTACATTGAGCCATATTCATCCAAAGCCAATACAAAGTGGCGTGAATTGCACCTCCTTGTGGCAACCTGCACCCCAGGTGGGAGGGTTATTCTAACAGGAAAGCACTGATGGTACTGATGCCTGCCTTCTCTCAATCTTTCTGCTGTAGTAGGCAGGGCAGCTTTAGTTTCTGCTGAGGCCCCTAAAGTCGTTTAAAGCAGAGATTTCTAAGGGGAGGCAGTGAATCAGTGCCTCCTCAGTAATGTTGGCTTTACTGCCTTGCTGGCTAGCAATGCCTATTGCTGTACTGGTCCCCTGAGCAGGCCCACCCCAGTGGAATGGGAGGGTCTTCTAGTAGCGTAAATCTGACTATCTGCCTTTCAGGCTTTTTGCCTTGTTTGCTGTGGCTTCGTCTGGTGTAACACTGGGCTGCGTGTGACTATATCTGCACATAAGCAGGGAAGATAGTGATATTCCAAAGTTTAAGCATTGTGAACCCAAATAATTAAGAAAATAATATCTGAGATGAGCCTGAAATATTGGACCTGTTATACTGCTAGAGACCATCTACAAAGTTTGGAGGTACTTAAAACTGGGTTTGTGGTTTAAATAATGGTAGATTTCTATAACACAGAAAGCCACATGGGATTGCAGCAGCCCTAACATATCAGCTCCCAGTGGTATTGGGTATCACTGGTTGCTTGAGTGTGATTATATCTCTCCCTTTTTGGCTGACCCTAGCAATTATACAGGCTAGTTACATCCCACAACAAAGAGAAGTGTAAAACTTTGCACTTTTGGTGCTGAAGGTTGAATGCCTGCTGACAGCAGTAGTATCTCTGTGTATTTGGCTGTGATTCATTAAGAGTTCTCTATGTATTTTTCACTGAGTTAGTCCCAAATCATTTTTGGAAATGACGTATATTACCTGTTTCCTTTCATAAGCAGTGTAAGTGAGGAAGCATATTAAATAATTAGCCAGAGAACAAACTACAGTGCTGCAGTTGACAAGGAACATGATGTGATGGTGAGAAATGCACATTTTCTTAAAACTAAGGGCAAATTCTAATCTCTGCTGCTCTCTGTAGGTCTCTTAGTGATGTCATTGGAAATTTCATTCACAGGACAAGAGTTGAGCGTGGTATGCAGAAGAGATAACACAATGTGGAAGAGAGGAGGATTTTGTAAGGGCTAAAGCCCCAGGAATACTTACTTATGATTGAAAATATTTTGCTCCTAATAGTTTGTAAGTGGCTTATGTATGAGGTTTAAATAAAATATTACTAAGCTTTTAGAATATAAAATTTGTCTAAAAATAGGGTTGGGTTATTAAGATGAATATACAGTTTGCAGCTTTTGTTACCATTTAGAATACAAGGCATTCATTCTTTAGTACCAGAACTAATGGCATTCTTATATCCAATTCCACACAGAAAAATTTTTGAAAAAGTAATTCAGGCAAGCATTAAAATCCAGCAGACAATATAGTTAAAGCAAATACATCAAGCCGGTCCCACAGGGCAAAGAATAAACCTTTTTAATTAAAACTGTATTATGAAAGAAGTTTTGTGGTTCAATCATTAATGTATACTTAGTTGAAACCTACATGCATTTAAACTAGTTATTTTGTTCAACTTCAGCTCAGTGCATATATAGCCAGGCTACAAGATACATCCTACCCTGTTAATTAGAGTTAGTATTCCCTTGGGTATAAGCTGATTGCCTGCCAATTCCAAACGTTTATTTTTTACCCGTAAGCATGACAGCACTATATGATTGAAAACAAAACTGCCTGTAGGTATTCCCTATATGGTTTTGTATTAAATAGGATAATGTTTCCCATAATATTATTTCCCAGGTTAGTGGGGAGTTACTTAAATCCCAGACAGCAGGTTACATAAGCTTTGAGTGCTCTTGATCATGTCTACACTGTACCAACACTCACTGAAGAACAATATCAATTACTGTGCACCCATTATGATTATAACGCTTACAGTGATGTAATGGACACTATTTTCATCAATCCAAAGTTCAGACTGTTAATGCAGTTTAACTATTGAAACAGTGTCTTAACATGTGTACTATGCTTTTGTGGTTTTGGAAACCTCTGTTTATTTAATGTGATGGAATAAATAATTCAGACTTGTCACCCTCAATTTACAATTTGTTGGGATCTATTTTAAACTAGCCTAGACACTGTAGGCAAGATGATGATGATATGCAGTAAAAAATTCTTACTGATGAACCCCATATTAATTCTTCACACAATGCACAGTCAACATGTGGAACTCATTGTGATGGGATGTTGTGACAGTCAAAAGTATAGCTGAGTTCAAAAAAGAATTAGATAGGTTCATGGAGAATAGATCCGTTGTTAGCTATCAGCCACGATGGTCAGGGACACAACCCCGTGCTCTGGATGTTTCTAAACATCTGACTGCTACAAGCCGAGACTGGATGATGAGTGGATCACTCAATATAGTGCCTTGTTCTGTTCGCTCCCTCTGAATGATCTGGCACCAGCCATGGTTGGAAGACAGGATACTGGTTAGATCAGGGTTAGGCAACCTATGGCACGTATGCCGAAGGCAGCACACAAGTTGATTTTGAGTGGCACTCACACTGCCCGGGTCTTGGCCACCAGTCCGGGGGCCTCTGCATTTTAATTTAATTTTAAATGAAGCTTCTTAAACATTTAAAAAACCTTATTTACTTTACATACAACAATAGTTTAGATATATATTATAGACTTATAGAAAGAAACCTTCTAAAAACATTAAAATGTATTACTGGCACGCGAAACCTTAAATTAGAGTGAATAAATGAAGACTCAGTACACCGCTTCTGAAAGGTTGCCGACCCCTGGATTAGATGGACCTTTGGTCTGACCCAGTATAGCCATTCTTATGTTATGTTCTTAATTAGTGGCCTTCCCTCCTCCCTCTGAGGCCTGGTCTACACTACGCGTTTAAATCGATTTAAACAGCGTTAAATCGATTTAACGTTGCACCTGTCCACACTACACTGCTCTTTATATCGATTTAAAGGGCTCTTTAAATCGATTTCTGTACTCCTACAAAACGAGAGGAGTAATGCTAAAATCGATATTACTATATCGGATTAGGGTTAGTGTGGACGCAAATCGACATTATTGGCCTCATTATTTTACAGTAGCTACCCACAGTGCACCGCTCCAGAAATCGATGCTAGCCTCGGACCATGGACGCACACCGCCGAATTAATGTGCCTAGTGTGGACGCGCACAATCGACTTTATAATATCTGTTTTATAAAATCGGTTTAAGCTAATTCGAATTCATCCTGTTGTTCAATTTGGTTTAATTTCAAGCAAGCCTTACAAAAAGTTGTACACTTTTCATGTACACTTCTGTCTTCATGTACACTTCTGTGTACTATATCAGCTTATGCTGGAACCCAAAATCATACACTCTGGGTAGGTCAGGAAGGGAGGTGAGTGGAAATGCATTATAACTTTTGATAAAGCCAGTGCAATGAACATAGATCAAAAGAGCAAGCAATTGTTTAAATGATAAAGCATTTATTATAGCTTTATGATATGATAGGACATTTCTTACTGGCCATTAATATACAGCTCAGGTGCATATGAAGCACAAGAGAGCAGACCTCATGAATTCAAACTTCCATTTATCCAAGGAATGGAATGTATATCTGTGTCTTAGTGAATTTGTCACTGTTTTTCAGAAATATCGACAGTACATGTCAGGACTTCTGGCTCCTCCTTATGGTGTTATGGAAAGTGGCTCTAACAATGACAGTAAGTAAATATATATATATATATATATATTTGGAAATCAGTTTTTAAAAAGTCCTTCCTCCTTAGATATTGGAGTTTTGTTCTCTTTAAGCATTGTGATGCATGCAGGGCCGGTGCTTCCATTAGGCGACTCTAGGCAGTCGCCTAGGGCACCATGATTCGGGGGGGGGGGGCATTTTGTGCTCTCCCCACGGTGCGCACGGGAGCTTCTGGTTCCGCTCCCGTTGTGCCGCCGAAGAAGGACCTTTTGCCAACATGCCGTGGAAAACAGCGGCAGGCAATTGAGCAGCTCAATGACTTCCGCTGTCGTCTGCAGCATTTTGGCAGAGGATCCTTCTTCGGCGGCGTGATGGGAGCGGAACCGGAAGCTCCCGCGCGCCCCGTGGGGAGTGCACAAAATGCCGCCCCTCGAATTCTGCCTAGGGTGCCAGAAACTCTGGCACCGCTCCTGGATGCATGATTTTTTTTTAGTGTGGACAGGAAGCGTGTCCGTGTCCATCGTAAAAAAAAAAAAAAAGAGGAGGAGGGGGGATGGTGTGCCTCAACTTTCTTTCTTTTTACCTACCCCTTTTTCAGCTGATAGCAGTGAGAAGTGGGGGATAGCAAGGAACAATTACCTACTACACACCAGTCAATTTGAGGACTACATTCAGTTTTTGTGTTAAGTGCTGAGGGCAACACATCCAAACTTGTGTGCCTATCTAGGTACTTAAATCCCCACTTAGGTATCTAAATTGAAATGAAGTCTTTGGAAGTTGTAGATGCTCAGCGCTTCTGAAAATCAAGGACGTTTATTTAGGGGCCTGAATATGGATGTAGGATGTCTAACTTTAGTTGCTCAAATCTGCTAAAGTTGGCCAGTACGTTTATGCATTTGGTATATTTGTTGTATCTGCAGTGCTCATTGCTGCATCCCATGGGATTCATATGACATCTTAACACAGAATATTCTTCTAAAGAAACACATGCCAATGTTATATTATATATTATGTTTTATAGAACAATAGGTTGTTATGGGCAGTGCTATTTTTGTTTATAAATATTAAAACGCAGTGTAATCCCTGGGCACAAAAATTTCTGAGTTTTATGTGCTCCCAGCCAAATGCCCATGTACAGTCTTGAAATCTTAAAATTGGGGGAGGTCTGCTTAACCTGCCGATACATGTAGGATTTACACATTTGTTATTCTTAATGGGCATTTCATCTTTACAGCCTTCATCCGTAGGTAGGAAGTACATTTTTCTGAATAATGTGGATCAAACTTACACTAACTACTAAACCTCATAAGTAAATGCACATGTATTCAAACTGCTAACATCCTCCTAATTTTTTTATTATTTTCATGAATGGTTGCTTTAGTATTTAGAGAATGAACAATATGCTGTATTGATGTATTCCCTGTTTTCTTTTAGGGATGCCTGACAAGGAGAATATGTCTAGTAATGCTCTTTGCCCAGTATCTAAAAACTGTAATAAGGTAAATCACATATCATCCTTCACTACTTTGAAAATAGAAAAGAATAAATATAGCGTTAAATTGGAAAAACAGCAAAACAATAAAAAGGGATGGGGGGAAAGGTCGCAGTCCTTCAAAGTCTTAAAACACATGTGTAACTTTATCGCACATGGAAAATCCCAGGCTACAACTGGGCTTTAGTCTTTGCAGGATCAAAGAGCAGTGGATGAACTTTTCTCTCTCTCATTGCTGGTCCAGGACCAGGACATTAAAAAAAAAAAGAAAAAAAAGATCTGTTATTTCAAATATATTCAGCTACTGCTGAAATTGCAACAGCTTGTGCCTGGATCAGAACTTCACGTCTGGGGCTCATCTCTGTAATAAAGTCACTGAGATGAAAGAGTGTGTGGGTGAAATGCATCCCTGTGAAGGAGGGCCAGTGCAAGCCAAGGCACCATTATAGTCCTAATTCAGACCTATTTTGAGAGCTAAAGTGGGTTTTATGTAATGCATAGCCCTTGGACTGTCCCTTTACACAGGGCTGAATTTTACTTTATCTGCACAGAATAGCCGTAATCCCAATTCCCTTTCAAAAAGTGCTTCTCTGCCTTCATACTAACCAATTGGAACACACATATGACAAGGTATTGGTAATGCTGTCTGGGTTTAAAATAACCACAATAGCAGGAAGAAATAATAGTAGCGGAGTCTGTTCCTGCTGGGGCCAGGGTGGGAGAGTTACAGGGATATATAATGTTGCTTGGATGTTTTTCTTTCTGGACATAGTATTTTAAAATGATGCATTTATTTTATATCTTTAAAAAAATAGAATTTTTAAGTGGAAATTGAAAATCTCTCTTCACATCAGATAAAGCAAAAGAATACTTTAGCCCATTTCATTAATGTGAATATAACTAATTGAAAAAGGAAACCATTTGTTCTTGTTCACTTCCACCTCTCCCTGTCTGCCTGTCCCTTTTCCTCAGAGATAGTAACCTTTCTTAATCATGTCTTTTAGCCTTTATTAAGCATACTGACACTACTGCATACGCAGTTCCTTTTTCCGCTCTGTCACTAACAGCATAATACTTCCTGACCTAGCCTTATCCTGCATGAAAATTAACACTTTTCCATGAACTTAATAATAGTAATCCTACACACTCTGATAGCACCTTCCATTCTAAAAGCTTTCTAAAATGAATTAAGGTCGCAACTCCTGTGAGGCACGATCATCTCCATTCTACATATGAGGAAACTCAGGCACAGAGAGGTTAGGTGATATACTTGAGATACACAGGAAGTTGGTAGCAGAGCTGAAGCGAAGTAGTAGAGCAGAAGTTCACTTGTGGAATCCCACAAGGATCGATGCTCTCTCCTGTCCTATTCAACATCTTCATGCAGCCACTAGGTATATATGGACTCGGGTGCCAGAAATACGTTGATGTCACACAGCTCTACCTATCCTTCACCACAAATGGGCATACGACTACCACCCAGATGGCCCAGTGCTTGGATGAGATCAGCTCATGGATGATATCAGCTGGCTGAAACTGAACCCAAGCAGAACACAGGTGATGCTGGTGGGCAAAGGAAAGCTTTGGAAGGTTTGCAGCAATGGTGCGATCACCTTTGGTTGAAGATACACATTCACAATTCGTCAGTTCAGTCTGTAGCTTAGGAATGGTCCTGGATTCCTCACTGCTGCTAAGCTTTCACATGCCAGCATCTGTGAGTAATGCTTTCCACTGTTTCCAGTTGACTAGGAGACACTATCACGTCCTGGCAAACGATGACCACACCTTTGTCACCTCTTGGTTGGCCTACAGCAATCCAGTATACCTGAGCATGAAGCCTTCAGCACTATGGTGGCCTTCGCTCATGGGGACCATCGCCTCATAGTCTAGGCTTAGGCCCTTCATACTGTGGAGGCGGTAGGGGAGCCCAGGCCCTCCCATTCCACCAGACTCCAGCTCAGGGCCCCGTGAGGCCTATTAAAGGTCTGACACCTGGGAAACCTTAAGGCTGCCTTTCCTCAGCCACTTCCTATTATCCCAGGATTGTCCAGAGTTTGCTGTCTATGGCGAGAAGAGTTTGCACCTTCTTGTGGCCATGTGTGGTGTGGTGGCTCCTCGTCAGGGTGGCAGCTGGCACGTCTGGTGGCTTTGCCCTGGGCTAGGTCACTTCTCAGTCTCTCCCTGCTGGGTAGTCCGTAGACAAAAGAAGGGGAATTAATGCAAACATTGAGTCCATATAAGAGAGAAGGGAATGCCTCCCCCTCAGGGAGTATCTGCAGCAGGTAGGGTTGCCAGTCCTCCAGGATTAGCCTGGAGTCTCCAGGAATTAAAGATTAATCTTTAAAGATTGTCATGTGATGAAATCTCCAGGAATATATCCAACCAAAATTGGCAACCCTAACAGGGCCTCTCTTCCCTCAGGGAAGCACCTTTGGGCAGTTGTTGCAGGGAGAGATCCTGTCTTCCCTCATCTCTTTTCTCAGGTCCAATCTCTTTCCTGGCCTGCTTGCAAGTGAGCTGTTCTGCTCCCTTTTAGCTCCTCCTCCAGTCCGTGCATCTCTTGCAGGTGTGGCAGGGTGAGGCTGGCTAAGCTCAGAGCAGCTCATTAATCCTCTGTTACTATTGTGGGGTTTGTGTACCCCATCACAAGCTCTTAGGAAATTCCACTCGGTCCAGAATGCTGCAGCTACTCTCCTCAGCAACACAGACTACTGTGAACACATCAAACCTGTCCTCCGCACGCTACACTGGCTTCCCATAGAATGTCAAGTCAAGTTCAGAGTCTCAGCCCTTATATTCAAGTTGCTCAATGGTCTGGGTCCAAGTTATCTAGAAGATCAGCTAAAGCTCTGGGATGAAGAATGTGGTTGACAATTTCACTTTTCTGGCACAATGTAACTTTCTGCAGTGAGGGTTAAGCTCCTGTGTGCAAGGCCCAGATCTTTCTTGGGGGCCAGTCAAGATTGGGGATGAACTCCCACAGGAACCAAGGACCATCACAAATTACACCACCACCTTCTCTAAGTGAAAAGAACCTTTCTTTGATACTGACTTTTCTGACATAAACATATAGCAACACATATATTTAAAAACATTCCAAAACAAAACACTTTACATACAATTCTTCTTCAGAGAGATGAGAAAACAAGCAAGAGATGTTAGTAACTTTGCTTAGTGCACTGCTGAAAGATGCTTAGATACTATGGTGATGAGTGTGGTATAGGAACCTATGTAGAACAGAATAGCTCATGATTATGCTCATACTTCTGTGCCTTTGCCACAAGTTCATAGTTCATTTTATTTACCGGAAGTGAAAAAGCCAGTGCACCAAACAATGTGTAAATGCAGTTTAGTTTACTGCATGTCAGATTTATTTATATATGCATTTATGAATTATACCAATACTATAGTACCTGAATAACTTGTACCATTCTCATATCCTGCTATCAATTGAAGATTTGATTGACCTGGAAAATATGCCTACAGGTCCAGATTCTCAGATGTGTGGGGGTAGCTTTGCACTGATCCAGGATGCAAAGTTGCCCTAAATCCAGCATTAGCAGCCAGAGAAGGATTACCCCTGTACAGATGAATCCTTGTGTAATGCAGAGCCACTTGAACAGCTACTATGTTCGTGCTGAATTGCACGTCCGGAGTATCCTTATGCCACAGTTATCCTTGGCTACTGGAATGGCCCTTCATGATACTGGCGGTAGATGCAGTTTAGAGCAGGATTCTCAAGCTTTTTCTTTCTGAGGCCCCCAAGATGCTATAAAAACTCCACGGCTCACCTTTGCCACAACAACTTGTTTTCTGCATATAAAGCCAACGCAGGCATTGGGGGTAGCAAGCAGGGCAATTGCCTGGGGCCCCATGCTACAGGGGCCCCCGCAAAGCTAAGTTGCTCAGGCTTTGGCTTTAGCCCTGGTGGCAGGGCTCGTGGCCCCAGGCTTCAGCCCCATGCAGTGGGGCTTCAGCTTTCTGCCCGGGGCCCCAGTGAGTTTGACACTGGCCCTGCTTGGAGGACCCCGTGAAACCTCATGGCCCCCCAGTGGGCCTTGGACCCCTGGTTGAGAATCACTGGTTTAGAGTACCCTTCAAAGATCAGCCAAGCACTGAGGTGGATGAGGTTTAAAGAAAGCTCTTTAAAATACTGTGTTCTGTAAGAAAACATCCTGCACGGATCCTGATATATTTCCAAATTTTTTGTTTTTATTATTTTCGTAGAACTTGCTTGTTTTAATTTTGCATGTAAATAATTCACAAATCTTTTCACATGACTCATAAATTTGCTTCAAATTAAATATATATTCCACTCTTTAAATATGAAATATATTCATCTCTTATTCAGTTTATGTTAATTCTTTTAATAGCTCTAGAATAGATGATTTTCCATATTCACCATCTAATTATTTGAGCTGTATGTTCATAGCTTAATTTTTTCTCTTCTCACTTTTTTCTTTTTTGATGAGTAACATAAGATTTTTCTTCTAATGTATGCCTTCCAAGTATCCGACTATATGGGAGCATTTAGTATTCCTGGTTCAATTAAAATGGATCAAAAATGCGTTTCTGTCTGAAGAAAGCTGCAAAGTGATTTTTTTGTACCAAACAGGAATTCATTTGCATTTGGGGTTACTTTAGTGCACATCATTTAATACAAAGACACAATTAAACAGAGCATAAAGTAACTGAAACAAAATATGAAATGATTGTGTTAATGTCATCAGTTGTATTTTGGGGAATGGAAACAATCAATTCTAGACTCTCTTACCTTAGAAAAAAGAATATAAATGCTTTCTGTTGGATTAGTTAAGTTTAATAATTGTATGATAATGTCTCTTGAAATAGTTTTGAAAAGTTTTATAGAACTAAACCTAGACATGACTGGGTCTAGTAGTTGAGCTTAAATTTCTAGGCTAAATGACAGAATCTATGATCATCTCAGATACACTTTGGAAAAAGTTACAGAAGAATAATAAGACAGGAGAGTCCTGATTGTGTGCAGGTAGAGCTGGGAGCCAGGCCTGTATTTAAGGTTGCCTGATACTTTCCATCATGGGACCCATGGTGTTTAGATGTTGCTTGTGATTATTAGAACTGGGAGCACTGGCTGCTGGGATCTGAAAGGACAGGAAACAGGGAGGAGTTGAGGAGGCTGAGTGGAAGTTACAGAGGGTGCAGCAGCAGCATGGTAAAGAGGTTTCCACTTTCAAAATAAAGTCCTGTTGAAGTTTGTTAGTACCTTGCTTGGTTGATACAACAGAACCCTATTTTCAGTTGCTTATAACTTTTCCAATCTTTAACTTTTGGGGTTGAAATATTCCAGGCCAGGGGTCTGCCTGAGGCTGAAAGTTTCAGCTAAATTGGTCTGGCCATTTCAGAGAATGAAGTTGGGAAAAATATGTTGTTTGTCCATGTTAAAAAAATAAAATAAAATAATGCTTATTCTTTTCCTGGAGAAGCTCTAGCACCTCCATGCAGGGACTTGAAATTTAGCGGTGGGTGTCACCCTGGCATCAGGAATGCACCTAAGATATAAGCCCATGGCTGCCCAGAGGGAGGGGCAAGAGGGAGGGGCACGAGAGTTTTTCGGGGCCCCTGGAGCGAGGTCCTTCACTCCCTCTGGTGGGCCCGGAAAACTCTTGCGGGGCCTCGGCCCCTGGAGCTTCTTCCATGCCCGGTCTTCACCGGCAGGGATCCTTCCGTTCTGGGGCGGAAGGACCCCCCGCCAGTGAATTACCGCCGAAGCAGGCCCCGCTGCCGAAGTGCAGTCGGGTCTTCGGTGGTAATTCAGCGGCAGGGGGCTCTTCCATTCCGGGACGTGCCCCGAAGACTCACGGCGGGGGCCCCCAGCCACCGAATTACCGCCGAATACCTGGCTGCACCAGCAGGTCCCGCTTCGGCGGCAATTCAGCGGCGGGGGGCCGCTGCCGCGGGTCTTAGGGGCACTTCGGTGGCGGGTCCTGGAGTGGAAGGACCCCCCACCGCTGAATTACCGCCGAAGCGGGGGCACCCCATGGCTGAAGACCCCAGGCCCCCAGAATCCTCTGGGTGGCCCTGTATAAGCCTCTGAAAAATCCCAGTTCACACATGCTTGCTAGAGAGATTTGTTAAGAGTTTGACATCTAAATTCTCCAAAGATCCCATCTGCACTAGGCACATTCTGCACATGCATTCCAGCTCAGGGCTGCAGGAACTGAACAAGCTTTTCTCTGTAATTATTTCTCCCAGCTAAGGGGTGACCAACTTGTGGCTCCGTAGCCACATGCTGCTCTTCAGAAGTTAATATGCGGCTCCTTGTATAGGCACTGGCTCTGGGGCTGGAGCTGCAGGCGCCAATTTTCCAATGTGCCAGGGGGTGTTCACTGCCCACTCCCTGGTTCTGCCACAGGCCCTGCTCCCACTCCACCCCTTCCCACCCCCTCCCTTGAGCCTGTCATGCCCTCGCTCTTCCCCCCATCCCCTCACCCCTAGAGCCTCCTGCATACCATGAAACAGGTGATTGAGAGGTGTGGGGAGGGAGTGGGAGGCGCTCATCGGCAGGGCCGCTGGTGGGTGGGAGGTGTTGGGAGCCAGGGGCGGGTGGGGGAGCTGACGGAGGGGCTGCTGACTTATTACTGTGGCTCTTTGGCAATGTACATTGGTAAATTCTGGCTCCTTCTCAGGCTCAGGTTTGCCACCCCTGTCCCAGCTGCTAGGGGCCTCTGTGGAGCCAGGCACTGGAACTGAGAGGAAGAAGACTGTCGCTTCTGTGCTCTCAGTACATTTTCTGCTGTCACCCAGGCAGTGAGAAGGAGCAGGAGGAAACTGGCTGACTATTCCCAGGGGTTATGGAGACAGGGGAAGAGGGAGTTGCAGGACCAAGACAGTAGGGTGAAGAAGGCAGGATTACAGGGGTAGATAGGAGCAAAGAAAGACCCAGGCTAGGTGCATAGAGTCTCTAACCACTCTCCTACAGAACCTGGAATTGAGCTCAGAAGTCTTCAGTCTTTGCATTCCTTTCCTGTCAGCAATTAACTGTGAAATCCTCTGCCAAAGCATGTGTCTTATCCTCCTCTAGTGATGGTCCCATAGAGGATAACAGCCTACAACTGCTATCTTTTACTCTGTTAGCTCACGTGGAAGAGATCTGTGCTGCGGACCTAAAGATCTCAACCCTGTTGGTGTCCTATGCTGGGGCTCAATATGGTTTCTCATGTTGGGATTTCTGGGGGGTTTTTTGTTTTTGAATTAGGAATTAAACCCAAAAAACAATGTTAAAAGAACCTTAAAGTCAAGCATGCGAAAGTTAGTCAGTGTCAGAATGTGCAATTTTAATTAGCTCCCCTTGTGTGTATGCATTATGTTATGGGCTTTAATTACATAATCAAGTTATTTTTTCTGTGGGATCCCTTAACAATATAAATTCTAACCGCAGACAGTAACATTGACACATTGTTTTTGTTTTGGTACAATTCCTAATTCCTCTAACATTGCATAGAAAATTAATTTAATAAATGCCTTATTTGTGGAAAAATATATATCTCAAATGTAGGAAAGCTCCTATTCTTCATTTTTCTTCTTCTCACTGCTTTTGCAGAATAATCTATATACACAATAAATTAGATGTAATTGGCATGAGTTTTTGCATGTAGATCTTGATATGAGCTTGTTTGAACTCGTTATATTTTAATGTGTTTCCATGCATATAGTTCTAGTATACTGAAATAACAACATGGGCTCCCTCTGGTGGTCAAAATAATACCGTTAAATACCCTTAATATTAGGTAATGGCTAAACTGTCTGCTTTTTCTTTCAAAGGTAATGCATTCAAATCCTGCTGAGTGTAATTTTATCAAAAATTTGTTTATTTGAGGACATTTTTCTTAACAAGACCTTTACAATATATGTTTATATATCTCTTTGGAAGTTATCTTTTTGTTTTGTTTCCGGCATGTTTTATTTGATAGACAATCATTTAAAATTGTATTATATCCTTAATAAATTATAGCATTTCTGGCTTTTTGGCTGTTGTCCTATATGACTTCTCACTTGCTAAAAGTTAGGCATGTGCTTAAGTGCCTTGCTAGATTAAGGGTCTAGGTTGGTGTAATTGAGAACAGAATTTGGTCCATTCAAATAATTGAAGTAGCATGGGTGGAAAAGCAGTATTTGGTATTTTGTCAGCCCTAGATCTTTTTAATTAAAATATCTAAAAGAACTTTTAGTAGAAAGAAAAAGTATAATCTGAGTATTAATCATTTAAATGATAACATTTTCTACATAAACAACCAAATTAATATTAATTTATTTTAATTTTTAAGCCCTTATTGGTAGCTCTAGGCACTTTAAAATAAGTAAAATGTACTGTTTACAAAGCTAACTCAAAAATTCACCAGATACAATACTGAACAACCTATGTGACATACCAATAATGGTCATTCTGGTCTACTATAATGACCACAGTAGTAATAAGCAGAGTAATTCCACCTCTGGTTATACTGTCTCTCAATTTACCATTCCCAGATGCCTGAGGAGAATGCTTACCTTTTAACATATCCAATAGGCTAACAAATCTGGGGTTTGTCTGACTCCTAGCAGAATTCTTATGGAGAATTTTGGCACTACTGTAAAATACTTGGTTTGTAGTAAAAGAGACCGTGTTAAGTATTGTAGCAAGATTGTAGAAGTGATGACAGGGTTTTTTGGAAAGTGGTGATCTCAGTGTGGCACTTGAATTAAATTTATATGTTGTAGTTTTGAGTGAACTGATTTTCTGTGGTCTTGTCTACCTAGTGTGGCAATGCGCATGAGAGAGGTGTGAATTCTAAAGTGTACCAATGTGGTTTGCAGTAAATGGCTTGTGTAGTCCCTGCTGGAGCGGACTAAAAGTTCCCTAGTGCATGTTTGTGTTCTTCATGTATATGTATCAGAGGGGTAGCCATGTTAATCTAGATCCGTAAAAACAACAAAGAGTCCTGTGGCACCTTATAGACTAACAGACATATTGGAGCATAAGCATAAGCTCCAATATGTCTATTAGTCTATAAGGTGCCATAGGACACTTTGCTGCTTTCATTTACATGGTTTGTATAAGTGACCTACAGTGCATATGCACTGTTATAAGTCCTAACCTTCGTGGGCTGTGTGCCAAAATCTATTATGCTATACACTCTCAGCATAGGATAGCAAAGGTAATAGTTTTGCATTTTCTGTTTTAAAACTGTTACATATGCCCTTTTCACAATGATTTCTAAATAATATTTTTATGCAACCCGAACTATAATAGTTCTTTCTGGTGTCTGCTATAATATTTTGGCATCCATTATCTGATATATGAAAATATAATTTTCTTAGATGTCTAAGTTCTTCATTTTGCACTATGTGGAAATGCTTTGGGTTCAGTAATTATCAGATTCCATAGCAATTTGGCTGTTTTAAAGACTGTATGAGTGAGTATAGTCACTTTGCAGTGAGTCACACTGGAGGCAGCATATGGTGGGAGAGATAATAAATACTGAGGTGTAAAGTGTGAAGGCGTTTGTGCCAAATGCATTTTTATACATTAGTAATAAACTTCATCTTGAAAAATGTGCAGGTCTTTATCTGTCGCCAGATCTCTTTACATAAGCTACATTATTAGAAAGGCTGCAGTTTATGTAAAACTTGTCTTATGTAAGCTAAATTGTTAGAGAGTCAATAGGGAAGACTGAAAGACACCATGGACTTAAATGTCAGCAGTATGCAGATGACACACATTTCCTTAAAATCAAATGCAGAAACCATTTGACCCAAAACATATATGAAGTCAGTATGTGGATGAGAAGCTTCTGGCTGAAGGTGAACCCAGGCAAGAAAAATGTGATGATGGTGGGAAAAGAGGTGCTTCTAAGAACTAGCTAACATTCTTTCATCACCTGTCATCCAATTCAACTGACAGATCATCAAAAAAGTTGGGGGGCTTTGGGGTCTTTCTGCACTCCTCACTGATCCTGGAGACCCAAATAGTGATGCCTGCCATGAACAACTTCTGTGTGTAGCTCACCAGGAGACTAAGCTCTAATGTGACAGACACCGAGCTGACCAGTGTATTCCATCCTGTTGACACTTGCAGGATTAATTATTGATTGTTACTTGATTATTGCTATACCAGGAATGAACACAAGCTTTGAAAAAACTCCGGCTGGTCCAGAATGCCACAGCATGTCAGCTAACCAGCATGGATGTTAATAGTCACTAACTTGCCTCTTCACCAAATACCTAATCTAGTTCAAGATCATAGTCCTGATCTTCAAAACCTTTCCATGAGTAAGATCACCTCTCCTTCTACTGTCAGGACTTTCCACCACAGTTGCATTTCTCAGGAACAATGGAGCTGTCTACAGCAAGAGTAAAACTGATGAGAGATGCTAACAGAACATTCTTGGTGGATGGTCTTTTTTCCTGAGAAGGGAAGAACCTCACAACTCTCAGGTCCAAGTGAAATACCATTTTCTTCACTTTTATTTTCTCACAACAATCACAAAGGAGATCAGAATAAAATTAAATCTGCATCGGTGCGTTTGTGTATGTACTAGTTTAAAAGCCTAGTCCAAATTACATTTCTACTTTGGGAAGCCCTGGCAATGAACCACTGGTCTGATTTTAATTCTATGCCTTCAGCCACCACAGCAAGGTGCAATAGAAGCACCTAAAACTGGCGGCCAAGGTTTTATAGTGTGGGCCACAAACAGAGAGATTGTCTTGTAACCACGTCCTCTCCCATTCACAATTGCGAAACATCCCTGTGGCGACTACAGTTGTTCACATGTGAAAGAGTAAGAAGTATAGATGTATTTTAGCTGTCATTGTGCTACAAGCATGTTGTCTATTTGGCACAAAGGTAATCATCCTGTCCTCTTTTACCTTTTGTTTTATCTTTCCTCTCTCATCTGTTCTTTTTTCTGTCTTCTGCAAATGAGAAGAGCCAACATCATGGGACTACGTAATGGTTCCACGACCCACCCCTCTTCCTGGGGCTTGTTTGCCCTCCACAGTAAGGCTCGGAGAGGCCTCAGGGTTGTGCAACACCCGTGTCTTTATTTACTTAATGTTGTCCCACCACCAGTGTCCATCTATATACAAGCTTTACAGGTCTGGTTACCTTTCTTACAGGCAGAGTCAGCCTTCAGCTAGGAGGCCTCCAGCTCCCTCCCTGAGCCCCAACTGGCAGGTCCCAAGCTGCTAACTCTGCTCTTATAAACACCTCCCTCCCACCCATCACCTCAGGATCTCCCCCGCAGCTCCCTTTCTCCCCTTCCTCCCTGCCATCAGCTCAAAATCTCCTGCCTTCCCTATGAATCCTCTTCTCCCTCCACCCCATTCCTCAAGATCCCCACCCTTCTCCCAGGACTCTCCTCTATCCCAGGGGACTTTTCCAAGTGCTGTTCAGGAGTCAGTGTCCCCTGCCAGGACTGAAGAATCTAGCTCCACCTGCCAGGAATCCAGTGCACAGGCAGGGCCCTCACCCTGCATTGCCTTTCCCCCTGCCTAGCCCTAGTGCCGCTGGATGTGGGGCTTCAACCTGCCAATCTAGGCGTGCTTGTAGGCAGCGTTGTGGCTCAGAAAACACGTTTAGGGGGGCACCTTCTAGCCCTACCTACCCATGGCCTATGATTGTTTTAAATGAATGTCACAGACAGAAATAATTTCGTTTTTGTGTTTTATGTCCCGGGTTTGTACAGGAAAATAGAGTCCTGGTCCTTGACTAGGTTGCACAGGCACTATGGTATTAAAAATAAATAAAATAATAATAAAATCACTTCACAGCTTCCTTCCCCTCACCCTTAATTATTAATCCATCAAATCTTTGTCACCAATGTATAGATGAAGAAGGGTCTCACCAGTTATTACCTCAGTGTAATTATTATTCACTGGCTCAGGATGACATTTGATTTTATTGAGTACAAATTCCAGAATACAAGTATATTACTTGTAAGACAGGTAGACAAAATGCTCTGCGGGAGATTATATGACTGACTATAAGAAATCTGATTTTAAGATCCCCGATTCAATTTTTCTACCAAACTTGAGAGAATAATTACAAGATTCAAGAAACTCATTTTTCTGTTTCAAATCTAAGTGCGAAATGTGTTACTTTTGTATGCCTGACTTGCCTGAAGCCATAAACCTTGAGAAGAAAGACCCTTTTCCTCACTGTAATCACCCACTCTCTTTTCCTACCTTTCAACTGCAAGAGCTAAATTGAGCATATGTGCATGTCTTTATGGGTTGTGATCAGGGCTGGCTCCAGGGTTTTTGCTGCCCCAAGCTGCAAAAAGAAGAAGAGAAAAAAAAAGCAGCAATCGCGATCTGCAGCACTACCACTGCTGCCTCAGTCTTCGGTGGCAATTCGGCAGCAGGTCCTTTGCTCCGAGAGGGGGTGAGGGACTCTCCACAAATTGACGCTGAAGAGCTGGACGTGCCACTCCTCTCTGTTGGCTGCCCCAAGCACCTGCTTGCTGGGCTGGTGCCTGGAGCCGGCCTTGGTTGTGATGTGTAACAGTGTACCCTTTCTGAGACACCACATCCAGTGGTGCCAGGGGCTGGGCCCTGCCTGTGTGCGGACACGCATCTCAAGTGATGCTCTGGTGAGCTCCTCTGAATCTGCGAGCAGTGAGTGCCAGTGGGCCAAGCAGGAAGCCTGGACCCAGCTCTTCAGGACAGAAGCTACCTCTGTAGGATGAGTGTGGGACAAGGCTCAGCCCAATTCCCCAAGAATATTTGAGAAAAATTCTGATAAGAAGTTACAAATGTTAGACAGAAGTGTCAGATGTCTTAAACACAGTTGAACATGTCGTTCTAGCCTATTCTTTCTAGGGATGGTAAAGTGCTATTCAGGTATTTAAAGATTTATGGTTTCTTCATTATTTATTCTTTTTGAAAGTTTCTGTCTAGAGGAAAGCTTGACATGAGAGCCTTAATGTGTTTGGTGTCTGTGTTGGGGCTTCATCATCAGGGAATTGAAGATTTAAACTGAAGATATCAGTTAGTGAGGCAGTACAAATGCACATAGGTATGTGAATTTGCAAGTACAGAAATGAAAGCAATTCATTTGGTTCCAGAACAAAAACGATAAAGGAAGAAGTCGTGTTCCCAATACCAATTACTGTACAACAGTATGGTACTAACTTGGGGTTACTGTACTATGCATGTTTTCATCTCATAGAAACAGAGTTTTTATAATTTAAAGCAATGGTACAGTGCTATAGGAAGCACTTGACCCATTGAAGAATCAATCCCCAAACAAGGATGTACCATTACCTTACATTATAACTGGGAAGGAAGAGAGAAGGGAGCAGCTTAAAAGAGTGAGAACAAAACTGAACTTCGAATAAACCACTGCATATTACAAAATGGTGTTTGGTCTTTCCTCACTCTTTGAAGCTGCAATGAGCCAGGTGTAGTCTGAGGAAGAGTAAGGAGAAAGCCCTTTCCATCATTTCACTCTTCTGATATGCTTTTCTGTGTAGCAACGTCTGAAGGCCCCTTAGCCCATTAAATCCTGCAGCCTCTTTATGGGAGTACAAACCACCATTAAATCTATCCCTTTAATCTGATAAAACTGCAGTAAATTCCCCATCACTGTCTTCGTGTTGGGATCTGAAGCAAGGAGTCTTGAATCTAAAAGTCCACTTCAACTAAACGAGGACTTTTAGTAATAGAAAATCCTTTTGTTAGGGCTCCAACCACCAGAGGACAAAACCATTGCAAGCTGCAGCTAAATAGCAGGTTAAACAGCATAGTATCAATCTCTGGGCTGTGTCTAGATTCAGGTTTTTGTGAGTTTTTTTTTTCCATTGTTGCTGTAGTACTGGCTCAAATCTGGGCAAAGGTGTTTTTACCTCTGTGTTGTCTAGGGTTGCTAATTTTGGCTGGATGTATTTCTGGAAGTTTCATCACATGACATAAACTTTATTTAAATATTAATCTTTAATTCCTGTAGGGTTGGCAACCCTAGATTGTCTAACTCTGTTCAGAGCAGGTCTAGAAACACGCTGGTAAAAAAAATTATTATTATTATTATTATTTATTTTATTATAATAAAAAAAATTGGTGACTAGTCTGCACTAACCACTACTGATGCTATGAGAGCTGTGTGGATACCACATTAATGGTGGGGAAATTTCACAAAAACTTGATTGTAGGCAAGACCATAAAAATCTGCCCTAGAAGTGGGGTTTTTAATGCATCTTTTACTTGAAAATTTCAGCAACAGCTCTGACAGTCCTGGGACCAAGCATGGTGCAAATATATGCATGCACATTCCAAGGAAGGTCAAAGAGGTTACTGTGCTAGAATCTTTAAATATTAGCAATATCACAAAGGAGTCTGTTAGTTTCTCAGCAGCAATCACTTTATAAAACTCGATCCTTGAGCTGTCATAGTGTGTGTGTGTGTGTGTTTGTCTTGTCTATTTTAGAATGTAAGCTCCTGGGGGGCAGACAACATGTATTACTGCTTGGAAATTCTGTGAATCTGTGGCAATTTATACACATCATTTTCTGTGATAATATTGTTGTATACTGCACCATGAGGCATTGTGTTACTTCATGATAGTCTCTCAAGCACACTTTGTAATTAGAGGGACTGTTTAGTGCAGTGTTACAGGAATTATGATTTTTAGATTTATGAGTTAGTTGCACATATTGCATCTGCATTCAGTATTTTCACTCAAGTTGTTTTAGATTGCAGTAATTAAACTTCACATCTGGGATAGCAGACATTAATGGTTTGTCTTTGCAGTATTTGCTTTGAGGATAAAATACTTAATCCAATCCAGTATGCTTTATCTGACTGCCAGAATTTATAAAGTTTTTGGTAGGTACTGGGAGAGGTAAGACAAAGTCACATTCTTCACAAACTTGCTAAGGTTGTAGTGAAATGTAATGGGGTAATAATGAGTGAAAAAGTGTCAGATTTTGTATTGTTATTTATGTCTGTAATGCTGTTGGATTAGAAATTGCTGTGTTGGGCATATTTTTGGAGCCAAATTTTCCTCGTTTACCAAAAAAGAGTTCAATTTAAAAATGGAAATAGATTACTGTCTATTCAGAGTTGCGCCAGTCACTCACTAGTTAAGAGGTAACTTGAACTGAAATTCTGAACAATAGATACTTTTGTTCAAAACCATGTAAAATACATTCAGGGCTTTCACTGTTTGCAGTCTTGTATTTCCAGCTGTTGTGTGCCTCTCTCCTGTAAATACCACCTGCAGATGCAGATAAACTCAGTGGTTTCCAGCCTACCTACTGGCTATTCCAGTGTTATGGGTATTCCTGTGAACAGCCAGGCAAACCATGCATTTTAACATACAGCCATATCTAATAAGTTTATTTCAAATTTCTTTACTGGCATGAAGTCAATACACTGATTGCCAAACTTATTAGGTACTAGGACATCACAGCATTTACTAATTTATACACATAGTTATAAATTCAGTTTCATGCTAATCACACTTTATAGTACATCTCTACCCTGATATAACGTGACCCGATTTAACACGAATTCAGATATAACGTGATAAAGCAGCGCTCCAGGGGGGAGGCGGAGCTGCGCATTCTGGCAGATCAAAGCAAGTTCGATATAACGCGGTTTCACCTATAACATGGTAAGATTTTTTGGCTCCCAAGGACAGCATTATATCGGAGTAGAGGTGTATTTGCTTTTAGTATAAGATATTGGATTGGATTAAGTAAGTTTTATCTACTATCCTTTATTTACAATATCACAAACTTCTTGACCATAAGATTGTGATAATCTTTTATATAACAAGCAAAATTTCTCCCTAGCCTTTATAGCTGATGTTTTCCTACTAATATGTATTGTTAGAGTTAGGACAACCAAATAGCAACTGTGAAAAATTGGGACACATTTGGGGGGGGGGGGGAGACAGAGCAGAGAGAGTTGCATATATAAGACAAAGCCCTTAATATTGGGATGGTCACGATATATTGGGACGTCTGGTCACCCTAGTTAAATATCCATTAATCCACATGTAGCCATTGCAGACAGAAATGATGACGCCAAAGAGAAATTGTACAGAAGATCCATGTTAGCTGTCTTTTTGGGGCCAACTCTCCTATCTCTCTGTCAAACCTGATCATTCAAAGAGATGCCTTCACTGTCTACCTGGGCTCTGACAATCAGAGCGTTCTTTTTATTGTTTATTTGTATTACAGTAGCGCGTAGGAGCCCTAGTCGTGCACTACGGCCCTCCTGTGCTACATGCTGTACAAGCAAAGAACCACAAGACAGTCCCTGCCTCAAAGAGCTGACAATCTAAATATAAGGCAGGAGACAATCAGGAGATACAGACAGATAAGGAAATGAGTCCGTATTGGTCAGTGTAGTAGGTTGTGGTCTCAGCATTCCAACAGCCTAACTATTGCCACGTTTTTTGTAGGTGTCCTGGAAAAGGAGGGTTTTCAGAAGGGATCTGGAGGAAGATAATGAGTTAATTTTGTGGATGTTTACCACAACCATAATATTTGGTTTTAGGCCATTGTAACAGGAAAAAAAATACTGTTATGAAAAGTCATGCTTGGCTGAAAGAAGAAATTGCATCTAAATGTGTGTTTTTCCTTTCAAAAATGGGGTTCTTTCAAGCCATTGATATCTGTTAATATTCCCGACTAAGAACATTTTTCATGCATTAGGGAACTTCAACTACATCTGTGGAAAACAATACATCATTATAAAGAATTACCAGATCTACTGTACATAAAAAGGTGTAATATGAGATCCTGAGCCAGTCAGATTCCTTTTCAGCTTCATTTGTTAAAAGTTTGTTTTATTTTTAAAGAAGGTATTTGTAGGAAGGTGAAGTTTACCTTTGACAGAGGAGAGGAATGAGGAGTACGTAGGACAGCTAGACTCTGAGGCAGGTGCATTATACCACCAGAACGTTTCTTCTGTCTATCTTCATTTTACACAGCGTGGCAAATTGAAGCTGACCTGACCTGACCTCACTGAAATCATTGATGCTGATGATTAATTGATAGTGTTTTTGATTCCTGGATCTCAGAAATGAAGGTGGTTGATTATCGTTATCCCCATTTTACAGATAGAGAAATTTTGCTGGCCAGTGTAGTGGGAGAGCCCAGAAAGCAAAGGTGGCCTTACATTACCTTAGGTACTATCCTGACCCCAGTAAAATCAATGGAAATTTTGCCACTGATTTCAGTAGGTCCAGAATTTCACTACTTGACTCCTCCTCTCCTTAATCCTTGGTGCAGCAAGGCATCAGACCAATCCTTGGCATGAGCCTGCTCAAACTTATATCCACCTCCCTAAGGCTCAAGGAGCAGGTCTGGTGTCTAGGGATTACCAGGGTATGGGGTGCCTCATCAATGCCCACTTCCCCCCCCCACATGCCTCTTACAGAGTGTGAGGTATATAGGTGGTGGGTGTCCAGAGAACCCACGAAGAGTCCTCCACTAGATGATTAAACAATAATTTTATTTTAGTTTGCCAAGGCCAATATTTTGAATATTTGTTATAAACCAAAATATGTTTGGGAAATGGTCCTTTAAAAGAAAAATCTCCCCTTTATTTATGACTTTGATTTTTCATCTGCAGTACCATAGTTGCTTTTGGAGATGTAAATGATAGGTAACCAGTTTGCCATTAATAGTGCTGCAGAGATGAAGAAAACACAGCAGTGTTAGTGAGATATGGTGGGAAAAAGTTTACTTATTCTTCCTTAAGTTTAAAACAAATGCTGTGGCAGACAAATGAATCACATCTCCTAGATGAGTTTGTCCATGACAACTGTATGCCTCTATCAGACTATCTGATGCATTCTCAGTGGAGTTACATTTTGGGACATTTTATTCAATGCATTCAGTGTAGTTACCGCAGCCGTTTCATTGTAGTAGGGAAGTACAAAAATGACAGGAAAATAAGACATCATTAGCTATGCTCTCAAGTTTTTGGTACACTGGTCATATTCTGCTTCAATATTCTTTTTTCCCTTTGACATTTGCAGTAAAGTATCTTTTTTTTTCGGTAATGGCTGAATCATGT
Organism: Chelonoidis abingdonii; assembly: GCF_003597395.2. Taxonomy (NCBI): domain Eukaryota; kingdom Metazoa; phylum Chordata; order Testudines; family Testudinidae; genus Chelonoidis; species Chelonoidis abingdonii. The sequence continues at coordinate 39,528,914 of NC_133778.1, read as the reverse complement.
TATGGTTTGTCAAAGAGACACTGTGCAAAATGCTAAGAAATGCATGTCTAATTTAACATTCTAATATAAGTTTGCTGTACTGTTTGCACTTCAAGTATTTAAAGAGAAAGTGTTCCTACCTGTGCTATTAATAAACTTAAATTAAGATGCAAACAATGTTTAAACTAATTAAATTTGCACCATTTATGCTGTGTATTTTTTGCATTTTGCTAAGATTCAACAGTAAAAATACATTTTAAAGTAATGCTAAGTATCCTCTAGTAGCTTTTTAAACTGTAGTTCTCAAGCACTTTGCAAAGGTAGATAAGTATCATTATCCCTCTTCTGCAGCAAGAGAAACTGAGGCACAGAGACGTGATTTGCCTACAGTCACGCAGCAAGTTAATGGCAGATTCCTAGTCCTTACAATTTTAATTAGTCAATTTCATTTTTATTTAGTTTATAGTTAGTTATTGCTTCTGGGTGTCATGCATTGGAGTGTTTGAGTTACAATGTGAAGTGATTTCTGGTCCAGAAGGTTTGTGTGAGGTGTAATTTTGCAGTATGGTGGCAGTGCCATAAGTTTGCAGAAACAGTTTTTGTCTTAGCTTGTACTAGACTCTGTTTTCTGCTACCAGTGCTGAAGTTTTCTTCCTTACTGCTTTTTCAGTCTAAGAACCATGGTGGTCTGTGTCGGCAGTGGTCCAGGAGAAGGTGCTTGGGTGCATTAGTGTCTATAGCTATATTCAAAGACTAGTTGTAGCTCCTCACTAATTCTTCTATTCTTTGGACTCTTGGGTAGTTTTCTATTATTAAGTTTTGGAATTTGGCAGGGTCCAAGATTTTTGGAGTAGTGATAAAGATCAGGTATCAGTGATGATATTATTAGATCTATCATTTGTTAATCATGAGATGTTACTGACTCACCTGTGGACATCAGCAGAAATACCTGAGGCTGCTCTTTGATGGTTTTGTTCTTTTCTTGCTTGTTATCTCAAATGCTCTGCTTAATTCCAATAAATTCAGCAAGTTGTTTGTTTGTTTGTTTTTTTCAAAAATGGACTGGACTAGCCGATGGGGGGAATATGATTCAGTGAATTTTATTTTATTTCTTCCTAACTCGAGTTAATGTTCCCGACCTTGAAATCTGAGGGTGTAAATTATGACCCCTCCATCATTCCTTTATTTGATTCTGCTTTTGTATTCCTGAGTTTCCAAATCCTTATTCATTCATAAATTGAGCCAAGCTAATAATTGATTTTTCAGTTCAATGGCTGACCTGAAAAATTTGAAAAAAAGAATCTGGTTAGTTTAAAACAAAAACTGTTTTATGTATGTATGTATGTATGTATGTGCGTTTGTATTTACTGATTTTTCTCTCTCCAAAACAAATAATTAGGCCATATCAAACATGCTTTTGATCCTACTCCAAAAATAGATTGTGTAGAAAATAAGGGGGAAAATGCCCAGAACTTATATTGGATAGATTTAGTTTTTAAAAGAAGAAAGTGTGTATAACCTGACCCAACTCTTTTGGCAAATGCTTTTGTCTTATTAATGGGAGAAGAATATACAAACCCAATTTCATTTTATTAATTTACCTTTGCAAAGGCTTGTTGTAAGATATAACCATGATTAAAGAAGTTGAACGTGCAATGTTTTCCACCTGTATGGTAGTGACTTAAATAGTATTTGATTAGTGGGCCTGTGTGATTAGATCACCTTCCCTCCTTTAACTTCTGATCATGTGCTTGCCTTCATTTCCCTACTCTGGTTAACTTGCTGTCTCCCTTGGTAGTCCTTCAGCTCTCAGCACTATTGGATCATGGAAGTGAGTTAGCCCTTTGGAAAAGTCTACCCCATCTGGAGTTAACAAACAGACGTCCAACACAACAAAACAGACATCCATCAACCTTGCACTGGGTCTGCCGCCTTACTCCAGGCTCGATAGTCCTTCTGCCCCTCATCTAAGGGGGTTTCTCACCACCTTCCTTAATAACGTTGTAAGGAATCTAGACCCTCCCTCTATTCTGGGTCCAAGGCCAGCCACTCTGTGGTCAGTGGAGAAGGTCCAGCAACTTTGATCCCTTGCTACACTTCCCTGGACCTTTCTTTCCCACTATCTTGAGCCTCCTAGTGCTTCCTACCACTCCTCTGACTTATTGTCGGAGACCCTTCCTGCTCCCTGCCCTTAGGGTAGGTAGGTCTTTTTCTTTCTCTACCTTAGTCTGCTAGCCAAAGAAGCTGAGCTGGTACGAGAGAAAGGAGATTAGTAATTTGGTGATAGTATAGGCCAGCAGCAAATTACCAGCTTCTGTGGAGCAAGTAGGGAGCAGGGAGGCAATTGTGTCTCTCTGAATCAGCAGCATGCTGTCCCTTCTGTGAGCCATGTCCTTGTGGTACAATCCAGCCCTTAATCTTATACTGGACTCCCCCCAGATTCATCCCTGATATAACTTCAGACGATTGAGTCATTTACTGGTAACTACCTGTCCTTACAAAACAAAGGATTTTCCTGCCACTTTGAGGTGGTTGCTGGGTCTCACTTATTTTTTTTTTTCCTCATCCTTCTTCCATCATTTTCAGTCCTGGCAGCTTTCCCAATTTTGTGTTAGTGTTTTTCTGAGGTTTGCTTCCCATTTTTTATTCTTATTTTTCTTTTTCCTTTTTTTCTCATTCTCTTCATGCTTTTCTCTCATTTCACTCCTCTTCTTCTCTCTCTCTTTCTCCCAGGACGTTCTCCACTTCCTTCGTTCTGTTCCAGGATTTTCTGTCCTCTTTCCTCTTCCCTTATTACTTTGACACCTTCTCATCTCTTGTGCTTCTACCTCACTTTTTACCAGAGGAATCCATTGATACCTGAGGCACATCTGTGTGCTCCTGTAAAGCAGAGAAGCTAAAATAAGATCTGGCCACACTGCTCCCTGAATTGCAGAGCCCCTCGTCAGTGGGAATAATCTTGTTCTCCATTCCCATTTCTCATCCTGTCTCGTGAGATAATCAGAGAAAGGAGCTGAGGGAAGAGACAGCCTTTGGAACTCAGAAGCCCCCTTTGTTTATTTCCTTAGAACCAGTACTGTGGGCTGAGTGGCAGAGACAGTCACTTATAGCTGGACTCTCTGTTTCCCCTGAAGCAATCTCGCCCCTCTTAGGGGACCCAGCACCTAAGCCTAGAACCATCACAATAGTGAGAGTTGGTGCCTAACTGCCTTGTGGATTGGCTTTTGAACTGTTATGATGATCATTAAGCCCTTTGTTACATTTTAAAAGCCCTAAAGAGTAAATAACTGTTTATACATCTTCACATTTCATGTAATTTGTTTTAAAGTGCTAAATATTAAAGTGCTTTCTTTGGGATGCCTGTATGTGGTTTCCATACTTTACTAGGAATCTTCCACACACATCCAGAGGCAGAGCTTGGCCCTAAGCGTTGTTCCTTATTTTGTTCATCCTTTTAATTTTAATCAATCATTTTTAAGCTCATTTTTTTGCTTCTTACTTTTTATTATTATTTGTTTCATTTAAATTTTATTTTTCAGACACCTCTCATTGAACCTCACATCCCACTTCGTCCTGCTAAAACTATTACACAGGTAATGGGGACATAGATGTGCCACGGAGCTAGGCTGCTGTGCAAACTGAAATAACTGATGGTAGCAGTTTTTCCAATATGGGGGCATGATATTCTGCTAATACCATTTGGGCCTTTGAGTATCTTAGGGTATGGCTACACTACGAGATTATTCCGATTTTACATAAACCAGTTTTGTAAAACAGATTGTATGAAGTCGTGTCCACGAGGCAACACTAAGCACATTAATTCGGCGGTGTGCATCCATGTACTGAGGCTAGCATCGATTTCCGGAGTGTTGCATTGTGGTTAGCTATCCCGTAGCTATTCCATAGTTCCCGCAGTCTCCCCCGCCCATTGGAATTCTGGGTTGAGATCCCAATGCAAAAACAGTGTCATGAGTGATTCTGGGTAAATGTCATCACTCAATCCTTCCTCTGTGAAAGCAATGGCAGACAATCATTTTGCGCCCTTTTTCCCTGGATTGCCCTGGCAGACGCCATAGCACGGCAACCATGGAGCCTATTTTGCCTTTTTTTTCACTATACCGTATGTGTACTGGTGCTGCGCCGGACGCGGTTACTGCGGTGCTAACAGCTAGCATTCATTTGCCTCTGCAACCGTTGTCAGAGACAGTTACCTATCCCTATTGCCCGTTTGCCATGCCATTGTTAATTGGTGATGAGATGATGGTATCAGTCGTTCTGTACCGTCTCTGCTGTCATGGGTGCTACCTGGCTGGCCTCGCTGAGGTCGGCCAGGGGGTCATATGGATCAAAAATGGGAATTGACTCCTGGGTCCTCCCTTCTTTATGTTTGTCTAAAAAAATAGAGTCAGCTCCTCTCTAAGAATTATGGGGCAAGTCTACTAGAGAGCCAGAGAGCACAGCCACTCCGTGTACAGCCCCAGAGATCCGCAGCACAATGATGAGCTGCATGCCATTCTAGGGTGCCCTGCAACAACCCCACCCATTGCTTCCCTCCTCCCCCAAACCTACCGGCTACCGTCGGCAGTGTTCTCCATTGTGTAATGGAGTAGATAAAGAATGCAGGAATAGAGAACTACGGACTTTTTATGAGATAAATGACAGGGGGAGGAAGCCTTCCAGCTGCCTATTGTGTCGCAGCAGTACCAGAATCTTTTTCTCTTAGACATGAAAGGGGTGGGGGCGTGATGGAGTTTCAGTCTCCATTTTGCATATGATGGACGGTTACCAGCCATCTGTACCATCTGCCGGGAGTGACTGGGAGTCATTCCATTTTTACCCACACGCCCTTGGCGACCTCACCAGGCCGCTAGGAGCACTCTACGGGCTTGATGATGTGGATAGCAGGTCGGTTTGTACGCGTTCTGCCACCGGAAGGGGATGCTGGTGTTCAGCGCCTGCAGCAACCCGTCTACCAGGCAGCATGAAGTAGGACATAGGTGACATTGAAAAAAGGAGAAATTTTTTTTCCCTTTCTTTTAGGGGTGAGGGGAAAGGTGAATTGACAACATATACTCTGAAAACACCCAGGAAAATGTTTTTGACCCTTCAGGCATTGTGGAGCTCACCCAATGAATGCCAATGCTTTTCAGAGACTGTGGGGATGTGGATAGCTGGAGTCCTCATACCCCCTCCTCCCATCATGAGCGTACCATTTTGATTCTTTGGCTTTCCGTTATGCTTGTCACACAGCACTATGCTGTGGACTCTGTATCATAGCCTGGAGATTTTTTCAAATGCTTTGTCATTTCACCTTCTGTAACAGAGCTCTGATAGAACAGATTTGTCTCCCCCATACAGGGATCAGATCCAGTATCTCCATGCTGGAGCTCTTTTTGGATTTGGGACTGCATCACCACCTGTGCTGATCAGATCTCCATGCTGGGCAAACAGGAAATTAAATTCAAAAGTTCGCAGGGCTTTTCCTGTCAACCTGGCCAGTGCATCTGAGTTTAGATTGCTTTCCAGAGCGGTCACAATGGTGCACTGTAGGATACCACCTGGAGGCCAATATCGTCGAATTGCGGCCACAGTAACCCGAATCCGACATGGCAGTACTGATTTCAGCGCTACTTCTCTCGTCAGGGAGGATTACAGAAATCGGTTTAAAGAGCCCTTTATATCGATATAAAGGGTCTCATTATGTGGACGGGTGCAGGGTTAAATCAGTTTAACGCTGCTAAATTTTAAACGTGTAGTGTAGACCAGGCCTTAGACTTAGAGTCCTCACAATTTTAATGTTCTTCACAGTTAACCATTTGTGCAGAGGCTTTTATTTTATGGGGGTTGGATGGTATTTTTTCTTTCAGCAAGCTATATAGTCAAATATTAAAAATGTTTAACATCTGTTCATTTTGTTCTCTTTATTCTTCATCTTCACCAAGGTGCCATCAGAAAAGATCCTCAGAGCTGCAAAGATTTTACGCAATGCAATTCTTTCCCGAGCACCTCATATGATAAGAGATCGTAAATATCATCTGAAGACTTACAGGTGTGTGTGAACTGACTGTGTAAAGAGTTTGGAACTTTTACATCTACCATCCTCTGCCTTGTGATTTATGCCTTACCATGCCTTCAGGTCTCAAACGGTCTGAAATTATCCTGGGATGATATTTGTTGCTGGGTGTTATGCAGTGTTTAATGTTCTTGGTAAATCCTTTCTAGGTAATTTGACTGGAAATTGATTGTGAACGAAGCATACATATAAACCCCCCATACAAGTTAATATTACGGTTAACTGGAATATTTTACACATCAGGGTGAAAATATAGATCCACGTCTTTTGGTGTATCACTAAATAATGAATGAAAATCTCATTAAAAGACTGTGCTACTGTATTGATCCCAAAAGTGCTGTACCCATTTTGCTCAATGTGGAGTTCTGAAAGTTCACATAGTGAAATGCAGTTTTCACATCATATAAATTCTCAGGTCTATTTGAAATTAAACTTTTCACTTTACAGTCAGTCTTTCTGATCTTCCTTTTGGTGGCAGCACTGTCTTGCTGAAAGGGGACTTTTGCGACACTGGCAAGATAGGCATTGAAAGTCCACAACTATAAATGATTCTTTATCATATTGTCTTGCTGGATTAAGAAACATTTGAGTAGCTTTACTGTTTAAGATTTAATCCAAGTGATTCATACGTGATTCTGAGTATACAGAAAGTGGTTTACAATCTCTGAGTACTTCCACTTTTGATAGTTAATCAGTATATCAGTGATCTACTTTTTCAGAGAGAGAGTTTTCCATTAGATTTCAGTCTAAAATTGACTGACGTTAATTTGATGTATTATAAACCAGTGAGAAATTTGGAACACTTATGTTTATCAGAATGATTGCAGCAATAAGAGTTTCTGAGGTTATAGTTCCTTGTTTCAGAATACTTATAGGAGAGATACCCTGGCAGCAGGCACAGTGCATGCAGGTCGGTACTGTGGAAGCTCCTCCATATGACTCTGCCAATTTACCGTACGCAAAAAAACACTTGCTATTCTGTTCTTCAGCCTCATGTATAAAGACTACCAGTGCTATAGAACTGGGTCAAACTGGGTAGGTGGCCGGTGGAGTTCTGTTGGTTTCTTTCTTGGGTATCTACAAATCTTCACCAAGCATTCTCAAAACTATGATACCCACATGAGGAAATAAGGAAACAAATCAACAGAGCCAGATGTGTACCCAGAAGCCTCCTGCTGCAAGACAAATCCAAGAAAGAAACCAACAGAACTCCACTGGCCATCATCTACAGTCCTCAGTTAAAACCTCTCCAATGCATCATCAGTGATGTGCAACCCATCCTGGACAACAATCCCTCGCTTTCACAGACCTTGGGAGGCAGGCCAGTCCTCACCCACAGACAACCCGCCAACCTTAAGCATATTCTCACCAGCAACCACACACCGCACCATAGTAATTCTGACTCAGGAGCCAATCCATGCAACAAACCTCTATGCCAACTCTGCTCACATATCTACACCAGTGACACCATCACAGGACCTAACCAGATCAGCCACATCATCACCGATTCATTCACCCGCACGTCCACCAATGTAATATACGCCATCATATGCCAGCAATGCCCCTCTGCTATGTACATTGGACAAACTGGACAGTCCCTACATAAAAGGATAAATGGACACAAGTCAGATATTAGGAATGGCAATATACAAAAACCTGTAAGAGAACACTTCAATCTCCCTGTACACAGAATAGCAGATCTAAAGGTAGCCGTCCTGCAGCAGAAAAACTTCAGGACCAGACTTCAAAGAGAAACTGCTGAACTTCAGTTCATTTGCCAATTTGACACCGTCAGCTCAGGATTAAACAAAGACAGTGAATGGGTAGCCAACTACAAAAGCAGTTTCTCCTCCCTTGGTGTTCATACCACAGCTACTTGCAGAAGGCCTCATCTTCCCTGACTGAACTAACCTCATTATCTCTAGACTGAATCTTGCCTGCATATTTATACCTGCCTCTGGAAATTTCCACTACATGCATCTGACGAAGTGGGTATTTACCCACAAAAGCTTATGCTCCAATACGTCTGTTCGTCTATAAGGTGCCACAGGACTGTTTGTCGCTTTCTTCAAAAACATGTCACTGTCTAATCTAAATTTGAGCATTTCAGTAGCCCCTATCACCTTCAGATTTAGAAGCTGTACATGTATTGTAGAATAGTGATATTTGTCCAGATGGACCAGACAGTTGCTGTTTTATATGTGGTTACTTATGTGATTTTCTAGTTTTGGTCATGCTGCTGGGGTTTCTTCTGCTCTGATGCTTTATCTGTTGTTATGACAAAGAGTAGGCCTTTACATCTGAAGATGGTCAGAGCCAGGGTATTTCTGATTTCCTTTGGGAGGTTATTCCAGAGCCTTGGGACTGCTGTTGAGAAGGGTTTTCCTCCAACATAAGAACTTATATGTGAGATGTGTCAGTCATGATCTGTTAGATAATTACAGCTAGCATGGGGGGGTCCTAGAGAAGAGTGTAAGCAAAATTCCTCAGTAGGCTTGTAGCTCAATACCAGAAAATCCAATAGTGATCAGGGAACTAATGCAGATTGTGGAGCACCATTATAATAATCTCTTCAGCTCCTCCTGTGTGGGCTCCATTGGTTAGCTAAGTGCTTGAAGCCTAATGTATCTGTCTTCACCCAGTGCCCTGCAAAATATAAGACTGGCCCCTTCCAAAGGACAAAGGCAACAAATGTACTTTATCAGCCAACTGCCTCATATTGAACTTGTTATATTTGATATCTACTGGAGTAAATTCTACCCCCCCACACACACCTTTTTTTAATGCCTGATAATTTGTAGAAAGCTTTCTTAGTCACTGTGCACATGGAGTTTGGAACTCTGTTCTGGGTAGGCCTTGAAATTCTGAGTTAGTCTGTTTCTTAGGAAAATTATAGAAAGATATAGCTACAGTGTAAGATAAATCTGTGAAACTTACTGCTAAAAGAAATGTAGTAAGTGTAAAAAGAATTAAACATTTATGTGAATAATAAATAGTATCTAAAGTTACGTTAGTTAGGCTAAAAATTGTTATTGCTGTTGTTAATTAGATAGTATCTCAAATGTGCATGGCTCTTCAATTTCCTCACTTGTAAAACGGGGATCATAATACTGGCCACCTTTGTAAAGTGCCTGGAGATCTACGGATGAAAAGCGTTGTATAAGAGTTAGGTGGTGGTATTATTTATTACTTAAAGAAATAAAAAAGTCCTTTACCAATACAGCAGTCGTCATGCTTCAAGGTAAAAGTTGATCAACTAGTGTCATCCCAGTATAGTATTGCAAACGTAGGTGCTTTGTGTCGTATACTTAAAGCTTCCTTTGAAGTATGAGGCATAAGATACTGCACTAGGTGATCTAGTGTGGCGCGGAGTAGCTCTTATGTTCTTAGAATTCCATTTCCCAGAAGGTTTGGATTGTTTTGCTTAAATAATTCTCTCAAAACTAAACATTTTTGACAGGTCTTTCAAACCGGTATAAATAGATGATAGTGAATGCTTCAGCATTGTTTTTTCTATGATGGAGTCTGACTAGTCCCGCTGATGCAGGTTGCTGATCCTGCTACTCTTGACAGATGCTTTAAGAAATCTCCTTTTACTGACCTGTTTTAATATGATTTTTTTGACCCTCAGGCAATGTTGTGTAGGAACAGAACTGGTAGACTGGATGATGCAACAAAGTCCTTGTGTTCATTCGCGAACACAGGCTGTCGGCATGTGGCAAGTATTGCTGGAGGAAGGTGTTCTTAACCATGGTAAGATAAACTTCGTCAGATGCCAGCTAACATGTTGGAAATACCTCCCAATAAAGTCTTTATGGATCTCCTTCATGAAAAAAGAAGGGATTGTGATCCCATTAGAAACACAGCAGACTGCGTCTTAATTCATCCGGGTAAATGCAGCAGTATTGACTGCAGCATTCCACCAATATGTCTTTGTAACTCAGGAGACTGTTCAAAAGTAAATGAAATTGCAATCTAATGGTGGCAGAAATTCTAATTATGTTTATTAGTGTGTGGTCAGGGTTCACGGCTAGTGTGGTTATATAGTCATCTTTGCATATATTGAAAACCCCCGTGAGATGTGCTGGCACAGTGACATAATAGTAATGAATTATGAATAGAGGTGAGCCTGAGCTACAACGTTTGGACCTGGATCCAGATGTTTCTAAGTGTTTGGATCCATGGGTTTGGGTTGGCCTGTTATAAGAACCACTTAAAAAATTCAGATCTGGATCTCAAACATCCTAATGTTCAGATCTAAATTTTGGTTTGGGTTTATCTCTGTTTTTTCCCCTGCCTTTACATATACCCCTCCTGTCCCCTTCTTTAACATCACAAACACTTTCAGATCAGGTTCAGTATCCAAGGTTTTGTGTGTGTGAATCACTGAACTTCCAAACTGCACCTCCATCTACTTCCTTTGTCCCTTGCACCCCAGAGAGGATTCATCCCTGTAGGAAGGCAGAGTGTTTTCTCCACTGCCCTTCCCTGAGCGGAATTACAGCTCTAACCCATGACAAGGGCTACAAAGAATCTGCAGTGTTTGCTGCATGGATGGCTTGAATCAGCGCACCACCTGGCCACCCTGGCCACGCCCCGGTTAAGTCAGCATTTCCCACATTTGGAGTGGAACTGTCTGCTTGCTTGGATGGGAGATTGTGGGTGGGTGTTATGCGCTGTTGTAATCTTATCGTGACAGACATTCTGCTCTCAAAGGCCTTCCACTAGAGTCTGTGCCAGTGAATTTGGCCCTGCCATTATACACAGTAGCCTCCGGGGATCCTTGTGGTTGTTAGAGTAGCTTAGAAGGAGTTTAGATACTTCTCAATATATTACCTTTAGGCCATGGCCACACTGATTGGGTAAGGAAATCATACTAGAGGGTCTTGTTGGAACCGGTTTGTATAAATAGAGTTGTTGTTTATACAATAATTGGTCCAATGTGGACAGTTTCACTTGAATGAATTGCTTTGGGGGAAAAAATGTGTGAGAGAAAGCTACAAGTATAGAAACCTTTAGAAAGCATTTGTAGTGCAAAATTAAGAAAAAGTTCCTAGACCTGCAGTTTTGTACAAACTATTAACGTGTATCAACAAGAAGTGCAATTCACTCTCTTGGTATTTCTCTGCCATTTTCTCTTGCTTGTTAAACTGTTATATCTCTGCCACATGCCACATAATATACCATTTCTGTGAAGGCTCCTTTTTGATGAGGAGATACCTGATATTGATATCTGATGTCAATGATGTTGCTTTCAGTGGATCAAGAACACCATTTCCAAGACAAATACTTGTTTTATCGATTTTTGGATGATGAGCATGAAGATGCCCCAATGCCAACTGAGGAAGAGAAGAAGGAATGTGATGAGGAGCTGCAGGATACTATGCTTCTGCTGTCTCAGATTGGTCCAGATGCCCATATGAGGATGATTCTCAGAAAACCGTAAGCAGATTAATAGGTTAATATTTTAGATTGGTCTCAACAACCCTGAACTTTGCAACACAGTGGGGTCAAAATTTTAGCCCAAATCTATAGCCATTTTTTGTGGCTAATGCCTCTGGCCTCTGAAAAAATCTTTATATTCTGCTGCCTGTTTCTCCATATAACAAGAGAAACTGTGAGGGACCTATGGCATATTGATAGGCTTCCTTTTGACTGATTACTCCATTTCAGCATCAGTCCATTGAAACTGTACAAAATGTAAAAGTGTCTTATAAAATCCATCCAGTTTCAGCCCTTTATCACTGTTTATTAGCTGGGCTGCAAATTCAAGATGAGCAGCAAGGTCTGTAAATAGTCACTGTGTTCACCTCTGTGGGAAGTACAGCATGTTGAACTTTTATTTCTGCTGCCACTCTTCACAGAAATAAGAAAATATGCAATTTCAGAATACCACTACATTTAACACTCTCAGAACTGGCATGCCACTCAGCTAGGTGTCAATCATTAACAATTAATGGACTGTCAGGATAGCAACACAGCAGATAGCTTTTTACCTGTAATGTTCCGTAGCAGTCGTTTGGCCAAATCCATCTGCGGTAGAACTTCTCTGTCTTCACTAGAGTTATATCAGGGATTAATTTGGCTTATTGCATTTACTAGCAAAATATGAAACTTTCCATGACTATGGTTTATTGATATGCTTTTTACTGTTATAAAATCAATATATGTTTTTTAAAATTCTGATTCTGTGTCACATGAAGAGGTCTGCATTTTTCAGATGGAAATTAACGCCGTCATATCCACCAGGTTAAACTTCTGTCTCAAAACCATTGGTTCAGTCCATGTTTTTATGAATATACTTCAGGTACAGTGAAAACTGCACTAAGGCCCTCCTCCAGTAGGCAACCCTACGTCTTACATGCTCAATTTATAGTGACTGCAAAGCTTCCAATACAAAGTTTATTCAACCTTTATTTAAAGACCCCTTTATGAGGCACATGAATTTTGGTGACTGCTTAAGACAGGTTTCATTGGCTTTTAAATGCACTGAGAATAATTCTTTAAGTGAACGTCTGATTTCATAAATGTCAGTTCAAGAAAGATATGCACACAGGGCCTGATCTTGCTTCCTTTGAGGTCATTGGCAAAAATCTTTTTGCATTTGCAGAAACTGGGCTGGGCCTATAATGCAACACGAAAGTTTTCCTACTAAAATTGTTTGAATACAGCAGAACTATTTGACAAAAGAGTCCTCTTGTTCACAGGTAGTGAGTTATATGGGCCTGTGGGGGCTGTGCTCCACCAATATTCAGAGCACAGGGGGGGCGGCTCCACCAATGTTCAGGGCGGGGCCTCTCCCCTGGCCCCGTGCACCGGCCCTGCGCACCTGCCCCAAAGCATTCCTCCACTCTGGGCAGCAGCTGGCTGCCACTCTCCATGCTGCACTCTCTTGCTGGCTGCTGGCTGTTTCCTTTCACATTGCATCCACAAGTGCTGCTCCACCGCTTGGACTACAAAGAAGTGGGGTAGGCTGAGGCGGCTGCTGCTGTCTGCAGAGGGAGGAGGCACACATGACATGATTGCAGCTTGCCCCCGGGGCGCTGACCCTTCACTAGTAAGGCCACAAGGTGACAGGGCGCATCCTCTTCCCTCTCCCATACCCCCCCCTCCGGCGCTGGACAGTGCACACACAGCACCGTGGGGAGGGAGAAGAGGGGGTGAGTGTGCTGCCAGCAGCAGGCCCACCGACAGCAATTCTGGGCTCCAGGGCAGATCAATCAATGGGTTCCCTAGCCCCCTCCCTTGGCCAGGGCCACAAGCCTCCCTGCCCAGAGAAGCCCTGAGCGCCCCTCCCCTGCCAGACGAGCCCTTGGCCTGCCGCAACCCTGTCCCACACCTGCCCAGAGGAGCCCCAGGGCAGCCGTGCCAACCCAACCTCCTCTGGGGAAAAGCCGCAGCATCTCTTGATTCCAAGGTGCTTTTGATATGCCCCATGCAGGTTCCAGGACGGCTGAGGAGGTGCTATGTGCTACACAGTTTCCTCAATAATCTCCCTGGAGTCCATGGAGATTACTGAGGAACCCAGGAAGCTGAATAGCACATACTGCCTCCTCAGCCACCCTGGAACCTGCATGGGGCATATTAAAAGCATCTTGGAATCAAGAGACGCTTTTCCCCAGAGCAGGCAGAGCTGCAGTGCCCAGGACCCCTCGGCCCTTTTAAATTGCCCGGGCCCCTGGGCAATTGCCTCCTTTATCCCCCGCATTGGCAGGCCTCCCCCGGAGCTTGATGTTCCTGGTGGAGAAAGGGCTGGGAGGAGTCTTCCTCTGGCCCCAGTCCTGGGGCAGCCTGCCTGCACCCTAAACTCCTCATCCCTGGCCCCACCCTAGAGCCTGCACCCCCAGCCAGAGCCTTCACCCCCCCCGGCACCCCAATCCTTTGTCCTATCCCTGAGCCCCCTCCCACACTCTAGAGCCTGCACCCCCAGCCAGAGCCCTCATCCCCCCACATCCCAACCCTCTGCCCTAGCCTTGAGCCCCTTCCCACATCCCAGATCCCTCACCCTCAGCGAGAGCCCTTATCCCCCCTATACTCCCACACACCATGCAATATAGGGAAACTGTTATATGCTTACTTTTTCCAGTCCATTTTTACATTATTTATATTGGCTTACAAGGCAGGTGTTGGGGGGTGGGACTTGGACCCGTTCTGGGCACCACCAAAAATTATACAAACCTGTTGCCCATTGCTCTTGTTCTATTTCTGTTCTGCATTCTTTCCTTCCTCCCCTCTTGTCTCTGTGTTGTTTGTTTAGAATGCTCTTTGGCACAGGGGCCTATCTTATTATATGTATGTGAAACAGTTAGCACATTTTGGAGCACAACATGAATAAACAACGAATGGTTAATAAAAATGTTGAATTTCAAAAGTATAAGCATTAAAATCAGATATTTGGTCTTGTAGAAGATGATTTCTAGTGTGACAGTACTTTAAAATGGATAGCTTCCATTTTTGTTAATGCTAGAGGTTGCTACTGCGCTGAAAATCAAAGGAGCTTTCCCTGTGTCATACACTAAAGGAAAGCCAAGCCATGAGCCCGATGCTTCTGCAAACCTATCTAGGGTCAGTGAAACTCAGCATTTTTCACTCATGGAGTTTTTCTATCTGTCTTCCATTGAGATGGGGAGCAGAACTCCTCAAACCCATGAGTAGATGGGAGTTGACCCATCAAATTCAGGGACTACCTGAGAACGGTGGAGACCAGAACCATCTCTGCTATTGACGCTGTGACAAAGTTCTTCCTCTACCTTGGTGGATCCTGCGCTTATTGGCAGATTTGCTCACCTCAGTGATCTTCCCCACAGTCTGGGTCAGCTCCTTCTGTGTCTGATCAGGAGTTGGGAGGTTTGGGGGGAACCCGGGCCCGCCCTCTGCTCTGGGTTCCAGCCCAGGGCCCTGTGGACTGCAGCTGTCTAGAGTGCCTTTTGTAACAGCTGCATGACAGCTACAACTCCCTGGGCTACTTCCCCATGGCCTTCTCCAAACACCTTCTTTATCCTCACACGCACTTCCTCTCCTCTGGCTCCCTGGAATGAGCTCCTTTTTAAACCCAGGTGCCCTGATTAGCCTGCCTTGATTGGCTGCAGGTGTTCTAATCAGCCTGTCTGCCTTAATTGGTTCTAGCAGGTTCCTGATTAGTCTAGTGCAGCCCTGCTCTAGTCACTCAGGGAACAGAAAACTACTCATCCAGTGACCAGTATATTTGCCCTCGACCAGACTCCTGTACCCCACTGGTTTGGATCTGTCACAATGTATACTTTTGCACCACTTCCTAGCCCCTCACCATCTGATGGTTGCATGGCTTCTGTAGAAGTGTTCCCGTGTACTACGATTCTTATGGTGCCCACTAAATCCTTCTGCATATGGTGGCTTTCACTGGACTCAGCACAACCAATATAAATTAATACTGACAAGATCAATGATAATTATCACCCTAACTCCTTCCAGAGAGTTGAGAGGAGGATGAGGGAATGTTGCTGAGAATAGCATCTGTTCCCCCTCCATATGTCCTCTCCTTACCTCCACAGGCTGGATCCCTATGGAAAATTCTCTAAGGATATTCCATGAGGTGTTGGGAACAGAGAGAACATATTTCATATTTTTCAGCCTATGGTACCATATTAATGACTGTTATAAAGCTCACTTTTCGTGCATTACATTACTGAAAGTTGGGCATCCTGTCTGTGCTAAGATGTATCAATGCCTTTGAAACCTCAGTGGATCCTCAAAGGCCTAGCAGTTTTGATTAGACACCACTACATCTGCCAGGAGTTGAAGGATGTGTCAGGGCCTCGGGGTCATTGGCTCCGCGTCAACCTGAGCAGGACCCGCAATTTTCAAACCAACAGAGCTCCTTTTATAATAGTCACCATTTCCGGAGAGGTTGCAAAGCTCAGATAATTACCATGAAACAAATAAGACAATATTCTTTGATGAGAAGATTACTTTGAGAATTTGATTGTATAATGAAGCTGTTGCTTTGAAAGGTACTTTCTGTTGTTCGGAATCTGAAACTCCCCAGTAAAAAGTGTCGCTTGTTTTGACAGCTGACTTAAAAAATTCTCTGTTTATTACATTAACTGCAGCATTTTAACTGTCAAACTATGAAAGAATGTTCTATAGTTTAAAAAACAGAATAGAGCTTCAGGGAAATTTTTGACAGGCTCTTGTTGCTATTGGTATTTGAAAAAAACACACATACATTATGAATATGAAATTAGCTTTTTGTGAAGCTGCAAACATAGTTCCCTGCTGTCTCACAATGCCTGCTATCACAGGTGAAGACCTGTAGTAGGTTCTTGGGAAAATATTTTAGGTCTAACACAGCTCTAACTTGCAAGCTCTTCAGTCCTTCAGTATGAGAATGACATCCTGAAACTGTTTTTTTTTTCCTTTGATTTTTTAGTTTGTCTTTAATATGTTTAGCTGTAGCATGAATGATGGTAGGACTAATTAAACATGGCAATATAGTATAAAGCCAAACACTAATGACAGAAGTCTGCTTATAAGGTGAAAAATATGCCTTAGATTTAGTATTTAACTTAGGAGGTGATACTGTAATATACACTGTATTCTCTTTTGTACAATGTTATACTCTTAATTTGCAGTATGTTAGCAGCACAAACTCTTACAACAATAAATCTATGCTACAGATTTCTTCTTAGTATTCATAAGTACATGAGTACACAGGTGATCAGTAATAAACTTTGTATCCTGGGGTTGGCTCACACTTTTAAAAATATGGTGGGTATGCATCATGTAATAGAAAGGAAAGGAAAAGTCTGCTGTACAAGGAAAATAGAAGAGGACACAATATATAGCAAAGTAAATGTTGCTGTTATTGCTAACAACCATTTATATAGCACCATGAATGTACTCTTTCACTCTGAAAAAAATTAATTCTAATGCCAAATTCAGCCTTGGTTTAAGTGGACACAACTATAGTGATTTTTTTTCCTCAAAGGCCATATTCTGATTCTATATAAGTCAATGGGATTTTTCACCATTAACTTCTATGAAATCAATCAAGAATTAGCACTGAGATAAATTCAGATATCTTTCTGCATTTCCTCTTTCTGAGTACAAGATAAATATGTGATAAAATGGAATTTAAGGAAATTGTCCAGGAGCCCTGAATCAAGAAGACAGATTTAGATGGCCTTCTTCCATGATATGGTGAGAGAACACAGACACACACCCACATATATATTAGTGACAGCTAAAAGTAGCCTATTGTCCTGCTTTCACTGTGAAGTCATAGCATGGAAAGATACAATATTTAGAATAATTAGGGAAAATATATGAACCTTTATGAAATCTGTGTTCAGTTTAGCTGCCATTGTAATGTGTTTATATGTTTATGTGTGTGTAAAATAAAGCTAAAAACAACAAGGAGTCCAGAGGCACCTTAAAGACTAACAGATTTATTTGGGCACAAGCTTTCATTGCATCTGAAGAAGTGGTTTTTATACCCACGAAAGCTTATGCCCAAATAAATCTGTTAAAATAAAGTTCTTCTGGCCCTCAGCTAGTCCCAACCCAGTTTTTATCATCTCAAAGTTTGGGAAGTGTAATAAAAATACTAAGTGATCTTTCCAGAACACATATGGTTTCTTGATGGTTAAGTAAATTCTGTATTTTTGTCCACATTCTAGTAAAGAGAAGCTCAGTGTCTCTGACCTTGATAAATTCCCTAAACAGTGAACAGAATTTATTGATCACTTACTATCACCTGAGATCTCCCATTCATTAATGAGTAGTCCGGTTCTCCATCTATCCCCATTTATTATCCTGTATATAACCAGGCATTGCTGCTATAATGTGTCCCCTGCAGAAACTAGGTCTTTACACAGCAGGATCCTACAAATCTATATCAGTGGGGCACCACACAGATTTAACCGAAGCAGTGATGCCTAATATCTCTCCATGTGACATCTGGAGAAGCAGAAATAAAGACTGGGTATATCTACTATAGATTTCCATTCCTCTCCATGTCATGTGTGATACTCTTAGTAATGCTAAAGGGAGACAAATGAACACATCGATGGAAGAATATATCCGTTTCTCAGAAGGGATCTCATGCAATTGGACATAATCCTTATTTTTTAATTGATGTACTGTATATCTTTACCCATTTATCCAGACATGCTGCTTTGTACACATCAAATGTGATTAATGCTATTGCTTACTTAAAGAATATATCAGTTTTAACTGTTAAGTCTTACCTCATGTTGTCTTATTATGGCAGATGAATACACAGTGAAAGACACTATGTACTAGCTTAGGATAAAGAGCCTGTTTTACTTAATAGGGCACAAGGGGCTGAGTTATACTCTCTGTTATACTGTTCTATCCCCACTGAACTTCTACTTGAGAGCAAAATTTTGACCAATTGTTAATAGTAACAGCAAGAGGAGAGTGAACATTTTATGAATCACTAGAAAGCAGAGCCGTACCAAATCAATATCTGTTATTCCCTGTACAATTTATTTTGTTTTGTGTAAGAAAAGCATAATTCCATCCATGCTACCTTTATGCTAAGGTATCCTTTCATCTGTGTAATAATAAGCACATGCCATTGGTAAATGTAGAACAAATGAAAAATTTAGCTTGTCTAGCAGACAAGAGAGGTCGATTTATCTTATATTTTATATGATCTCTTCACTACTACTTCTAACGAGTAGAAGTCTCCAACCAATTCCTTTTTAGTGAAAAGATTGCTAGGTGCTGCAACAAATCTCTCTCCCTCTCTCTCTCATAAATGATTTAGTTAGTCTGTTTCTCCAACAGGTGATTAGATGGAGAACTTAAGAGCAATATATTCATTTTTAATGTGATTCTCTGACCCTCTAGTACTGTACTGGCATCTCCTGTTGTACTGAATATTTTTTGGAAACGTCTTTTTCAAAAAGCACCATTGTTACATATCTTAGAGGGCTGTTCAAAGATTCAACTGTATTGTTAACACTTTGGATGTCATATGTAGCAGAAAGCTAGAGTTAAGGACCCTGCACTAAACTGTTCTCAGTATTGATGTGGAAAACTCTGCATCTCCTGCCATCTGGACCTGCCTCCATTTCTGTATCACTTTCTGTATCACTCTACCTGCCTCCATTTTTCAAACCTAATCTTAAAACCTTGCTTTCCTCCCCTGCTTGTACCTTCTGATTGCTCCCTCCCTCTAATGTTGGCCCTATGATTGAATCATTTATTTGCCATGAAATGTATTTGTATCACTGCTTTCTGTGATTTATACCATATACTGTCTGGAATTATTTGGTACTCTAAAGCAGTGATTCTCAACCAGGGGAACGTATAACCTTTGGGGTACACAGAAGTCTTCCATCTAGATCAGTGTTTCTCAGCGTGGGGGTTGTTACCTGGGTGTGTGTGTGTGTCATGGGATAGATTTAAGGGGGTCGCAAATGCAGAGCCAGTGTTAGGGTGTAGCAAGCAGGGCAATTTCCTGGGGTCCTGCACCACAGGAGGCCCCTTGAAGCTAAGTTACATGCTTCAGCCCCGGGTGATGGAGCTCAGGCTTCAGACAGGCTGACAAGTGAAAAACAGGCTCAAGTATCCCACTGAAATGTAAGTATAATGTATTCCAATCAAATTATTTTATAATTCTATGGAAAGTAAGCAATTTCTCAGCCATAGTATGCTATAGCATTTTGGAAATTTTGTGTCTGATTTTGTAAGCAAGTAGTTTTTAAATGAGGTGAAACTTGGGGTATGCAGGACAAATCAGACTCCTGATAGGAGTACAGTAGTCTGGAAAGGTTGAGAACCACTGCTCCAGAGTATTTGTGAAACAGTTTTTGTGCCATATTTGTCCTTGTTGTAACTCCAATGGCCTGAATGGAGTGACATCACAGAGGAATTTGGTCCTGTACAAAATAAGGTTGTGGTGCACATTTAAAATTAAGAGGTTCTGGTGAGGGAAAATGAGTTGGAATATACTCAGAGGTTCCTACAGCCCTTAATCATAGTCAATTTAATGTATCCTTTAGGTGTGGAGTTCCTCAAAGGTAACCTCTCTAACATACATCAGTCCTCAGCACGTCAGTATTAGTGGTTAATGTCCCCAAAGTATCCCAATTACCCGTGCTTTCCAGAAACTCAGAATACCCCAACCAGTGTGAAGACTCTTTCGCTATTGCACTGCAGGGGGATTGTTCTCTCATCGAATGTGCTTTCCATTAATATTAATGGAGGCTTCCTGCATAAATTGTCCAAAGCAGAGCCTAGTAGAGGTAGTAAATAAAAAAGGTCCTTATCAACGTACAAAACTAAAGAATAGTGCTGTGAGCTAACTCTATTTGGGAGTCTTTTCATTGCTATGAACATTCTTGATGTGGAGGATGTTAGGATGTAGAACTCATTACTTCAGAACATCTGTCTCCATCTGATTCCCACTTTAAAAAAATAAAGGTTTAAAACACGTTTTTTCAAAAGTGATTTAGTCTTTCACTGTATTTTAGGATGTTTTCATTAAAGTGTATTGTTTCACACTTAAATGGTACAAATGCTTTTGCAAAATTCACCTTGAAAAAGCTCATTAGGTTCTTTAGTATATATTGTTTTGTGTAATTTTTAGAGCTGAAAATTTTCAGAAAATGATTGTTTCAGCAAAGAAATGCTTTTTTAAATTTGTTTGTTCACAAGTTGTCTCTGAGCAACTTACAAAATGTATTCCCTGTTCAAGTCATTTGTTGACTAATTCATAGTCTATATAGAGTATCTATGAGAAGCTTATTGTGAGTGTTCAATATTCACAGTTTAAGTTGTGTGGGTTCGTTTTGATTGGACACACAGGTCACATGATGTTTTTGTTTACTGACTGGAAAAGCATAACACTTAGAACCTGATTTCTAGTATAAATACTTTCATACACACATTCAAAATTCACTCTAAAATTCACTGATTCCATAAACATATTTCCTATAAATTAGTTGACTAGAATATTGATGGATAGTGAACACACAAGTGGAGCAAAAACAGCCAAGGAAGGTCCTTTTATTCCTTTATTTTCCCCCAAGTGTATATTCACAGAACAGTTTTAAGGTTCTCTTCCATTTCTAATTAGCCACACAAATTGAAGGATGACTTTCAAATATACAGCATACATAATATTCTTCTTTCCCTGTTAGTTACATTTTGTTTCCCAACAAGAAACACTTTAAATAGTTATGTTAGAGTTTATTATGATGTAAAGCTTATCCAGGGCAAATTTATTTTTATAGTTAAGACATGTCAAGGCACTTAACTGACCCCTTGAGCTCATTCTGCAAACATTACTCATTAGGAGTTTGTTTTGCGGTTGTTGTTTTTTTTGTATTTTGTGGGTTTTGTCTTTTCTTTGTAGACCTGGCCAGAGAACTGTAGATGATCTAGAAATTATATATGAAGAACTTCTTCACATTAAGGCCTTATCTCATCTTTCTACCACAGTAAGTATTTTGGCTGAGTCAGCTAAAATTCTTTTGGGGACTTCTGTTTCTGCATAGCCCTTCCTCATCTCCCTTATTTGTGACCAGTGGCTTAAAGCCACAGTCTGGCCCCAAATCCATATGTAATTTAATACATGTTGATCCTGACCCTGCTCCCAGTTAAGTCAATGGAAGCAGAATCGTGCCCATTGGCATACTGTTACATTTAGCACCAAAAATGCAGTACACAGAAAATCTATAATTCGTCTCTCTTTATTTTAAGGTAAAACGAGAATTAGCAGGTGTTCTAATCTTTGAGTCGCATCCCAAAGGAGGAACTGTTTGTAAGTAAAAGGGATCCAACCATATCTTTTTTTTCTGATGTGTGGTATTAGATCACTATTTAAATTATGATGCAAAACTTGAATACTCCAAAGCTGGCTGTTCAGAACGTGCGAGTGGCCAGTTGCAAAACGTCTCTGGACTGCTTTTTGGACTTCTGCACCTACTAATGTTTGGGGGTGTTTGTATTTGGGGTTTTGGTTTGGACACATCTCTAATTAAAATGGATTTTAATTTTATCACATGCTAATAAAAATGTTATTCTCATGGTATTCAGAAGCCCAGCTTTGTGTATAAAAATATTATTTTAAATATGATTATTCTGAACTTTTTATATGGAGAAGCACTGGAAAATTGTCAGGTTCTCAGCACTTTAAGGATTAGTGTTATATCACTCAGCACCCTATAAGATCCAAATCTATGTATCAGTTAGCAATTGATAACATAAAGTTCATAAAGACACCTATAGAGCAATGGCAAATTACAACTGCTTTTAGTATTGTCTTAGAAAAAAGAGGGTGTCATACAAATATTATACAATTATTAGTATTTGTTTTTTCTTCTAAAATCAAAAGAAAATTGCTTTGAAATCCCAATGTAACTTTTTTCAAGATGATAAGATCCACTAAAATGTCTTCAGTATAGTTATTTTATATTGGTGTAACTGAGGGAAGAACCACTTATGCTAAAAGGCACCTATATTCTCAGCATAAAATCTTTTCTCTTTTTTGTAGTATTCAATCAGGGAGAAGAAGGTACTTCCTGGTACATTATCCTAAAGGGATCGGTAAATGTAGTCATTTATGGCAAGGTATTTATGAAGACCTTTTATTATTCTTTTTATTAGCAGGACTGTAAGAATAAACTTTAGTGGAATACACTTTGACTTACAGCAAGATTATGTTGCTTGGGGTAAAAAGTAGAATATCATTTTCAGTTTTTAAGCAAGAAATGATTCCAAACTATTTTATTTATTATGCTTTTACATGGCTGATGAATAATTTCAGGACTACAGTTTGTGTGTATATGAACATTTCAAGACTATAGACCACCTAAATATAACTCAGTGCAGTTACATCCACACTTGTACTGCAAAGTGGATTAAATCAAACACAAACAATAAAGCATTATGTCATAGCACACCCTCTCCAAGATATTCAGTGACTCCTTAGCTAGATAGATCACACATACATATTTAGCACTTAGCAGTAGTTACTACTTTAATTACAATAGTAGCTGTCACACCACAATGCTGACATTGTCTTAATATAGCTTTATTCTCATTCACTGATAGCTAACTACTAAACTGCCCCAAGTTATAGCATTATAATCCCTATGTAGCTACGTTCAATACAACAAAGAATAATGCCCAAATTCACATGTAGGCTACATCTACACGATGAACTGTGATGTGATTTCCCCTGCTCACGTACACGTACTCACACGAGCTCTCATTGAAGGCTAGCAGTGTAGCTGCAGCATCATGGGTACCGGCAGCGGAGGCACAGCTTTGCTGTGCTGAATATGTACTCACTGGTTTCAGGCAGGTTTGTACTTGGCACAGCTACGTGTATCTCTGCTGCTGCTTCCCATGCTACTGTGACTGTGCTGCTCTTTATATTCTTGCTGGCTCTCATCGAACTAGCGCAAATATGCATACATGAGCAGGGGAGTCGCACGCCTAGCTCATAGTGTAGGCATAGCCACGTCCCTTTGACTTTCCCAGCCTTAGCTAAGCCCTGTGCCCACATCATGGTTGCCACAGTCCTTTGGGGATGTAAGATCAACTGCTTCCTTCTGGGTTGTTCCTTTAGTCTAGTATTACCATTTGTGAGCATGATCACATATGAGCCATCATACGTTAGCTTAAATTTTATTATCACTTCACAAAATATAATAATTTGTATACAGGAACTTTAAATACAAAAAAGTATAGTTCATCTTACCAACCTTTTACCATAATATGGAGATACAATTCTGTATTTCCTTTTATGCCATTTCATGTCTAATTATTTAAGCACGTATAATTAATGTTGTAGAAGGAAGATAGTTATTTTCAGTGTAACCAATGCGTCACCTCTCTTTAGAGTATTTTTAAAATGTCCGTTGATAAACAATTAAAAATGATCCCTTTAAGTATGTTTCCATTTTAAATAATACGTATATGTATTGTACTTTTTGAATAAATTGACATAGATTGATGTGCATTCCTCAACCCTCCCCCTCAAGAGTGCTCCCATTAAATGGCTTCAAATGGTCTATTCAGATAAGTACGGATGACTCACATGAGTAAAGGTTAGAAAACTGAGCCCTTAGTTTTCCATCTAATTTAAGGCAAAAATGTCTCTAAAGGAGTGAAGCTATCTACTACATATTCTACTTTTGTACCAGGTACTTTGGAGAAAGGTACAAGAATCTCTATAGTGGTCAGATAGAAAATAACCTGCTCATAGTGGAAGTTACTTCCTAATCCCTGACAGTTACTAGTCAACTTATGTCTCAAAGCATAACGGTTTATCTCCCTTCTAAGAATTTTTTTATCCTGTCTAATATAACTGTGTATTCTCTCCTTAACCATATAAATGTCAAATCCTTTTAGAATCCTACCAGTCTTTTTGGCCTCAGTGATACATTGTGGCAAAAGAGTTCCAGAGATTAATTATAAACTGTGTAAAAAGAATTTTTTAATTCTGTTTTAAATATGTTGATATTATTTTGATATTATTAAATTCTCCTTCATTCTTTTGAGAAAGGGTATATAGGAGTACCTGATTTTTACCTTCTGTATGTCATTCATTATTTTCTATATCACTGTCCTGCCTCTTTGATTTCTCTCTTCTCTAAATTAAACAATCCTAATGCCTTTCTCCATATGAACGCTCTCCACACATATAATCATTTTTGTCTTCCATCTTTGGACTCCTTCTAGTGGAAGGTTCTAAAGGAATCAAAAAAAGTAACTTTTTTTTAAAAAGGGTAAGTGAGATGACCCGGGTAACTACTGGCTGGTTACCTGAGATTGGTCCTGAGCAAAATTCTGGAACAGCAGATGTGTGATGCAATCACTAAAGAATTAAAGGATGATAGCATAACTTATGCCAGTCAGCAGGGCTTTATGGAACATAGGTGTGTCAAATAAACAGGATAGCAGTTTTGATTGACAAATATCACTGATAAAGTATCATAAATTTCTGCAAAAGACAAGGTGAGTCTAATATCTTTTATTGGATCAAATTCTGTTCACGAAAGAAACAAGCTTTTCAGCCACACAGAACTTTTCTTCAGATCTGGGAAAGATACTCAGGGTATGGCTACACTTGAAATTTCAAAGTGCTGCCGCGGAAGTGCTGTGGGAGTGCTGCCGCGGCAGTGCTTTTAAGTGTGAGTGTGGTCGGAGCGCCAGCGCTGGGAGAGAGCTCTCCCAGCGCTGCACGAAAACCACATCCTGATTACACTGAGGCTTTACAGCACTGTATCTTGCAGTGCTCAGGGGGGTGTTTTTTCACACCCCTGAGCGCGAAAGTTGCAGAGCTGTAAAGTGCCAGTGTAGCCATACTCTCAGAGAGAGTGTCGCAACTGAATAGAAGGTGGAATAGATTGTTTAGCATAAGTAGTTAACCCATATTTCAAGGGACCCTTCAAGGTGAAGTGGGGCATTAACACCCCTATAGTCATCTGAGAGAAAAGACCGGACAGTATCCTGGATTGCAGTGACACTGAAAAGGATGTTTCTCCTATGACTGGCAAGGTGTTAATGGATCACTTCACCTTGAATAGTCTCTGCGAATATTATGTAGTGGTGTTGTAGTCATGTTGGTCCCAAAATAATAGAGAGACAAGGCAGGTGAGCTAATATCTTTTGGACCAACTTCTGTTGGTGAGAGAGACAAGCTTTTGAGCTCTACAGAGATCTTCAGGTCTGGGAAATATTTCAATGGACCATTCAAGGAGAAATAGCTATTAACACCTCTCCAGTCATGGGGGAAGGGGAAAGGAGAGAAAAAAATATATTACCTCACCCACCTTATCTCTCTTAGAATATGTATTAGCTACTTATGCTAACCAATCTGTTCCACCTTGTATTTAGTTGTGACACTCTGAGTACTTTCCAGACATGAAGAGCTCTCAGTAAGCTTGGAAGCTTGTCTCTCTCACCAACAGGTTGGTCCAATAAAAGATATTATCTCACCCACCTTGTGTCTCTAATATCCTGGGGCCAACACAGCTGTAGCCACACTTAAATTTCAGCTGGTCATTTGATTGAGTCCCACAGACATCTGATAAAGAAATTAGCACTATACTAAATCAGTGTAATCCATATTAAATGGATTAAAAGTTGGTTAACTGACAGAAATAATAATAATAAATGGCGAATCCTCATCCTATGGGGCATTTCTAGTGAGATCCTACAATGGTCTGTTATTGGCCCAATGCTTTTCAGTATCTTTATCAATGATAAAAAATAAGATCATTGCTGGTAAAATTTGCAGATGACACAAAAATTGGTTGCATAGTAAATAATGATTGTGACAGGTCAGTTATACAGACAAATGTGGATCGCCTGGTAAGGTGGGCTTATTTGAATAATATGCCAAATCTAAGGCAATCTATCTAGAAACAAAAAATGTAGTATCTTGGATAGCAGTGACACTGAAAAGGATTTTGGGATAATGGTGGATAAGCATCTGAATGTGAGCTCCCACTGCAATGCCATGGCTAAGAAGAGGGACACTATCCTTGGACACATAAACAGGGGATATCAAGTAAGAGTAGGGAATTGGTATCTCTGTATATGGCATTAGTAAGATCATTACTGGAATACTTTAAAAAAAGTTGAAAAATTTTAACAGGTTCAGAAAAGAGCTTCAAAAATGATTTGAGGTCTCAAAAACATGCCTTCTAGTCAGACACTTAA
Source organism: Chelonoidis abingdonii (assembly GCF_003597395.2). NCBI lineage: Eukaryota > Metazoa > Chordata > Testudines > Testudinidae > Chelonoidis > Chelonoidis abingdonii. The sequence goes on along the minus strand of NC_133778.1, from coordinate 39,502,174 downwards.
GAAGCTCAGTCTATTAATTTATGCAAGAGAAGGTTAAGATGTGACTTGATCACATTTTTGCATAACCTCCATGGGGAAGAGATTTCTGATAGAATATGGCTCCTTAATCTGGCAGAATTGTGGGGAGGAGGACCTGTTAGTATTCTCCCTAAGTTGTTATTTGAGAAAAACATTTTCTTAAAGGGAGATGTTTGCGAGGGACTGAGGAATTTGGATTCCAATAAACCTACATTTTGAAAAGTTAAGGAGAGAAATGACTTTGAAACATTTTAATGTCACCACTTATTTCTTCACACACACAAACTTCCATATAGAATTCTCTGCATTGAACTCTAACCCGTGCCTCAGAAAAACTAGTATATCACTCAAGTTTCTCTGTAGAAAGTTACAAAAAATTGTACTGTACAGTGGAAAACAGTAGACTTGGCAGGTCTGCATTCACCCAGCACTGAAGAAAGATTTACTAGTCTGTAATTCGCAGGATCAGTCCATTGCCTTTCAGAAAACTAAGGTACAGCACTGGCTACCTTACAATTCTCAGGTATAGTAGTTAATTTTAATGAGAGATTGCATATTTTTATTAGTAGCTGAGCCATTCTGTTCATATGTCCTTCAGAACTCTTGGATGAGTACCATTCAGTCCTACTTTAAATAACCCTCCAAAACTGTCAATTTTTGTGTCAGCAATCTGTTCTCATTTTAGTTAAGGTACAGCCCAGAAAGTGTCCCAGTACCTAATAAATTTCTTCTTTATGAGGGAGATTTTCACCCGTGAATATGGGAGCTCTTAACTCCTTTTGACTTTTAATGGTAGTTCGGCACCTAACTACACTTTTTGTGCCTTTGAAAATCTCCCCTGACATTTTCTCATGCTGGACCTGCATGTGGAACTCTAAATATTTCAGTGACAGCTACCATAGAGGTCCCAGTATTAAGCCTTTTTCTTATTCATCCAGATTTAGCTTCTAGGTCATCTCTCACTCCAGCGTGTGGTCCCAATTTTCAGCCAGTTAAATTGGTGTAGCTCTGAAGTCAATGGAACTATGCTGATTTACACCAGCTGAAGATCTGGTCTGTATCTTTAGTGTCAGTAGATAAAATGACAAAGCAACTCTCCAGCACTCACCACAAACATATCTAGATGTCTTGTGAGCGCTGTCGTCTATATAGCTGGTAAGTCACTGAACAGTTCTCACAATCATCACACATCCAGTTATTCATATTTCTAATGATCAAATCCTCTACCACCACAGTCTGTTGACTTATTACAGTGGTGTTCCCACCTCCTGTGAGGACCTCCTTGGTATATGAAGAATAATCCGCCTCCTTTACCTAAACTGGAAGATGGAAATTTGTGCGTCCGTTCCACCTAGATTCTCCTGTCATTAGATCAGGACATCCATCATGGGCATATGTATTATGGAAAAGAGCAGAATAGGTAACAGAGACTGACACTGTTGGAGAGGAGAACTTCACTCCAAATCTGTTCTTCAGCAAACTAGATCTGCATTTTTCATGATCTCTTTTATTTACATCAACAGCTTGCTGTCGTCAGCAAGGCCAGAAGGGTCCTTCGCTCTGAGTCTAATTTCAGAGAACAAGCCCATTCTTTTCTATTCTTGCCTTTCTCTAGTAATAGTAATAAGCAGTTATCAAGTATTGTTTCCTTGTCATTATTTTTGCTGTTGATTTCCTGCCAAATACATTTGTTTTAATATTGGATTTTGAAGTCTAGTGTTTGCACATGGCATTTCAATGGGATGAACTATAATGATGATTTTTGTGTATAAATGTTTTGCTGTTTATAGGGTGTGGTATGTACCCTACACGAAGGAGATGATTTTGGCAAGTTAGCGCTAGTGAATGATGCTCCAAGAGCAGCATCCATTGTTTTACGAGAAGATAACTGCCACTTCTTGAGAGTAGACAAGGAGGACTTTAATAGAATACTTAGGGTAAGTGTTGGGTAAGACATGCCACTAACACTGGTCCTCTCATATTTGCCACATCCAGTGGCCTGCTTTCTCACCTTGCAAACATTTTCAGAACCTGTGTCATTATTATCAATAAATGCCAATCAACCCAAAGCATCATTTGAAATAACTTGTAATTAAAGAAGAGAGATGTAACATCTAGACGCGATATATCGATCCCTGAACGCGCTTATATCGATTCCGGAACTCCACCAACCAGAACGGAGTTGCGGAATCGACAGGGGGAGCTGCGGACATCGATCCCGCGCCATGAGGACGGTGAGTAATTCGATCTTAGATACTTCGACTTCAGCTACGATATTCACGTAGCTGAAGTTGCATATCTAAGATCAATTTTCCCCCGTAGTGTAGACCAGCTCGGAGACTCTAGCTGAGTGTTATGTAGCTCTTGCTGTCTGATTTTAGCAGGATTTCAAAGACTGCACTGATGTACTAAAACCTGGATGCCAGATTACTTTTCATTTGTGTTTAAACGTGCACAAATGTTGGCTCTGGCTTTGTTTTACTTGTATATAATTGTTTCCACCCTAGACTCTGAGCAGCTATAACACTTTATTGGGCTAGGATTTGTAATTCTTCTGTAATCCTTCCAAAGGAACAGTATTTAAAAATGAATGGCCAACAAATGCCAGATTATGGATACTGATGATCATGGAAGGGCAAGGGTTGAAATGACTCTACATTTTAAAGGTGTGGAGAAGGGTTGGTTCTGGCAATCTGCTTTCTTCCCACCTCACACCTATGATCCCCTCCCTGGAAGCTGCTGTGCTAGACTTCCCCATGATTCTCCCTATGCCCACTGGGAGAGATCCTCTTCACTCTGCCTGCAGGGAGAAAGGGTGCAGAGAGGGAAAGCAACATGGAAAGGACTAGCCATAGAGGCTTGTCTCCTCGGTTTTTGTTGAAGTTATTTGAAAGTCATTCATTTTAAAAAAGTAATTAAGCAGCCAAGTCAGGTGCAGTAACTGTATTAAAAATAACTTGTCTTGCAGGATGTTGAAGCAAATACAGTAAGACTCAAAGAACATGACCAAGATGTCTTGGTACTGGAGAAGATCCTAGCAGGAAACAGAGCTTCTAATCAAGGAAACGCACAACCTCAGCACAAGTATGTTTTCATTCAGTAGTGCAAATGTCAGACTGTGATTAACCTTTTCATATGGTAGTATTATCTAAACAATAGCACATTCTCCCTTTCTGTGGAAAAATTCAGTGTATGTAATGGTTGTTGGTTTTTTTAGCATCAGCTAATCACATGCCCTGTAGTGCATAATATATCAATTTTCAGCCACGCACTAGGTCTGCAACTTTGCACAATAATTCTGTAAAGCTCTAACTGTAAATATTCATTTCATGAATGGCTTTTCAATAGATTGCACATCGGGAATGATGAAACCCCATTAAGCAGAGCAATTGTGTAAAATACATGGGGAAAGTACATTGTTTTGTTACTAAGTACAGATGTTTCTCTTTGGATTTCAGATTCAGGATTCTAATACAAATTTGCTAGGTTCAGTTTATGCACAGTGTGAAGAATGCAGACAGGAAAGTAACTCCCTGAATAGGCTTTCATTCTTTTTATAATATTCACCACATTTCCCCTGCCTTCATACCTAGAGGCAGGAAGCACCATTCTGAAATGAAGTAAGGATGTCCAGGGGAGTCAAGTTATCAATATTGCAAATGAATGGAACTGCTAGAAAAAATCGCCAAGATAAGGGTTGTGAAACTTACTGGTTTTCTACACTTGAAAATAGATCTGAATCCTCCATTGAAATACAATCAGATTGGATTGTAGGCTCCATTATTCCAATAGTTTAAATTCCCCAGTACAGAAGTAATGACCTCATGCACACACATTTGCATGCACATACATATTTTGCACGCATGCACATTCACATGTAGATCTGGGCGAATAACTGGCAGTTCTGAAAAAAAATTAATTTGGGTTGAACTAAAACTGAAAATTTGGGGGACAAAAATGGTGAATTGAAAAAGTTGATAAAAGTTTTTTCTGGTTGAATGATTTAATTTCTGGGCATTTTGAAAATAAAAGCAAAGGAAATAAAGCATGATGTTCACAAAATGGCCAGAGAAGCTGGTGCCTCCCTTTTAACCTTTAGCCCAGTGGTTAGGGCACTCCCCTGAGATGTGGGAGACCTGCCTCAGTTCCCCTCTCTCTGCCTTATTTGGAGCAGGGAATTGATGTCGCACATTGCAGGGGAGTGTCCTAATCACTAAGCTGTGGGGTATTTGGTGGTGGGGTTTTCTCATTCTCTTCTGTTGAGGCTGTTCCTCTTTGTGTAAAATACTTGGCTAACCATTGGGCCAGAGAGAGCATGCCCGAGTGACTCTATAGCCCGCTGGATAGAGCACCCACCTGTTATGTAGGAGGCCTATGTCCATGTCCCTGCTTTAATGCATGTTCAATTATTTTTATACAGTGGAACAACTTCAATAGGAGAAATCCCTGTTCTGTGTCAGGCAGAGGGGGCCACTGAACTTGGGTCACTTGTTTTCCAAGTGAGGATGCAAACCACTGAGCTAAAGATTATAAGGGAGGCACCACCACCCTTCTCCTCCAGCCATTTTGTGCCTAAGTCCACTTAGGAATTCCAGCCCACAAGTGTTTTTGGATGAAACTATCTGATGAATTCCTGTCAAATTGGCAAATAGTTTCAGGTCAATTGAAACTGCATTTTTCAGCGAACAAAGTATTGGTCTGAAAAATTTGACCCAGTTCTGTTCATACGTATAGGCACTCAAATGCACCAGTCTTCTAATGCACACTTATAACAAGTACAAAAAAATAGCAAAATACAGCAGGAGACGGCAGTGCTTTTTATCCCCACGAAGTGTTGTCATTTCACAGGAATGTTGTGCAGATTCCTTGGACAATAATGGATGGCCCTTTGCCATCACATATCCAGTATGGTTAGCATCTCTAACACAGCTAACATTATGCATTGAGAAGTACTGAAACTTTTCTTCTGCTCCTCACTTTTACCCAGATAAGGAACTTATTTTCCTCTATTTTGAGAGGGGTTTTATTAGTGAAGATAAGACATAAGGTTGGTGCTAGCACTGCCCATTTTTAGTACAGTTTTCCTCTGATTATCACCCATCTGTTATTACAGTATTTATAATTAGATATTTTATCTATAGGGATTTAAATAAAGCATTCCTTATATTTTTATACACATTTTTCATCTGCTATGCAATCTGTCATCATACCCTATGACTAAGTTATTAGACCCAGGCATTCCCTCTCAGCAAACAGTTTAGTTTTAGGGCCTGTAACAGAGTTAGCACCCACCTCTCATGCGGGCCCCCTTTTCTTTGGCCAATGGTGCCTATAAACATAGTTCTTTTTCGGGGGCAGGGGCTCCCACCTCTCATCAATGGCTCCCTTTCTCTCTGTTAGGTGTGAGCCTGCTTTTGGGTTTTTTGTTCTTTCGGGGGGGGGGCACCCACCTCTCGTGAGCATCCACCAGCTGCTGGTTCTCTCAGCTGGTCTTTGGCAGCTCAGCCCTCTAGCCGAGCTGCACACGCTGTCCCCCACTTCTGGGGTATACAGTCCCAAGTTCTTATCACAACCCTGGTATGGGGCCGTAGCTCTTAGGCCTTTTCCCAGAGGCACTGCTTTCTTCAGACACCTAGCTAGGGCCCATCTTGGTACCTTCAGCTGGCATCCTTCTTAGCAGCCCTCCCTGGATTCAGTCTGCAACCAGACCAGCAGGGCCCATCTCGGTACCTCGGTCTGGCCAGGTTTTGTACTCAGTCCCCTGTGTTCAGGCTGCCCGCAGTGACCTTTCAGTGGCTCTGCTGCTGTACTATCTAGACAGCAAGGCACCCGGTCTTTGGCAGTCTTCACTGGGCTCAGTTCTCTCTGGTGAGCTCTCTGCAGTGAGCTATCCATGGTCCTGCTGTTTGTCTAGCCAGCCAGGCACCCAGAGCTCCCTCATCAAGCTCCACACAGCAACTGAAGACTCTGCTCTGTTGCTTGCCTTTTATCTGGCCCTTCTGGCCCCTTATTGGTCGCTCCAGCAGCCCCTCTGATTGGCTGCTCTTCTCTAGGCTGCCTAGACTCCTACAGGACTCCTCACTGCTCTATTCTGGGACAGGGTGATTCAGGGCTGCAAGGCCTCCAGCAGGGTGCCTCCAGACATAGTGCGCCCTGCCAGAAGGCCAAATTCTTTAGTAGTGTAAATGAGTGAAACTCAGTTGTAGTCAGTGGAACTGCACTATTTTACATCAGCAGAGATTTGGGCCTCTAGATTTTAGCCCATTTTGCTTTTAGTGACTTAATTGTGACCACGTAATTTTGTGCATTTCTAAAACAGTTCAATGAATGTTTTATGCAAACATATTTCAAACACAGGATTTCTTGAAAACTTTTTGCTATGAGTATTACTTCTAGTATCTGACATTTAACAATTCAAAATCTGAACAGATAAGTCATATGGTATGTTTGTACTTCCTGGCTAGATGAGGGTAGCTTTCAAAATCAAGCTTCCAGGGTGAACACTTTCAATGAAAATTCGAAGTTTGCTTTTCACAAATATTTTATCAAGTTGATTAAATATATTGTTTCTGTGAACACTCCTGCCAGTGAACATTCACAGAAAGCAAACCCAAAAGGGGCAGAAGTAGAGAAAAAGCAAAATGGCTTAAAAATTTCTGCATTCACAAATAATTTTTTCAGAGTCCAGCTTATTTTACTGACGGTATGTTTGATAAAGTATTTTTATTTTAAATCTTTTAAACTGTGTTAGTACTTGTGAGTGTGACCTCTCTAGTTTCTGCTATAAGCTAGTAAATGGAGGGAGAGGCAAACATGAGGTTTCAAAGTCCATATTTAGACACCTAAATAAGTGGTTTGATTTCCAAAATGCTGAGTCTTTGGGGATTACTGAGTGCTCAGCACTTTTGAAAATCTGCCCACTTATTTAGATGCATAAGTTAGGAATTTAACTGTAAGTACCCACCTGTGAAAGTCTTGGCCAAACCACTCTGTTTATCCACAGAAAATATAAAGCAGAGGCCGTGCAACCTTCCCCATACTGCCCAAGCAATGTTGCTCAGGCCTGAGCCAGAGAGCTCACCTCTCTGGCTGGGAGGATGATTCATTCTCCAGGTCCATTCAAACTTAGCTTCTCTGCTGAAACTGTCAACAAAGGTACCAATTTTGATGTGGGCACTTTCTCCCTAGGAAGTAAAATAAGACCAGCAAGTGACTTTATATAAGGTACTAAACTACCTTCAGACTTTTGATCCCTACCAAATTATATAGAGGTGAAACACTGTGTAGTGTGTTGTTAGTTTCCTGAGCCATCCTGTCAAGAATTATTTTTTCCCTTCTCTTAATCTTAAGAAAGAAAGGCTCCATTTTGGGACCAGATGCCCTGAACTGCAGTTTGGGTCCCTCCCTGCCCCCTTGTCTGCTGCAGCTCAGTGAGCCACAGTTTCAAAGAATGACAGGCTTGCTACGAAAAGCTAACTCTGAAGTTCTGTCTTCCAAGCTCTAACTTCTCTCTTCGTGGGTGATCACACACATGCAGTGTTACTGACTGACACCTCACAGAGCATTGCTACAGTCTACAGTCACTGTAGACCACTTCACTGCTTCGTTTTCACTTTCATATTCAAAGTGCAGAAAACTGGGTTCTCTGTGCCTCGCTTACCTACAGACTTGGTTAGTATCTCTACAAGGATGTGCACTGGCTTAACAAATGTTTGTGTTCTTGGGACATCAATACAGTTCTTCCAAAGGGGCTGGCAGGTAAAAGAACTATGATGGTCAATGCTCAAAGTGAGGGAGAGCCCACAGGAGCTCAGCTCCACCACTTATTTCTCAGCAGGAGCAGAACACCTACACTTCTCCTAGAGTTTTGGGTTTTTTTTTTTTAAGTTTCCTACCTTTTCACTCAACATGGAAAAATGATGCAAAGATTGAAAGAATGAAATGGAAGATAAAAAGAAATCCTATTCACTAGGAAAGGAGGAAAGAGAGGACAGTTAATCAGTGCAGCTCTATTCTATAATATCCTCTGTTATAGTGCTGGTACATAAATCTTGCCAACGTTCCCTGCAATACATATGATAACCTCACTATATGCAGTATACCCTTGTGCTGTATCTCTCTAGATTTAGTGTTAGAAATGGTGCAGGTACTGAAGTTAAGCAGAAACTTATTTACTTCAGTTACCTAAGGCAATTGGCAAGTTTTGAAGTTTCACCGCTATACGTTACTGTCTACCACCATGTCCTTTCCCCCAGCTCAGACCTACAGTACGGCAGGCATTCATTTGCTTTCGTTGTTTTCCCTCTGAGCACTAATGATGATAAATAGTGGTGCCCATCTCACCCTAAGAGTTAATCTGTTTAAATCCATCTAAAGCCTACATTTTCAGAAATTTTGTTGTTGCTGATATTTTTGTCCTTAATAATACTTAGCACTGGCAGTGTTTTTCAGAAAGGTCTGATTCACCATTTCTCTGCTCCAGTTTTGCACCAGTGCAACTCCATTGAAATAATGGTGTAAAACTGGGTATCGCAGTGGAGAATGGGCCCTTTGTCATCTTAGTCCTCATGGTAAGAAGGTAAGTATTATTGTTCACATTTTACAGTTGGGGAACCTGAAGCAAAGGTTGAGTGATTTTTCCCCTGGGCCACAGAATCCATGTCAGAGCAGGTATCTGCATTCTTGGGTTGGTCTTGACTTCCATTCCTGTGCTCAGAAGTGTTAGGTTCCACTTCTCTCTGGTACCAATTATTTCTTCAGTTTACATTTTCATTGTGCCTTTAGAAAATTAATTGCTTCTTTTCTCTTCCACAGGTATACTGTGATGTCAGGAACTCCAGAGAAAATTTTAGAGCACTTTCTAGAAACTATGCGCCTTGAATCAACTTTAAATGAAGCGACAGGTAGAATTGTGACAAAAGCTTTATTTCTATTCATAAATAAGATAGGCTTTCGAGATGTAAGTGAAAACGTCATGCTTGGAAATGCAGCCTTTAATTATCTGCCTAAATTCATCTAATCAATATTTAGATACAAATTTTAAAAAGCTAGGAAATTCAAATTTTAAGGTAATAATCCACCATCCTTATCTTGTCCCATTGTATTTAGGGTTTGGAGCATCTATTGATAGAAAAGCAGCAAACTCTCACAAGACGTTGTAGCACAGGCAATTGCTTGTATTCGTCACAGCTATGATGATAAATGGAGACATGCAATAACCCAGTTACATTGCTACCACATAATGTACTTGTCAGGATGCATGCCACATAGTACTATGCACTAACCTTGATCCCTCCTGTGTCACTCTAAATTTCTTTATTATACTTTTCCAATGGACTATTATTCAAACAGAAGGAATTCAGCACATCAAGGCCAAACCCTCTAGTGTGTAAATTGCTGCAGCTCCGTTGAAGCCTATGGTGCTGCAGCAGTTTACACCATCACAGTCGTTAGATCTGAGAATGTGTGTGTCTGCGATCTTATTCCTTGTAGGTCTTTTCATTAAAGAAAAGTCAAGAAAAAAGGCTTTCTCATAATAATAGTAGTTGTAAACTGGCACAGACAATTTATATTATGTCACTGTTTATCAACTAGGTAAGCATGTTTTTGACCTTACACATGGTTGGGAAGAATGAGTGTAAAGGCATTCTTAGGCCTTGGCTACACTAGAAATTTCAAAGCGCTGCCGCGGCAGCGCTTTGAAGTGTGAGTGTGGTCAGAGCGACAGCGCTGGGGGAGAGGTCTCCCAGCGCTGCACGTAAACCGCATCCTTTACGGGTGTAGTGTGCAGCGCTGGGAGCGATGCTCCCAGCGCTGCCGCCCTGATTACACTGACACTTTACAGCGCTGCATCTTGCAGCGCTCAGGGGGGTGTTTTTTCACACCCCTGAGCGCGAAAGTTGCAGCGCTGTAAAGTGCCAGTGTAGCCAAGCCCTTAAATAATCCATAGTCAGTATATCAGCCCATGTGCTGAAAGATTGCGTGATGACTTTTAACTTCTCTGTTTTAATTGCTTCTGTGAATAAAATAAGCTTCCTATACAGTTGCATAGTCATCTAGCAGCAGAAGCAGGGCATAAGGACTTCATGTCTGCAAACATCTGATGGCAAGTTTACCATCCTTATCCTTTAACTTTCTAAATAATCTTAAACTTTTAAATAGTTTCAAAATGTTTCTTTTTCAAAATGTCCAATAGCAAAATTCCATATTTCAGTCTGATGACCTGCAAAACATCACATTTCTAAACAAAGCCATTCTGAAGTGGTAGGGTCGCAAACTTCTGAAACCACCGATTTTTCATTTGTGCATTCTCTTAAATTAAAAACAGTGAAACCAGTTTGTTTTGTGAACTATACAAAGAAAAAATACTCTGGCTGAGGTCCATTGGACTTTATATACTTCCAACAGAGAGACATTTCCAGATGCTGAATTATATAAAGAGTGGAAGCGATGATACAGTATAGATGGCACAGCTATCACACCATGTTTTCCTTGATATCCCTCCATTACAAGACTTAAATTGTTATTACACTAAAAAGTGGCTCTATAAAAATGGCTCCTTTGGGTAATGGGTTTATTGTGTTTCACTGATTCCATATAAAATTTGCTTAGTTTACAATTAAAACAAACTGTCAACCCTCAAACTGATGCCGGACTCTAAAAGCCATTCCAGATCAGTCCTCTTTATACATCATCACAAGTACAAGGGGTAAAAGATGCCCTCATTTACACCAGTGCAACCCCACTAACAGCTCATTTGGAGGGAGGAGATAGCTCATCAGTTGCCGTAATGTACTGAGCATTATTTCTTTCCAACCTAAAAATGTTTTATTTGTATTATTAATCTCATTATAAATCTGTTTTCTGTGTTTAATTGAAATGTCATAATTGTGAATTGATTTGAATCAAAATATAAATTAGATCAGGGGTCGGCAACCTTTCACCCAACCCACCCTGCTCCCTGTCCCCTAACTGCCCCCACCCCATATCCAGCCCCCCCCAGCGCTGGGCCCCTTACCATGAGGCTCCACACAGAGCTAGATACGCTGCTCTGCGAGCGCACACAGCCCCGCCCCTCCGGTTGAGCGGGGAGCGTGTCTGCCTCCCCGCAGAGTCAAACGCTGCCCTGCGGGAGCGCGCAGCCCTGACCCCCAGAGTGCTGCACGCGGTGGCAGGGCTCCAGGGGAGGGGATAAGGTGGAGGAGGGGCCGGTAGCTTGCTGCGCTCGGCCCCGCGTTCCAGCCCGGGAGCGCGGACCCAGCAGCTTGCCGTGCCGGGAGAGTGGGGCCATTTGCCCACCCCGTGCGCACGGCTATGCTTCTGCTCCCTGCCCCTCAGGGGAAGTGGAGGCAGAGGAGAGTGTGCCGGGCTGGGCAGGATTTTTAGTGGCATGCTGGAGTCCCAGCAGGCTCCAGCGTGCCATTAAAAATTGGCTCGCATGCCGTCTTTGGCACACGTGCCAATAGGTTGCCGACCCCTGAATTAGATCTTTGACAATCAGTCTACTTATTTCTGGTCTTTTGCTGATTGCCAACTGAGTCAGCAAGGAATTCTTCCCCATCTTAGTATACTATTTGGAATTGTTATGCTGATACACCCTGTAGATAGGTGCTTCCTAGGTACTGAGATGTAGAGGGCCTGATTCTTATTACACAGAAGATCTTAATGTACATGAAAATTATGTCCAAATATTTCACTGTTGTACAGGAGTATTGTGATGTGTGGGATGCCTTCTTCTGAAATATTTAGTATAAGCCAGTGGTTCCCAGACTGGGGTTCATGAAATGTTACAGGGGATTCTCGGGGGAAAATTCTCTAATGGTGGTTAGAGCTGTCCATAGGAACTCCGGGCAGCATGTGGCCAGCAGCCCAGAACCCCTGGACTTCCAAGAGCTAAATAGATCAAAGCAAGCATATCTATAACACTGAGGAGATTTAAACTTCAAGACTCCTAATAAGAAATGGAAAGGGAGGTGGATATTTTTTGCTGTTTTTAAAATGAAAATAAGCCGCTAGTATTGTTTTTAAAATTATTATGAAGAACAAGTTTAAGCTTTGTTGTAACGTGTGTTGTTTGCCTGGACTGCTCAAGACCTGAATGCTTGTGTAGGAGGAACTCTTTGAGTCAGCTTCTTAAATACCTTCATGCTGTTTCACATCTGATTCTCCTTGTTGAAACACAGGTGCCTTGTTTTATAACAGGCTTATTCAAAGTGATACAAGCTATGAAAGCGAGATCTTGGAAGAGTGTTGCTGTTTTCATAATGTAATAAAAATACTGTAATGATAAATAATAATTAATAATACATAGTGTGTAATAAGCATGTCTTAAAAACAAATGTTATATTTCCAAGATCACTGCTTTTATAATTTATACTCAGGTAAAGGAGAAAATCCCTGGAAATATTCATTTTTAGAAGAGGGTTCGCAAGACTTAACGTTTTAGTGAAAGGGGTTCACAGGTTGTTAAAGTTTGGGAACCACTGGTATAAGCCCACTGAAGTCAAATGGATATGAATAGATGCTTAAACTAAGGCACATGCTAACGTATCTTACTGAATCAGAGCCTTAGTGCAGTATTTCATGGCAAGGATTCATTTGATGCAGACTGAGTACATCTACTAAAGCCAGGTACCTATCAAATCTAGAAGCATAACCACAGCAGAATCCATTCCAAGAAAGCAAACAAATCAATATTTCATGATAAATACATAGATTCTCTGTATTCAAGTTTAATACTGTACCCAAAAAATACAAAACCGAGTCAAACTGCTGACCTCTTCACAGTCTTCAGGAAGCTAATGAGATCTTTAAGTGAAAGAAGCATCACTGTTATGAACCCTGAGTTGTTTGCAAGAGCTTAACTTTCTGCTTTGTTTGTTTTTTTCTTCACAGATTCTGTTTTAAATGATTTTGTTATGATGCACTGTGTTTTTATGCCAAATAGTCAGCTTTGTCCAGCCTTGATGGCACAATATCCTTTTGTGATCAAAATTTTACATTTCTTTTAAGACTATTCCTATTAGAAAAGAGATAGACACATTCTTAAACACTCCTAGCTCTCCAAAGACAAGTAAAGTTTAATGAGTCGCACTTTTATGGCCAAGCTTCCAGTATGTGAATGACAGAATACTCATAATTAGGCTTGGAAGGATTTGATTTTTATTGGTAAATGTTGGTAATGTAGATTTCACTGAACACACACAAACCAACAAAAAATATTTCCATCGATAGTAATCAAAATTGACAGATAGGCAAAGTAAGAAAAATGCTGCTTATGACTGTAAGAGTTCGATTTAAGGATATTTATTTTGTAGGTTTAGACGTGATGTTGATCATTTGTGTTTTAATGGCTATAAAGGTTTGTTTTTGAATCTCAACATCTGCAGTTATTAAATAATTGTCTGCCCCCTCACCATTGCCTGACACACGCCCCATAATTTCTTGCAACTGTGACAATTTAAATAAATGAAACAATTAAAAATGCTTAAAACCCATCATTTTCTCAAATGTGAAAATTTAAATTGATAAAAATAAATTCAAATTTTGACAGATAGACAATATTATCTGTCAAAATTATTTAAACTTTTTTTTTCCCAAGCCCACCCATAACTCAAGAGTTGTATGTTTAAGCTGCCAGCACATGTGAGGGTCCCTGCTGGGGTGCAACCTGGAACTGAGGTACCACTGAGCCCTCTGACTCACCAGCCTGGGTTCACTCTCACACTGCGATAAGCTACAATCCTCTCCAGGACTTGCACTCACACAGACAAGGAAACACTTTATAGAATATCAGGATTGGAAGGGACCTCAGGAAGTCATCTAGTCCAACCACCTGCTCAAAGCAGGACCAATTCTCAGACAGATTTTTGCCCCACATCTCTAAATGGCCCCCTCAGGGATTGAACTCACACCCTGAGTTTAGCAGGCTAGTGCTCAAACCGCTGAGCTATTCCTCCCCCACTTATGTGAGTGCTTCTCCTCAGCCACTCATGAACTAACAGTAGACAGGCTATAGCCAGCATTCCCACCCCAACTCCACAGCCTAGGACCCCAGAGCTGTATCGTCTTGCCCTGACCAGTAAAGATTATTACCCAATCTGCCCCTCTCTTGATGTGGAGAGGACAATGCATCAGCCCCTGTTCCTGAGCAGATTTCCCATTTCAGTTAAAATACCACACTGTTTTAGGTAAAAAATATAAAACAAATTTATTAACTACAGAAAGATTTTAAGTGTTTATAAGCAATAACGTACAGATCAAAGCAGATTACCTAAGAAATAAACAAAAACGCAATCTAAGTTCTCTAAACTGGATAGGATTTGAATCAAGCTGTGTCTCACCCTGTTAGATAGTACAAACAGTCCACCAAGCTTCCATACACAGGCAGGTTTCCTTGTTTCCCGCCTGGGACCCCCCCTTCCTCAGTTCAGTCTTTATTCCTAACGTGTTTCCAGGTGTTGTGTTGTAGGGAGTGAGGCCCAGTGGTAATGTCACTTCCCCCTTCTATATATACTGACCTGTGGGAATTACCCAGAAGCAAACACAGTTGAAATACAGATGCACAGTCAATATTCATAACTCCAGATACAAAAATGATAGATGCCTACAAATAGGATAATCATATTCAGCAAACCACACCTTTTCCATTGACACCTCACATGACATATTTTGTACAATATGCATCATAATTATATTATAACCATGTCATATTCATATCATTATAGTGATTATAGGGCTCAGAGTGTCACAGTACATACTCATACTATGGTGAAATAAAGAGTCTGAAAACTCCTTCTTTCCTGCTAGAGATTTCCTATCCTGCAGGCTGAATTCCACTGAGTGACATTAGGTGCCTATAAGTTAAAACAATCCCTTCCGGCATGATAGCTGAAGTCTTAAGGCACCTGGAGTAAATGAGAGTCAGTGGTTGCTTCAGCCAGCAGTTCCCTTTTTGTGCAAAATGAAAGCAGAATAATTAAAACATCAGAACAAAAATATCCCCAGGGAAGGTGAGTAGTTGCTGTTAAAATTATCTGCATTGTCCCTGTTACCACACAGTGGTATCTGTAATGCCATTTTTCTCCATACATGGTATAGGAAATAGCTGTGGTTGTATGTTAACTGTAGACAAATGTTGATTGTTTTAATGGCAATCACTTTGTTATAATTATTTTATTCTTAGAATATGAGTTACAAGTAGCTGAGTTTATCTGGCTGTATTTTCAGAAGGTGCCAGAAGTTCTTGCCAGAACATTGCTTTTTCAGTTAAATTTAATGATGGTAAACAATGAAGCCAAGAAGAGCAGAAACACATTTCTTGAGTGTTTGTACTTCCTCTGTGACAAGTATGGGCATTTCTCATGTGCTTCTGGTCTTCTGTTTTTTTCACTTTACTTCACTTTTCCAAATGACTCAGTTACTAACAATTCAGATAACTACAGCATGTGGGGACGAATGGGATAGTTTAGATTCAAGTTGGTTGCTGCCACTCTTTCATTGGTTCTCTGCCTTTGGGGTTGGCTTATGTGACAAGTTTCAGCTCCTGAATATGCAGTCTGTTAAATGAATAAACAACATTTCTTTAATTGCCTTCTTTCTTCTTTTGGCAGGAAAGATCCACATAACTTTTAAATTGAGTTTTAACTCTTTCTTTTAACTTAGAACATTTTATGAGTTTTTGACAGGAAATTAAATTCTGTTTTCCAAAAGTTTAAACACTCCTTCATATAAGAGCTTTCAGTTCTCAAAACAGTCTTTCAAAATTAAATAACTCCTAGAAATTCATTAGCCTAAGTTGTTGGCAATTTTTGGAATGATAATTTTCTTGTCTTCTTGCACTGAGTGAGGATATGATTGTGCACTGCCAGTAATTAATTAATTCCTCATTAATGTAAATATTTTATAGTTAAATGGCTTCTTACATTAGTAATTAGTCTGGCATCAAATGACCTTACTATATTAGTAGATAAAACTTCTTACTATTAATATAACAATGATATCAGGCAGTTATTATGAAGACTTGCATTTACAAAATACAAAATCTTCAGGAAAACAAATAGCTTTTAAAAGTTCTGTGTTGGGGCCAGTCATGTTTGTTTCTCTCTCTTAATTTCTCAATGCTCTCTTCTCATAAACTCACACAAAATCTTCCATCCAGAATGTGTTCATGATGCAGTGATCTTGTTTCAAATATTACATCTGTGTCAACAGCTTCACTGACTTCCACACCTGAAAAACTTTACCTGCTATACCAACAACTTAGTGACATAGATTTCAGCAGATTGTTCTGAGTTTTCTCTTCAATGCCCAGATAAATTGTTGTGAACTCACGAGCCTAGAGGGGGGTGTTTTTGATTTCACCTGATTCTGAACCTCCAATGAAAACTGTAAAGTAGTTGTAATCATCTGATCAAAAATGTGTCATGTAAACACAACAGTTTAGCCATTAGACCTTTATACTTACATTGGGCAGCTACAGAAAATACATTGTATGTTTTGTTAACTTCATTTACCATCATGCCAACAAGAATTTATACTCCATCACAGTGATGCACATTGGCTTTACACAATTATTAGTTATTAATATAGTTAAATTTTGACTACATGGATAGAAGAACAGACTCAAAACTTGCTTCTGCTTCCTAGCAAAGATATCTTATGCCAACATAACTAAGATCTAAGTACAGAGCTGTAACCATGTTGGTGTTGATTCATGTTTCACAATTAACTGCATATCTGACACTTACTTATTGCAAAAATACATAATATTGTGTTTCTGATTGCAAACCACAATGCATCTGCCACATGTAGAATTAGGAGGTTTTCACTAACTTGCACCATGATAACATTAATAAAGGAGCCATTATGAGCCAAATTAAAAATAAGCAAATGAGCGTAAAAATTACTGGTGTCTGTGGTGAGTCAGTTAATAAGTAGGTAAAAATATGTGAAATAATAAGTGTTTGAAAGGTAGAAACTGCATGAGGAAAATGACTCAGTGGAATGTTAAATTTGCTGCCTGAAATGTTAGAGAGCATAGTCTGCAATATATTATTTATTTCCTATGATCCTTGGATTTACACACTCTCATAAACAGGCTGACATGTTGTTTCCCTAGTCGCATTAAATCCATTCTAAACTAAATTAGAATGCAGATCTCTGTTCATACTCAAAAGCTTAGCAGTCATATAACTGTCCCAGTAACCCTAGTGAAATGCCTAATCTGTATGGGTATTTTTGGTCAGAGGGATATTAGAAAATTCCATGTTCATAAGCCCATCCTTTTTCCAATTAATGCTTTATTCATATGATGCTTTAATGTGGAAGAAAACAAGAGCCCTTGGTGTAATTTTCATACGAAAAGACTGAAATATAGATCTTACAGATGATTTTAATTTCTAATGAAGAGTTTGAAGTCTCTTGGTTGAGCTCTTGAAAGTGTCCTGAATGAACCCCAGTCATTGATTTGACAGAAACAATGGAAAGGAATGTATTCTTAAAGTTCACTATGTCCAGATTCATATCAAAGCTATCATATGTGGGAGAGGCCATGGCTAAAAATTCTTCCAGGGAAGGCAACTCCAAGTTATTACAATCATTCTCTCCCTAATTCACACACAAACATCAGTTTATTGGGAGCAGTTTTTCCTCCCACAATTTATACTATTAGCCTAAAATCAACAAGAGGCAAGGCAAGTGCATGAAGGGTCTGATCCTTCTTCCACTGAAGACAATGATGAAATTCCTATTCAGTTCAATAGGAGCAGGATCTAGGAGGGCCAGGTGTCCAGTTTTCAACCAGAAAGTCTAGTTGAAAAGGGGACCTGACTGTCGAGTCAGATCTACTAAGCAGACTCCCAAAGTCTGGTTACTGCGGGTGGAAGAGGCAGGGAGGCGGCATGTCAGCACCCATGCCACTGTCAGCCCCTACTCAGCCAGGGCCACCTCCTACGTGCATTGGGTGGCTGCAGCTCCTAGCCCCGGCTCTGCAGGCGAGTCTCTCCTGACTCACGCGGGGGGGGAGAGGGGAAAAGCAGTGAGTGATGGAGGGAGACAGAAAGAGGAGTGAATGGGGATGGGGCCTCTGGGGGATGGGGTAGGGCAGGAGCAGGGCCTTGGGGGAAGAGGTGGGGTATGGGTGAGGCCTAGGAGGAAGGGTGGAACAGGGGAGAGGAAGGGGAGGTTCCAGCATTTGCTGGAGTGTCCGATTTTTAAATATTACAAAGTTGGGAACCCTAGCAGGATCAGACTTGAATTAAAGTCAGCATAAGGTCTATAATGGGGCATACAGGCAATTTAAGATTTATGAGGCCAGTATTACCCCATGCCAGATTTTCAATAAAGGACATTTGGGACAGAAAATGAGGTCACTGAGGGAGAGGAAGAAGTCTTGGGAAAGCCATGTGGGCTGCTGATACCTTTGGTTTTAGTGCCCAGAGTGGATTTGTATAATCAGAGGTGGGCTGGAACTTCCCTCTCCCTTCAGTGGTGAGAGATCAAGCTGGTTCTTGGTGGGTCCTGCCTGTCTGTCTGTCAGAACCGGGAGAGCACCACAGGCTTGGAAATGTAATCCCTAGGGCAGGTTAGTAGTGCAAGCATGGGGGAAGGCCTGCTGGGATATAAGGAGGCTGTATAAACCCAGCCTTTCCTAGAGGTAATAGACCAGGAAGCAGGCAAGCTGTACTGATGGTCTCTCCCATAAGTAGACCTCTCTGTATTTATTACGTGTGAATTTTGTTTTGCTTTGCAGTGATTCTGAGACAGACTCTTCCAAAGAGATTCTGTGAGACCATGTAGACATCTTCACTCTCCCCCACTTTTTTCTTTCTGCAAATTGAAATAAAGCTTCCCTGGCCCCAAACTTCCAACCAAAAAGGGAGCCTTTTCTGTTTACAATTCCATGGACATGCTTTCTATTTATTTATTTCTGTGTAAGGCCCCTTATGTGGCTAAGCAGCCTAAGCTTAAGTACAAGCTGAATGAAGCCTTTAAATAACACTCAGGCCAGTTGAATTTACAGAGTTCACAAATTATATACCATTACATACTGCATTTTACATTTGCATTATTTGATCTAATCATGCATGATATGACTCAATACAATATTTAAAGAAAATGTTTTCCTAAACCTAGTCTCAATGGGCCCAATTCTCCCCAGTGAATATCTGCTCATTACAATGGAGGTACACCAGAGGTGCATTTGGCTTAATGTTACTAAAATAAAATCTTGATTCAATAAATCTCTTGAACCTACCTCCCTCTGGTTGGGGAGAGGGTCCACAGGCCAACCCCCCGCTCTCTAGTCTGCTCCCCATAGATTTTTAGAGGCATCAGTGCAGTCTTTTAAACAAGCCCAGTGTTCTTTAGATTAAAGTTGTAGATACAGGAGTGACACTTCAGAGGTGTGCTGTCCTTTGTGGTACTTACAAGATATGTGCATGCAGAAACTATGTTTTGGTGCAGTTTGTTTATATCTTTATCTTTTTTTACATTTTTTTTCCTTTTCAGAAAAAGTTCTTGCATCTATTTCCATGTTTTTGCAATTAAAAATTTAAAGGAGTAAAGCCACCATTTGTTAAATATGTAGCTTTATATTTTATTGTTTATGTTATTAAATGCATGTCACAAAGTGCTGTGCACAGGATATGATACACAGCTAACCTATGTGACAGATTCCTTGTTCTTCTACCAGAAGAACAGAACTGATGTTCTCTTTAGATGAAGTGATTAACCACCTTTCCCTGGCTCTTAAGTGTCATCTCTCTTGCTCCATTATAAAGCTGTGACAAACAGTCTGATTGTGATTCTTGATACCTTCCTAAGAAAATGCCCTCTATTGTTTCATGAATGGTGCTACTGAGAGGCTTCATTATACCTTTATAATATGGTAAGAAACAAAAAAGGTGTCTAAATCTGACCCTCTAACCTCATTGATCATGAAATTCCTTCTGGAAAGCCCCCGAAAGGAGTAATTTCCTCAATTCTTACTGTATTGGACCTCTTAACGCATAAATATTTTCCTTGACACCTTGGCACTTACCATGCCCAGCCTTCCCAAGGTTCAGAGCAGGAGAAAATGGATTATGCACTTAATAATAAAAGGCGAGTCATCCGACTGGTTCTACAGTGGGCTGCTTTGTATGGAGATCTACTACAAGAGGATGAAGCAGCAATGGCCTTTCTGGAGGTACAGTGCGATTGCTATTGTATCATTATACTGAAGAGCAGCTACCAAAGAGGATTTGCATAAATCCACTTCACAGCCTTTAGAATTCTGTTAATAAGAATGTAGATGCCATAGATAATTTTAAAGTGCAATGTTCTGTTTGTGTTTTCTTTCTCAGTTTTGGCTGCAGAGTACACACGTGATTGGTTTTTATTTTAATGCACAACGATGAAGAGGGCTCTGACAACAGCAGAACCATTGTAGTTCTGCTGTGCAGGGGTGAGAGGCAGGATTTCACCAAGGGAGAATAGACCCTCTGCATGCTACAAACCCTGTCATGTAGATTGTTTGTTTGAATCTTGTTGGGATGTGCCAGGGAGGGGCTAGAGGATCTGTCACTATGTGAAGCCAAAGACCACTCCATCTCCAACTGCTCTGCAGCCACACTGGCTGCTGTAGCCTGGAATCCTTGCCCCCAAGGTCCCTGCAGATCTCCCATACATGCAGTCTAGCTACAGCATTTGACCCATAACAATGTCAATTGTTATGAAGATTGTAAACTCTTTGGGGGCAGGTACCCTGCCTTTGTATTTGCTCTGTGGTCCATTTGGGGTGTCATATAAGGAATAACAACAACAACAACAATGGTGAGTTTGCTCCTTTAAAACAAAATGACCTAACTGTAAGAGTGTTTCACTGCATTATGTATAAAATTATAAGTATAGAGTATTGGCTTTGGCAGGGCAGTGCTTAATTAGAAAAAGCACATTCACATCTGTCTCACATTTTTACTATCATGCTTCCTTCCTGTATGTGCAGTTTTAATTTAAATCCACTGGAGTTACACAAACAGAAGGAATACAGGAATAGGCCCAGAATTTGAGTGTTGTGGGGCATGTTATTGTTCCCCTATTCACTAAGCTGGGTCTCACTCTTAGTAATCAGTAAACTGGCATATGTAAGTTCACTAATCCTTTATCCTTTTAGGTACAACTCATCTATCGTTTTGTTATTCAAAGACTGTTCTGTATCATTCACAGGAATTTTATGTATCTGTGTCAGATGATGCAAGAATTATTACAGCACTAAAAGAGCAACTCTCAGAGCTAGAGAAGACTGTAAAACAAATGTAAGGTCTTTACTTTTTTGGTTCATTTCACAACTAAATACCCAGTGAAAAATGTCTGTCTTAGAGCTGGCTGGAAAGTGTTCCCCAAATCCATGGGAAGCTTTCAAGATGGCTGCTCTAACAGAAAAATTCTTCCATGCATGCATGTTCAGACAAGCATATGTGACACTTTTTCTCTGTATGAACATTCTTGGAAATACCAAATTCACTTGTAAATGTTCACAGACAGAATATGAAAAGAATTGTAAATTCCACTGAAGCAAAGAGATCAGACTAGATAATCTAATGGTTCCATCTGGCCTTAGTCTATGAAGCTATGAACAAAATTGCAAATTAATATTTATGTACAATTTTTGCAATATTTGCCCAATCCTAGTTTAGACTATGATAATCTTCCTTTATTTTCTTAGTATAAAACATGTATGAATACCTAGATACAATGGTTTGGAGAGTGGTCAATGTCTAAACTGATATATTGCAGGAAATATCTTCCAAAATATATTTAATGATACAGTATGCTTTTTCTGCTTTCTATAGTTCAGAAGAAACTAAGGCGCCACAAAAGAAGGTAAATGGATTTTGTCTGGCAATTTTCTAAAACAAAGGCTTTGCTTTAAGACTTACAGACTTTCCTTTTCAGTAACATACAATTTATTAGAACAACACGAATTGAAATATTTTCAAGAATTACACTGCAAATGTATTTGTTTTACTTTTTCACCTGCATCTTTGATATAGTATGTCTGATTAGATCTACTCCACATTTCTTCTTGCATTTATGACTATGGGATTTTGTTTGTTTGTTTCTGGCAGCACAAAGTACTTTTGCAGCAGTTTAATACAACTGATGACAGAGCTCAAAAACGCCAGCCAATCAGGGGGAGTGATGAAAGTAAGTATATACATACAGGGGTTTGCGGCACTCTGTTTTCTGATGTTTGTAATAAATTTTTCACTTCTGGGGCAGAGATCAAAATAATCATAAGTATCCCCAATTTATAAATCTGGGCCAAAAACATGTTTGCATTTCCTTGCTTAACATGGTGCTTAGTCACTGATTTTAATATAACTTCCTCAGAGGAAAAAATACACTTCCTCAGATCCTTTAAAATTAATAAACAAAGCAGTTTGAAAAACAGCACTAGCAAGATGTAGGTGTATAGTACATGTGCAATGAGTGATCAGTAACACACATGACACTGAGGCTCTTCCTCCCCACTAGTTACGCATGGGTGTAACTCTGTAGATTTAATTGGAGTTACATTGTCATAAAATGTGTGTAAATAGAATGGCGAGTCAGGCTCTGGATCTCTTGCCTATGACAGAAAGGTCTATTAAATAGAAGCCTATGTTTGCTCGTATGAACCATTTTGTCTTTAGTTTGACTCCCATGCAGAGTTGAAAATAAAATTTACGTCAGTGCCTCAGACTGAGACTTTCAGCTCTACTCACTTTTCAGACTTTCTTTTTATTTTGGACTGGAGAAGCTCCTCTGTGTGGAGGCAGATTGGAGACCTGGCTCTGTGATTTATCCATTGTAACCGAAGATATTTTAAAAATCCCATAAATCCTGGCACCTTTTCCCAACTGTTAGTCAACATTTCAAACAGGTGTTAAAAATGTATCTTCACAATAAAAGCTGCCCCAGCTTCGAACCCAGCATTGTTCTGTCAGTCAGGGGACACTTTGGATAACTGTAGGAACAGTAGTAATAAAAATATAGCCAAAATGCAAGGCTGCACAGCTAGGATCAAAAAATGGATTTATAGAATAGGAGACTGTGCCCTGGAAAGCAGTGATCTGAAAAGAACGTCATTGTTGGTAAGTAAACGAATGTGAGCTCCCAGTGTGAAGCTCCAGCAAAAAGGGCTACCATGATTCTTAGCTGTATAAAGTAAAGAATATCAAGGAGGTGGCATTATATTTGTATATGGCATTAGTGAGACCACTGCTGGAATGTTGTACCCGGTTCTGGTATCCAGACTTTAGAATGGATGCTGAAAAGTTGAAGAGGGTTCAGAGAAGACCTACAAGAATAACTCATGGTCTGGAAACCAGGCCTTACAGTGAGGAACTTAAGAGTTCAATCTATTTAGTTTATGGAAGAGAGGTTTAAGAGGTGACTTGATGATGGTCTATTAGTACCTAAACAAGGAGCGGTTAACTGATATTAGAGGACTATTTAATGTATCAGACAGAAACACAGCAAGATCCAATGGCTGGAATTTGAAGTCAGCAATATTCAGACTGGAAATGAGATACAAGTTTTTAGCAGTGTGGATAATTACCTATTGACACAGGTTACTAAAGGATATGGTCAATTCTCCATCAGTTGGAGTCTTTAAATCAAAACTGGATTAAAAATGTGTTGTAGCCCATCAATTGACTGGATTTGCTGCAGGAATTACCAGGAGAAATTCTGTAGCTTGTCTCATACAGGAGGTCAGGCTATATGATCATAATGGTCCCTTCTGCCCTTAAAATCCATGCATTTATGAGTAATGACATTTATAATTATGAATGCTACAGTTAGAGTAGTCAAATCTCATGGCTGAAGGTGTTTGCTGATTGCCACAGAGAACACTAAGGAATTCCCCCTGCCCATGTCCGGCACTGCCAGTTGGCCAGGTGCATTATTGATAGAAGGGAGTTGCCTGCCTGGAAGTAGGAATGGGCGCTGCAGGAGCCAGGATCATGTACTTAATGGATCAACAACCTGATCTCATTTATCTGTGTTCTCTCCTCACTGAAGTCAATAGAGCAGGCGTCCCCAATGCGGTGCCCACGGGCGCCGTGGCACCCACGGGGGCATCCTGGCCGGCGGTCAAGCATCCGCGAAAATGCCACCAAAATTCACAATAAGGAGATACTAGGCTCCTCGGTGCAACTTAGAACAATTTACAGCCTGAACTAAGTTGAACCAGCTGCTTATGGCCCTAAGTGCCATTACAGCAACTAAGGATCAGAAGAGCTTAGAGACACCTTGGCCATGCCGTCTTTCCTCAGCCGTGCTTCAGGCGCTGGTCTCCTGATTGTATGCATAGGAGCCTGCAGAGCAGTGCTGCGCCAGCTGAAGGCCCTGTCCTCTGGAAGCTGGTTAAGCTGGCTTTAGGGCACTTTGCCCTGGGACAGTGGACCATGACTGCTGTACTGCTGTCTAGCTCTGGGTTTCTGACTTTTTCACTTCTAAAACTATGTTAGCATGGTCTCCCTCTTCTTTTGTCCTCCGTTAGATCTGCACGTCCTTGAGCAAATACCAGCTGCCTCTCCCATTCTGGCATGGAAAATCACAATAAGGAGATACTGGGCTCCTCAAATTTTGGTGGGATCAAGTTCTCACTCCCAAAAATTGAAAAGCAAGGACCCCATTCTGTCTTTCTCCCAGCTAACTCCTCACCTCACTCTTCCCTCACATTAGCCTCTTTCACACTTTCTCCAGTTTTGAATCATTTTTTTAATTAGGTCAAGACACAGTTTAAATAGTGCCGTACCCGATACGATTTTCTTTCTTAACAGTTTCTCCAACCTGAGATAGGGACAGCATTTCCAGCAAGTGAGCAGGTCACTGAGGCAGGGACAGTAAGAACATCAGGCATGAAGCAGGGTTCCCAGGCATCCTTTTTAGTGTATTGGTCTGTGCTCTCTGAAGAAAATAGTGTCCTGCATCACTGTATATCTCTGTGTCTCTCTCTCTTCCCTCCACCCCAACAACACACTGTCAATAAAATCACTCTTACCCTTACCACTATTCATCTCCCATTTACCTATGCAGACACCAACTCATTCACCGTCCCCCTCATACACCATCATGACCAGAAGGGGCCCTGATAGCATCCTGAATTATTAAGGTTTCTGTCCCTTATACGTGATGAAAATCTTGATACATTTGATTGGGAAACTGGTGTTAGTCTGTTATGATTTATTACCCATCCTAGGCAAGAGTGCCACATGTGGAAATTTCTAGCTCTCTGTAGATTGCAAATCTCATGTTGATTCACGGAAAGTACTTTGTAAATTACACATACCATGCCATGTTTTAAGAACTAGGCAATGTAGGAGGTACAAACTTCTAAAGAACTTTATCTTTAAGACTTACAGATGCATATTGTGACGACATCTTGTGTTTTACTCTGCTTGTTAATATACTAGTCCATCTTCTGAGAAAGCTGACAGCATACAGGGAGACAGAGCAAGAATTATTTCCAAAGATGAGTTGCAGTAGATCTAAACAGCAGGTGCACAGCACATCTTCTATAATTTAATTCATTTCCAAATCTTTAACATTTGAGAGAGAACATCCAGTTCAATACTCCAGCAGTGGATAAGGTA
Source organism: Chelonoidis abingdonii (assembly GCF_003597395.2). Classification (NCBI taxonomy): domain Eukaryota; kingdom Metazoa; phylum Chordata; order Testudines; family Testudinidae; genus Chelonoidis; species Chelonoidis abingdonii. The sequence continues at coordinate 39,476,531 of NC_133778.1, read as the reverse complement.
CTTGAAAACGAAGAGCAATCTTGCACTGGCGTCTGGAAAGATCTGATTACTCATAGATATTTTCCATCTCTGATGTCTTGTATTCCGTGTCCACTCCGTCCTTCAGAACAATCTGAAGGCTTACTCCAAAGCCTGCAGAAATCAATGGACAGATTTGCACTGACTTCAGTGTGCTCTGTATCAGGCATGCCTTTTTTTTTTTTCCATATCTCAAATCTCATCTTGAATCTTTTTTCTCCATTTTAGCTGACAGTCAACATTAAATTCTACTTGCCTTTCTTTTTTCCATTGCTGCATCCTTCCACCCTCTTTCCCCCTTCTACTAGTTTGCTAGGATATTTACTTTCATCTCTATTGCTTGTTCCTTTTGTTCTACTTGTTCCTTTGTCCCTTGTTCCTTTTGTTCTACTTTACCTCAGTATGTCATTTTATATAGTATGTTGCTGTATCCAACTCCTGTATTATCTTTCTGTTCTACCTCTCATAGCAAAGTGTTTTATGATGCTAGGTATGGAGAATGCTATATGTAAAATGCATAGTATTTCATTAGAGCCAGGACTCCAGGTATGTCCTGTTGATAGAGCAAGCATCATATTTTGATTAAATTGATATTTTAGAAAATTAATTGGTATTGTATTAAAAAAAATCCTAACTACTACAGAAACCCATTGGCTCTGGCCTCTGTGGACTCCATTAAAGTAGCATTGCTAAAAAATACAGCACTAGTCCATATTATCTCATTCTGGAAATCTCCACCAGACTGGAAGAGAGACAGTGTCTGTACTCTTTGACCCTCCTCAGCCCAGTCCCTGCCCTCCCCCTAGCATGGAGCCAGATCTGTGGAGTAGGATTAGTTGAAGTCCATTCCACATGTGGAGGCAGCTGGTCACTCTCTTCTTCTGTATGAATAGGAGAAGAGTCATGCATGGAAGGGGCCCTCCATGTGGGGATCTGTGAGTGGAAACAACCAGGACATTGTGTATTCACAGGCTTTGTGCTGATGAACCAGTATCACATGTACAGAGATCCACAAGTGTTCATCTGATATATGTATTTCATACCTCCATAGGATTCTAGGGGCATCTTGCCATGGATGTACATCACATATTCAGAGAGCCATAATTTGGATCTCTCCCCTTTGGATTTACACAGAGTCGTAGAATGTAAAGCCAGAAGGGACTACCAGATCATCTAGTCTGACTTCCTGTATATCACAGACCACTAACTACCACCCAGCCACCAACAGCCACCATAAGGCCACACAGATGAGCTTCCTCCATGGAAGCAATATCACATTCTATAGGGTTATATAGCAATTGAGCCCAAGGCTATACATTTCTCATTGATAGGACAGGCACCAAAGTGAACATAAGCTATTTGGCTTGGTTTGGCAGTTGGGCTAAAGGAGGTCTTTGCTTGCTTCCTCTTTTGGCTTGAATTTATGCCACTTCTGTCCTGCTCTTTACTGGCTGATGTAACATCATTGCAGTCTCTGCAACAATATGACCTTGTATTTCCTATTATTTTATGGGGCAATTCTTACTATATTGTATTTTTATAGTGCTGTCAATTAATCGCAGTTAACTCACGCGATTAACTCAAAAATATTAATCACAATTAAAAAAATGAATTGCAATTAATCACAGTGTTAAATAATAGAATACGAATTGAAATATATTAAATATTTTGGGATGTTTTTCTACATTTTCAAATATATTGATTTCAGTTACAACACAGAATACAAAGTGTACAGTCCTCACTTTATATTATTATTTTTGTTGACAAATATTTCCACTGTAAAAATCATAAACAAAAGAAATAGTATTTTTCAGTTCACCTCACACAAGTACTGTAGTGAAATCTCTTTATTGTGAAAGTGCAATTTACACATATAGATTTTTTTTTGTTACGTAACTGCACTCAAAAACAAACTAATGTAAAACTTTAGAGCCTACAAGTCCACTCAGTCCTACTTCTTATTCAGCCAATGGCTAAGACAAGTTTGTTTACATTTACAGGAGATAATGCTGCCAGCTTCTTATTTACAATGTCACCTGACAGTGAGAACAGGCATTCGCGCGGCAATTTTGTAGCCAGCATTGCAAGGTATTTACATGCCAGATATGCTAAACATTCATAACATTCATACGTACCTTTATTCTTCGGCCACCATTCCAGAGGACATGCTTCCAGGCTGATGATGCTCATTAAAAAATAATATGTTAATCAAATTTGTGACTGAACTCCTTGGAGGAGAATTGTATGTCTCCTGCTCTGTTTTATCCACATTCTGCCATATATTTCGTGTTACAGCAGTCTCGGATGATGACCCAGCACATGTTGTTTGTTTTAAAAACACCTTCACTGAAGATTTGACAAAATGCAAAGAAGGTACCAATGTGAGATTTCTAAAGATAGCTACAGCACTCAACCAAAGGTTTAAGAATCTGAAGTGCCTTCCAAAATCTGAGAGGGACAAGGTGTGGAGCATGTTTTCAGAAGCCTTAAAAGAGCAACACTCTGATGGGGAAACTACAGAACCCAAACCACCAAAAAAGAAAGTCAACCCTCTTCTGGTGGAATCTGACTCAGATGATGAAAATGAACATGTGTTGGTCCACACTACTTTGGATTGTTATCGAGCAAAACTCATCATCGACATGGATGCATGTCCTCTGGAATGGTGGTTGAATCAGGGAGGGACATATGAATCTTTAGCGCATCTGGCATGTAAATAACTTAGCGATGCTAGCTACAACAGTGCCACACAAATGCCTGTTCTCAGTTTCAGGTGACATTGTAAACAAGGAGCGAGCATGATCTCCTGCAAATGTAAACAAACTTGTTTGAGCAATTGGCTGAACAAGAAGTAGCACTGAGTGGACTCAGAGGCACTAAAGTTTTCCATTGTTCTATTTTTTAATTAAGTTATTTTTTGTACATAATCCTACATTGGTAAGTTCAGCTTTCATGATAAAGAGATTGCACTACAGTACTTATATTAGGTGAATTGAAAAATACTATTTCTTTTGTTTTTTACATTGCAAATATTTGTAGTAAAAATAAATATAAAGTGAGAACTGTACACTTTGTGTTCTGTGTTGTAACTGAAATTTGAAAATGTAGAAAATGTCCAAAAATATTTAAATACATGGTATTCTATTATTGTTTAACAGCACGATTAAGCATGTTTAATTTTTTTAATTGCTTCAGAACCCCAGTTTTTTACAATTGTATGTTTGTTGCAAGGCCATTTCCTCTCATTTTCCGAAACATTCTTGATTTCTCAATAATATATTTAAATATAAAAAAGGGACACTAGAACAAATGCAATGCAGCTTAAATTAAGCTTTGATTGTGATCATTAATCTGTTATCAAATCTGGTTTTGTAAATATGTAAACTTTATATTGTATGTAGAGCATTTATAGCCAATTTTTCTTAAGTTTTGAAAAAAGAAAAATCACTTATTTAATATTTGACTATCCAGTGGCCTGAAACTTAAGGAAATATCAAGTGATACTGCCTTTTATTAATAATATGGTAACACTGGAATTTCTGATATCGTATAATTTGCTAGAAGTTCCTGCAAATCAGTTATTGAAATTAGTCAAACTTTAGAACAATTAGCAATCTTGGAGCTACAGTATCAAATAAACTTGTGGCGACCTGCTAGTGTTTGTTATATCTGTGAGCAATTGGTTATTGAAGTACAGCAAATAGTTTGCACAGTAAACTGTATTCGGTTATGTAGAGTATTCACAATGCACTCTTTTGTCTTTAGTTCTGTTTAAGGTATACTGTATAGATCACACCTACACTACTATCCGCGTGCCGGTGGTGGCCTCTGTTAAGGAAGTGATCAGCGCGGTAGCAGATAAACTGGGTTCTGGAGAAGGCTTGATCATAGTAAAGATGAGTTCAGGAGGAGGTATGGTTTTTGAATGATCTTTAATGCTTCTCATTTAAAATGAAGCACAAAACCAATGATAGTTTGGTAAAGGCTATTCCAGTACATTTTAATATATGTTCAACTAATATGAAATTTCTTCCTTAGGAGCAAATCCTGTCCCACTTTTTTGCAGTTGCAGCATTTTTTTGTTTCAATTGTGGGTGACAGGCAGCCTTCTTAGCATACCCAGGGAGAGAATGATTCATAAATCAATTTATAAGCTCTTCTTTACCTGTGATCTGCACTCCACTCCATTTTTTAGGACTGCCATGATGAGGGCTCAGGCTGAGTACAGTTGCCTGAGGGTGTGGTGAAATGCACTTACTGACTTTCAAGTCTGTTTTGGAATACAAACAGCTATCTAATCTCTCCCTGCTCGAGAGAATGGTGATCTAATTACTGTTGGGTTTTGGTGCTGTGGTAGTTTCTAAAGGTTGCTATGCATGATCCCTGACTCTTGATTTCAGTCTGCAGGTTAGGATTCCATGTCCCAGATCAATGGGGATTTCATTTGAGCTTTGCTCTTTTATATATTGAGGTCACTTTTCTTCAGTAAGTGGGTTCTTGCAGTCATCTACCTTGTATCTAGGGCATTCACTATACTCATTCAAGTAATGCACATATCTACTAATTTCTTGTTGTTGTTAGGTCACTGCTGTTAATTCCACATGCATTTAATAGGCAATTGTATGATTTCATTTTTATAGAAAAGGTTGTGCTCAAACCTAATGAAGTTTCAGCATTTACGACTCTCAGTGTTAATGGACGTCTGTTCGCTTGCCCAAGAGACCAATTTGATTCCCTGGTATGTATGTATGTATACTGTTCTCAGCATTGCAAATCAGAGAGCTTCTTTGGAACTTAACTTTCCAGATACTGTAAAAGCTTTGTTATCTGGCATGTTGAAAAATGGGGGGTGCCAGTTAGTCAAAAATTCCAGCTAACTAAGAGTTATACTTAACAATGGAATACCAATTTTCAAAGAATTAGAATACAATAAAATGAATAAAGTATAAAATAGTATACAGGTACTCACCAATCCAGTAGTAGCACTGCACTGCAGAGTGCTTGGTTTCTTGAAGCACTTAGGTGTTTACAGGTAAAGTTTTCTATACAGTAGGCTACCCTATAACACTACATCACAATGTGCAGTGTATGGCGTACAGCTACATCACTAAAAATACACTCAACACTAAAACTATACTGAACATAATTTATTCTTTCTTTGATTTGAAGACACTTTAGGATCTTGCAGTGCCTCAGGACCATCATTATCAATACAAATTACCGTTGTAGATGTAGAAGGTGTAGGGGATTGGGCTGAATCTGTAATGACCCTATGACACATCCTGGAAGCTGCTTTTTTGAATAAATCCCTGATATCAGCTTGCTTACTTGTGTTCTGCCTCTTTTCCATAAAAGTAGATTGCAGAATGTTCAATTGCATAACTTCCTGAGCAGTATACTAGTCCCAGTTACTAGACTGAAGATTTGTATTGGGAGATAGCAGAAATGCGGGTCAATAGAGCTTTCTGTTTGATCAAGTGCCAGATAACACAACTTTTACTGTACTTTGAACACTAGTAGCTCAAAAGTTTCTTGCCCCATTCTGCCTTTTGAATGTCTTAGCTCATCTGAGAGATTCAGAGTGAAAATTTTGTCACAGTGCTGTGGGAAAAGCGCCCTTATTTAAAAAAAGAAAAAGAAAAAAAAAGGATAATAGTATCATTTCTTAAACTAGGGCAAAAATTGTTCTCTTATCCACACAGCAAATTTTGACTCCAATATTCTAAATGGAACTGAGTATGTAGGCAGAGGAAAATATTATAACCTAGATCTGTGGTGCAGATCTGATTATAGAATTATCTTCTTCTGACCCCCCCGTCCCCGTTTGTATAAGGGGAGTTAGATGTTATCAATTGAAGTATTATATAGACTTGATTCATGCAGTAAGTGCTTTAAAACCATTTCTGCCTGCCCCCCCTCCCCCCAAATACCATGACAAAATCACAGAAAATATTCTAAGTAGAAAGTCTGGATTTCCTTAAGTAAAATTGTTCATAAGTGCTTATTCATACAGTAACTTTAACAATGTCCATGGGGCCTGTTGTTATGAAGCTTGATTTTTACTGTACATTTTGTTCCTTTTACTTCATTAAAAACAACTGTCATTGCCAAGCCATGTCACCATAAACTCTATTATTCCAGACCTCCGGTATGCTTTTAACAAGTTACTTAGCATGTATGCCTTCTTTCTTTAATAGGTATTGCAAAATCTGAGTTTTGCTTCTGTTTTAGATTTAGATATTTAGTTGTAAATTTTCAGTCCTTGGCTACCTTTTCCATCTTTCCTATCTCCAGTTAGCATGGACTGAATATGTCAAATACACTTTATTGTACCGTTCAAATGTGACAAAGTCCCAATCCTGTGATGTTCTGACAGTTCTCAGCTCCTGTTGGCTTCAGGACGAGTAGAGGGCATTAAGCATCTTATAGTTGCTTCTCAGCTCTCCGTAAAAGAAGTCCACACATTGACTGTTCCTGCAGTATTCTGAAGAATGGTGTTAACAACTAGCAGAATCCTACAGAATGAAACACCTTTTACCATTTAAGAATACGCTTTCTAATTTGTGAATTTGTTGATGTTTTGCTTGACAAGCCCCTTGTGAAAATAAGGGGGTTATTCTGAAATGGATAAATTTGCAAATATCTTGTGTGTCTAAGTCTAAATGTTTCTTCTCCAGCATTGGAAAATATATTTAGGGCCAGCTGCTTGTAATGGTAACACAGAAATGTGTTGTGCTGGTCTCTGAATAGGAACAAAAATCTATTTCATTTTGGCAAAAGTCACTCTTTCCTGAAGGTAAAAATAAAAAGCTAGGCTTGTAGAGCCATAATGCTAGTAGTTTATTGCAAATTATTTTGGATCAGTTTGACATGATTGTATCATTATGTTGTTTGTGATGCAAGTTTATCATAGAGAACAAAAAGCAGCAATTCTAGCAGAAATAAATTTACTGTTTATTTATGTATTATTTAAAGTCCGGCTGGTATATTAATCCAGAGAGCTCTATTTATTTTTAAATTTTTGCAGCCATAATTTCTTTTGCAAGTGCAGAATAATGTAGTAATCGTAACTTTCTTGTTTGGAGATATAGTCTGTTGAAATATAAGACCTGATCTTGCAGCCCTGGTTCACGTTGGACTCAGGGTGGGACCTGGTCTGTTGACAGCACATTTTTCTATCATAATCTGCAACATATTAGATTATAGTCATTAAAAATTAAAGATAGCATGGAGGAATTTGTGGAAATAATTGTAAGTGAACTACACTGCCCTCTCCTGGAAGCAAAAGCAATTTAAAATGTAGGTTCACATAAAACACTGTTAAAGTCCCAGGATGTGTTTACAGGGTGCATGTGAATTGGCAACAGGTATATTGTTTGGCAACTGAATAATTTTTGTATGGATGGTTTAGTGTGTTTGACCCTAAAATATACAGTAGATGACTCCAAATATGGAATCATCCCAGACTACATTTTAAATAGATTTAGTTTAAGAATTGTATTTTATGCAAAACTGCAGCTCACATGTTTTATTAGATTATATGAAAATCCATTTAAAATTAATAGTTTAATAACTCAAAGGAATGTATTCTTTGAACACATAAAACTCCCAATAACTCAACTGGGAGTTATACAATCACAAATGTCAGATAATGATCCGAAGACTGGAATATATGCAATGTATACTAAAAGAGAAAGTATGAGATACACTTATTAGATTGTTACAGCTTTCTAAATTATAATAAAGGAAATAATTCACATCACTAAAATCTGTTTGTTGCAAAAACATTAGGTTTGTATGTTGTGCTTCGGATCCGTGTGCATGTAGAAATGGGAATTGATAAAAGCGGCTTTATTGCTACCTGTAGTTGAAAGCAGACTCCAGCTATACTATTTGAAACCCCTTCAGAAACTGGTGACATTGAAAAAAAAAATCAAGAGTTCTTCAGAGGACTAAGCGTTGGTTGTGCAAATTAGCATTTTGAAATAGTCTTGTATCATTATTCTTATTGACAGACACCCCTGCCAGAACAAGAAGGCCCATCGACTGGAACTGTGGGAACTTTTGAACTCATGAGCTCCAAAGACTTAGCGTACCAGATGACAATTTATGATTGGGAGCTCTTCAACTGTGTGCATGAGGTATGGGGAATCTAAATAGTATCTTAGTATTTATTATTAAACATTTAGCTCTTCAGTGCAGATACTGATACTGTTTGCCAGATTTTCTCTGAGTTTAACTTGTAGAACCTTGAAACTATTAAATACTATTCCAGCCACAGCAAAAATATAAAGTATATAAAAGAAACATCATCTAATAGTGCATTCTATATTGAATTACTTTGATATGTCTCATTGACGGTATTAAACTGTTACTACATAGTCTATATTTATGCTTTTAGAGGTTGTCTACTGAATTTGCAATGCAAGCTGAATCCTTGTCAGCTGTATCATGCACACATTTACTGCACAGCAAGTTTCAAGCTTGGATAATTTAGAAACCTAATAGTGATTTCTAACTCCTCTCAACCACCCCCAAAAAGAAACATCTGAAAACCAGCTCTTTTTTTTCTCTCCTAGCTGGAGCTGATTTACCACACATTTGGAAGGCACAATTTTAAAAAGACCACAGCAAATTTGGACTTGTTTTTGAGAAGATTTAATGAAATCCAGTTCTGGGTGGTCACAGAGATTTGTCTTTGCTCCCAACTCAGCAAGCGTGTTCAGCTGTTAAAGAAATTCATTAAGATAGCAGCCCAGTGAGTATACACTAGTATATACAGGCAAAGGCTGAAATACATGTCAAGTTTTTAATATATTTGTTGTTTGTAATTTTTACAGAGAATCAAACCGAGCTGAAAAACCCTACTTAATCTTGCCCATCCCTGCTAATGTAGGATTGTTCCCTGTTACTGTTTGTCTTCCCCTTTTCTGTTCATCTCCTCTATTTACCCTTGCTCCCAGCATTCTTAGAGCCCAGTCTTGCAACCACCTACATGAGTAATTTATTGAGTTCAGTGGGACCAATCCACTTATATTACATGCAGGAGGTCATTTACATTCTTCTGGGGTAGAAGTCTCTCAAGCAGAGTGAAAGTAGAGCAGGAGAGGAGCAGGGTGAAAGTGTGGAGCGGCTCCTGTTAGCCTCACTCTGGTATTTTTTCAGACACCCAAAATGTTATTGTCTCTCTCTTTCCAGCTACCAAGCTTAAAGATGGATAGCAGCAGGACACATGGGGAAACAACAGTCCTTTGCAATAAAAGCTTATTATAACATTCTGTAATACTCCAGCTGAGTGATACATTTTGGGTGACTCATTACAAAAACTAAGCATTTGCACATTTTGCTGGAAAATTGCAAATTATCCTAGTTTTGCCTCCCAAAAAGTATGGCTCAGTGAAAATAGATAAGTTTGTGAGTAAAAACAGACAATTGACCCCAAAAATAGGCATTGCTGATCTCTTACTTGTTTGTTAATATCTCATAATTGAAAATAAATTTAAAATTACCTGGAACTTTCAATTTGTGCTTTTAGGGCTTGATTCCTCACCACTGAATTCAGTAGGAATGCTCTGTTGACTTCAGAGGGAGCAGAGCCACATCTAGTCTATGTAACCAGAGTTCCTAGCACTGTTACTCTCTTCTTCCCTCCTCCCAATCCCTGCTATTGTTTGTTACACCCACCTGTTGCTTCTAAACTCTTCAAGGGAAGAACTGCGTCTTTCTATGTGTTTGCACAATGCCTTGGATGATGGACCCAGATCTTGACTGGGCCACTGGGTACTATTATAATACAAATAAGTAATTTACACTTAAAACGTTTATTTTTATTTTTATTTTTTTTTGCATTTTAGAAAACAAATCCCCCACTTTTAAAAGTGTCATAGGGGAGTGAGGGAGGAAAGGATTGTCATAAAATAAACTCTGAATTCTGCTCCAGAAATCATAATTTTTCATATCCCAAGCCCATGCCCACATACAAATACTACACAAGCACTAGCATTACCAATTCTGCTGCATAGAGGGCCTGATATTGCGAGGTACTGAGTTCCTTCTGGAAATTGCTGAGTGCTCTCAACGTTCACTAAAGGTAGTGGAAGTTTAAGGCACCCAACACCTATAAGATGCACTCAGCACCTCACAGGATCAGACTCATAGTAAGGTAAATAGAACATACTCCTCTCCAGTAGTCTCCAAAAACAGCCATTCCGTTATCTGGTTCTTTATAGGGAAATTGTAAACCAGAAAGCAGATTTGACATATTCTGTCCAGTAGAGGGCAGTAGGATACATACACACAAATGAATAAGGTTTATTCCTCAAACCAGTAGTGTGAAATGGGAAAATGCATAAATGCAAGTAAATGAAGATATTAAGGTAAATTTAATAAGTCTTTAAAATCAAGCATCTTCAAAATAACAGTTAAACTTCACCTGAATGAAAAACAGGGAAAATAATCAATCATAATGTTCCCCAGACCCATTAGATTTCCCAGTGTCACAGGGTTTACTTGTGCTGTTTAAATCAGCTTAATGACCTGTTTACTTCCATGTTTCTGGTCTCACTACAATTCTAAAAATAAATGGCTAAACGTGACCTGCTCTGCTGAGACCTCTGTGTCTCTTAAAGGCAGGGAGTGCTGAAGCACAAGATTTTCCTAAATAAAAACTGAACTGGCAGATTTATTTTCAGTGGCTACAAGATAACTTTAAAAATTATGGGGCTCTTTCTTACCATATAAATTGCTGCCATGGTAACAGGTGCTACAGAACATACTGAAACAAATACAATATGCTGAAGAGTTAGAACAAAAAGAGCAAAGGGATTGGGTTAAAAAAAAGTAGACCCCGGCCTTGAAGTAATATCCCTGTCTAAATTTGCACATGAAGAGCCTTGATAAACCAGTAACTGAATGAGAGTATAATCCTTCCTGAGAGCGGAGGAAGGTGCACTAGATTCATTATGGAGGGCACTCAGTTCAGTACAGTACTGTTACTCTTCCAGGGTAGCTGGTGGTGAAATTGTGTGGCTCTGCAGCTTTCCTGGTGTACTGATATTCAGAGATAATGGCTGCTGAGCACCTTGTTTCCATACTGTGACTGAGAGGTCCCCGCTTTTCCAATAGGCATGCTCCCTCTGCCCCGAAATGCACCCTTATTAGTGCTCACGTCCCTAGGGGAAGCTGCATAACCAGATGCGGCCTCATTGTGCTGAGCCTGGTGTACTTTCAGCTTACTGTGCAATGGTTGCCCCTGCCACTTGCTGGGTAAAAGTGCGCAGCTCACCAGGTTCACAAACTCGGCGTCTCTACATACACATTATTTAAAAGAACCATAGAAGAGTGAGTGAATAAAAGATATTCACTCACTCTTCTATGCCTGCTCTCTCTCATCTCGATACACACTAGTTCACACACAGTCATTAAAAATCTCTCTCCATATGCAAACCCACAAAACATTCCCTTATTTCAGACAAAGGGTAGTTGTAAATTGCAAGTTGCAGCTTCCTTAAATAAGCCCATACTATGCTTGAACACTAGTATTTTAATAGTTATTATTTCTACAGAACCCAGATTTATGCTTGGTGTCTCCCAGAACAAGTAAAGACGTGTTACCATCATCAAAGCAACATGTGAGGGAAATAATTTTGGCAGCAACTTTAGAAGGTTGGAGGGTAGTAAGATTGTTAACAAGAAGACCCACAAGCAGAACGGGTCACAGTAGTCAGTAGACGATTAGGTTGTGAACAAACGATTTGACCATCGGGGGAAAAAAAAGAAAAAGGTGTGTTTTTTTGAAAGGTTGTGAAGGAAAAGCTACAGGATGTGGCTATGGCTTGGACGTGAGGAGAAACAGAGCCAAGTTAATCCCCAAGGCTACAAACCTGGGTGACAGGATTATGGTAACAGTGTTCACTGGTATAGTATAGGGAGGAGAGAGAGTTTTTGGAGGAGTGACTACGAGCTCACTCTTGGTCATGCTGAGTTTAAGGTAAAGATCAGCCATACAAGATGAGCTATCTGAGAGGGTAAAATATTAAAGATTGAACTTCTGTAAGTAGTGCTGAAGTAGAGAATTATATTTGAGAATCAGTTTGAATCTCTTGCTTTTATAGTTTCCTTAATATCTTGCCACCCAACCTTTGCAAAAGAAGCATAGGCCTAAAAATTTCTACTTTGGGCAATGATAGTAACAAACACAGCAAATAATTTGCAAAGATGTGGCATATCAGATATTCTGTAACATGCAGTTATATCCTTCAGTCTCTCCTGAGCACTAATGAAGAAGCACTGAAACACAGCCATCTCTGGGCATCTGCCTCTTGAATCTGGAGTAAGACTCTTCTGGGGTGTAGACAACCTGCCAGCCCGCCAGGTTCTGCAGCAATGGGAGTGTAAACCATGCTTCTTCTACTGTTTTTTAGCATTCCTTGGGCCTTAACTTAGTCTTATGTCAAGAGATGCCCCATAGTGCACTGGTAGGAGGGAAAGGCATTAAAAGGTCATGGATTTCCATATGCCAAACATGACATCAGATAAGAGGAAAACTGGTGGCCAGTTTTGAGGCATGAGAGGAGACAAGCTTCCAAGTGAATTTGATCAGTATAGATACAATTATACTGGGTTTACCAAGCTTGTCATTATGCTTTGAGTTTGAGGTTCTCACAAAACTCAAGGGGAGAAGGATCGCAAAATGATGTGTTTCAAACCCACTGGTAAGGTTTGCCAGAATGTAATCAAACTCAAACCAAAGGCTTCTATTCCACTCTCTTCAGGACCTCAGTTTTACTTCTCTCTGATTATATGTATAAAATTAAAAGTCTGGACCTCTTGTATTTCAGCTGTAAGGAATACAAAAATCTTAATTCCTTTTTCGCTATTATCATGGGACTGAGTAATGTTGCTGTGAGCCGCCTTTCACTAACATGGGAGGTAAGTGATAGCTACAATCTAGTTCCGAGACCTTTGGTTGCATTTCTTCTTTTAGTAAGCAACAACATCCATCCATGTTATTTCTAGAATTAGGGTTGAGAGGGAGGCATGCCGTTCTTCAAGACAGTAATTCAGCTCCTGAGAGGGGAGGTTACTACTGTAGGCCCAAACTTGGAGACGTCCCACACCATTAATGAGCATTTGTGTAGCACAATACTGAGCTGCTGTATTGTGTTTTATTTTACAAAAAAGGAGGTGAGGGGGGAGTCAAAATCATTGGGGGAAGCCAGGTGAAATTACATTTCATGGGCCAAATTCTCCTTTACCCCAGTGTAGCCCTGCTCCAAAAATTCTGAAAGATTTTTCATGAAAATTTTTAGCAAAACATATTTTCATCAAAATTTCCATTTTTATAAAAATGTTGACCTATATATGCTGGTTAAAAACAGAAAATGCACATTTTTTGGATATTTCTGTGAACATCTTTTCATGAAAAATTGAAAAATGTTTGGCCAGGTTGCTGTGATATGTCAGTGATGTGTTACTGGTGTAATTGAAACCAAAATATGACCTATTGCATTTAACACGTTTCTAAAATCGGGCCTGAAAATGGGGATTCAAGGTACCATCAGAAGGCAGCAGTTTACAAAAAGACCTCAAACTGAAATCTAAATGTACACCTGCAGTTTGCAGCCAGAGAAGCCTATATTGATTTTTCTAAATACCAGCATAAACCTTCTCACAATTAACATTGAAGGCATGAATTTGAAGGCTAATTTCTAAACAAATGGCCCTTTATTTCTAGCTGCTAAGATTGGGGGTTTAACAGAGGGCAGGAGTTCTAGGCAGACAAGAGGTGGAATTTAATTTATTTACTGTGTACAACAAGCTGGAATTTACAATAGATATGGGGATTGAGCTGGAAGAGGGAAGCGATAATTTGTAAGTGAAAGAGGTATGATACTGTATTCAGAGAAATGTTTTCACATCCTTTTGTTCAGCAGAGCAGTTAGGTTATCAAAGCATAATCTAAGAGTATCTTTGCTGGGTTTTTTCAGGATCTATACAGTGAACATCATTAAATAAATATTTAGGACCTGTTTTTTACTAATGTTCATATGCAGGTATGTCAGTTGCACACACAAATCTGGTAGTTGCAGGTGCATATGGCTACTTCATTCACTAATACCTAATTTGTATGCGTATCGAAAATAGGCACACAATTGTTCATGTCCATCATTAGAAATGAGGCCCTTACTGTGGTACTCTCTTCCTGTAACAAGGCTGTTAAATAGAGGAAATACTTCGCTGCAGAATTGACTTTAAGGAAATATTTCTTTATTGCTTATGATGCCTGCTCAGTGTTGTAATGTGATTTGATCAGAAATATATTCAAATTTGTAATGCAAATTAGAAAGCTGACATGTTTCAATTTGAAATATTAAAGTTACTGTGATCTTTGAAGCTGTCTTTGTCACATACCAGTATCCAGTTCCAGTAAATTTGCTCAACATTTCTAGTATGAGATAGAAAGCAACTATTTCATAATGTTCCACCATATCCTTTGTTCACTGTAGGCATAGACATTTTCAGTGTCTATTGTGAACTGAAAAGTTATTAATTAACTTAAATCCAAATAAATGAACACTGACCCTTGGATGCCAGGTGAATCAAGGATTTGTGCAATAGCTTATGATACATTTGCCTTAACAATATCTCCTGGAAATGCCCAGGTGTGGTTTGACTGACTTGTGAATATTCCAAAAGTCACTTATATGAATAATCCAGCTGAAATAATACTGCCTAAGGTATTTTTGTGAATTGCTTTGGGTCAAACAGGCTGTCATTAGGATGGGCCTGAATTGGAACACTTAATTAAACTTTCATTTGCACTTTGGATCCAGATATGAATGCGAAGTACTTGGCTGCAGCATGTCACTGTAATGGGCCAGTTCAACATCTGAATCGGAACATCTCAAACTGGGTAATTTCAGGACTGGATCCAAATGAGGATCCAGGTTTTGTAGCTCAGTCCCATCTCTATTTATAATCTGGTTGCTAGGAGACGTGCTGTATTTTACATTACCACATTGTTCCAAAAGGAACAGTTTTTCCTGCTTTATGGATGTTTACAAGAAACATATACAGTTAAATGATTATACTGAATGCAGACTGAATTTAACACAGTTTTCTGCTGTTTTTGTTTTATTAACAGAAACTTCCAAGCAAGTTCAAGAAGATCTATGCAGAGTTTGAAAGCTTGATGGTAAATGACAATAGATCCTTTAGTCTCTGCACAATCTGTCCTAATTCAGTTTCTGAGTAACTGATTTGAATTCCTCGATTCAGAACATTTTATATGTCCTTGTTTGAATTTAATAAGTCTATAATCCCATTTTAGTGCTGCTAAAATAAGCATGTATGACTAATAAATTATACTCTTAGGAACTTACTCTGACAGAATTTATGTACCCCTTAAGGTCAATCTGGGAAACTCCAAAAAGCTTTATAACACGTTTTCCCATTGTATATATTTTCCCATTGTATATATTTTCTAAGGTGGATTTTTTTTTATTCTGGTGTCTGCAAATCCATTAGAGGGAGGAAAAATGTGATGTTTCTGTTCAAATAAGCTCTTTTGTAATCACACTTATATCTTGTCATTGGATAGGAAAACAGTTAAATTTAATAAAAGCTGTCCTTGTTTTAAAGCTGCACTTTTTAAAGCTGCAAGACAAAGTAATTACATTTAATAAACACCATGGCTTTTAAATGAAGCTATACAGTGTCTGCTTTTTAATCAGTGCTAATAATTGTCTGATCTCTTCTTTTTTTAAGGATCCATCAAGAAACCATAGGGCCTACAGGCTTACTGTAGCTAAACTGGACCCTCCTATAATTCCCTTCATGCCCTTACTTATAAAAGGTAATCTAGAAAATCTACCAGCCTTGTTCATGTGAAAGTTAGTTGTCAGATATTTGAAGAGTGAAAGGCAATAAAAGAAAGTAAAATTTAATCTCAGTGGAAGGTGGAATCCTCTTTTCTATTAAAAAAAAAAATCATGACATGGAGATAGGTGAAGGAGTTTTCAGTAAATCTGAATGTCAGATTCCAATTGCACTAGCCTCGGTGAGAAATCTTTCCAAGTTGCACTCTAATGAAAGGAGCAGGCTTTTTAACAATTAAATGGTACGATTGTTGTAACTGAAGAGATAGAGATACAGTGCTGTGCTGTTTTGTATCTCATGATTCAATTATCTATAAGACTATTGCATTTATTTCTATGCAGACATGACGTTTACTCATGAGGGGAACAAGACATTCACTGACAATCTAGTAAACTTTGAAAAAATGGTACGTACCGTATGTTCTCAGCTATGGTTGTATGTTGACATTTACAGTGGTGCAAAAGAGAATTGATGGTTTTATATAAGAGATTTCTAGATACAAAATAGGCACACAAACTTCATTTTCTTCTGAAACTGAGTTGCATTGTTGAAACTTTGAGGACAAATTTCCAGGCGTGGTAGCTCTCCTTCCTGTTGGAAAGTCAGGGTTATGTTCCAGTGTAATTTATGTATTAACAATTGTAAACAAGTTTTGTTTACCTAGAACAGAAGTGGCAACAACTGCACACAGGCAACTTCCTTTTGCAGAAATCACAACTAAGAAACATCTGCCTGCTACTGAGAAGTGGGGGGTTTGCTATTGTCCATATTGGTTACTCAGAGTGTGTCTTCACCTGAGAGTTAACTCAGATGATCAAGCCTAGCCCCAGTGTAAGACACCACAGTGCAAGGCCCTACCCAAGTTACTGTGTCCTCTTTGCTGCAGTCAGCCATGTGTGCTGCTAGGACTAGTGGGAGCATATTCCATGGTTCTTTGTGCTGCAATAAGCTGAGCCACTCTGATTCTTTCCCAGTGAATTGTGGGAGAACTTGTCTGCCTTTCAAGCACTTGGGGGAATTGTGGAAAGGCCTATCAGCATTTGAGTGATTAGCCTGTGTGCTCACTGCAATGTGGGCAGATTATCAACCCAACTGAATGCATCACTCAGATTTTAGCCTACAGCCCCAGACAAGCCAACTAGCCTGGGTTAAAATCACCACCACATTCAGGTGAGAGGTTCTTTCTGGGGTGGAGAAGGCTTAGAGGCAATGCCCAGGTAGCAACCTGAGTTAGTTCTACAGTGAAGACATACCCTAACTGCATATAAGCACTCTCTGTTCCCTTCTTCTGCCTGAGCCCCAAGCTTTCTTTCTGGGAAAGAACTATTTGATCAGGACTTCATGGTTTAAGTAGGTGGGCATAAGTGCTAGCTCCTTTCTGAAGTTGTTGTGCAATACACAGGAACCTCAGACGGGTTTGCCCGGAGTTGGCTTCTGGTCAGTCCCCAGTCTGACAACAGAAAGTGCTTAATCCCTTTAGTGATAATCTGGATGTGGTTACTGAATGGTATCTCTAGGTCCAGGCCATCCAATTAATTCTTGCTATGCAAGGTTTCATACTGAATACTTATGTATTAATGACTCATAACGTGCATAACGTTAACACCTGCCGTGACAATATATATTTCTGGTGTTAATTATTGTAACAGTGAATCAGGACAGCATTCAGATTTTGTGTGTGTATGTGTACGTTGGCTACCTATTGCTATAATATACAGTTGTCGATTCCAAATAGACGACTGACTTCATACAATTGTTTTTTTCAAGACTTATAGAGTCTGCCAGCCATAAGAAGGAATTTTTCAAACGTGTATCTCCACAACCTGGTTTTATTAATAGTAGCAGAAGATTTTAGAGGTAGTTTTATACAGCATTATCCCTTTTGACCCAAGCAGTTATCCAATATTTAGGGTCTTGTGGATTGTTTCCAATAGGAGGGGAAAGAGATGATGAAGTCACACATTTCTTTGAGTAGTTCTGTCCCACTGAACACAGTAAGAATCAAACAGGAAACAGTTTGTGTGCTCACAGTTCCAAGCCTCTTCTTCAGCCCACACTGTACCCAAAAGCGCTCTCTCTTGGGGTATGTCTACACTACAGCTGGGAGCGTGCTTCCCAGTGCGGGTAGCCAGACACATGCTAGTTCTGCTTGAGCTAATGTGCTAAGAGTAGCAGTGTTGTCGGGGGTAGCAGAGTGGCAGCTTGGGCTAGCTTCCCACATAAGTACCTCAGGGGGCTGGCCCCGGTGGGTTTGTACTCAGGCAGCTAGCCCTGGTTGCTTTTAGTGCACTCACTCAAGTAGAGCTAGTGTGTGTCTATCTACTTGTGCTGGGAAGCATGCTGCCATCTGCAGCTTAGGCCTACCCTCAGGGTCATTTTACAAGCACTTCTCTGAATGTCTCTGGGGCTTCCTTGCTGCTTTCTCTGTCTGCTTCTGTAGTGTTTCTGATGCTTCTTTCCACACACACAGCTCTCTCAAGCAATATACAGCCTCCAGTCAAAGCTCTCCCACATAGCTCAGTTCACTGGCCTGGCATGTAGCCTATGTTTCAGCCTCCCGTGGGAGACCCCAAGTACGTACTCTGGCAGTTAGCCCCATCCACCGCTCACATGGCTGCAGTTACTCATTTTTAGCATGCTAGCTCAATCTGAGTTAGTGTGGGAATTTCTGCTTAGACTGGAAATTACAGTGTGGACGTACTGTAAGAAAATGAAAGTAGTAAGATCTTGAGGGGGAAAGAAGGACAGATTAGGAAGGGAGAGAGAAAGCATGGGGAAGAGAGAACATATGAAGAAAGACAAGAGAGGACACAGAGAGAGAAGGAGACAAGAAATTGGGAAAGGAAGCAGAAAGATTTGTAATAGATGGGAGATAGAGCAGGTTAATGCAAAGCTATAAAAGGCACCTGATGAACAGGGAATAAGTAGGAAAAAAGGTGATTTTTTTTTTTTAATTTTTTTTTAGCATGTGCTAGCTAACACTGTAAAATCCTAGTGTGGACAAGGCAGTCTTTAGTTTTTACATGTGTTATCAGGTTAAGATAAATAAATGGGGGAGGGAGACTATTGTTTATCTGAGTCTTTTAACTCATGTTACAACTTCAACTTCCTGGTCACATGTTAGTTACCATGTCTTAGCTAACATAGGCTAAAAAATACTTTCTTTCCTAGTGAAGACAAGGCCATGCAGTCACATATTACTGGCTAAATTCTGCTGTCATTTACACTGGTATAAATTCTGAGCAACACCATTGTCAATATTCTGCTATTTTCATGTAGTTTTAGATAGAAACCAGAAAATAAGCAGTGGGAGATTTTCTCCAGGAGCTGTATCTGGCGATTTGTCATTTCTAGCTATATAGTTAACTCTAGTTTCTTCTGATGGTTAGGAATTATTGATCTGTCCTGAATTTCTTCATCCTTTGGAAAATAGTTTCTTTTGATCCATCCTGATTATGAGATTTTAACTCTTGTTCTGCTTACAAATAAAAATCTCTTGATGATCCCTACTGAAATCCTTGTTTAATTCCAAAAAGGGGTGTTCCTCTGCTTCTGGCGTAACTACAGCACTGTGTCTGAATTCTCACCAAAGAGTTTCAGTCCCAACAGCTGATGGGTTACCAACAACTGTCTGCTTGTGATTGGCCACCCAGACAGGAAATAGCATAATAAATGACATCCTTCCAACCAACACAGCTTTCTTATTCACTCTCATCTCTGTTTAATGTTTCAACTGTATTTGTAAAAAGACTGACACTTTTACAAACTTGTGAGAACTCTTTCATACATTATTTTCTCACAAGTTTAAGGTACTAAATCACAGCCTGCTCTTTGTGTGCTCTTGTAATACCATTCTGGGAAGCTGGGAGGGGGCAGCAGATAGCAGGAGTTGGCCCCTGGGTTTATGGGGGCATGATCAATATTTTTGTCAGTAATTAGATGTTTGAATTATTAGCATACCAGTAGCATTACCAGTGCCTTATAGGCTTTGTCTTCACTGCCAAAAAGTTCTATTTTTACAGTAACTACAGTACCATGTGTTTGCTATTTTACTGAAAATCCTAGTGGAGAAAAGTGCAGTGTAGCTAGACAAGGCCAATATTGTATCCTCTACCCAGATTTGATCTCACCTAACTACACTTCAGTAAAAGCTGTGCCTTATCTCCACTAGGATTTTTACATAACATGCATTAGCTATGGTACAGTAAAAATGCATCTTTTTTGGCAGTGAAGACAAAGCCATAATTAGCAGGGGGAACTAGCTTGCGAAGTTGTAGAAGTTCTGCTGTTGCAAGGTTGAGAACATACAATTTGGGAGCTGCAGAAAGGTAAAGCAGTAGTGAAGAGGACTGTAGTAGACCACAAATGCAACAATTAGGCACCTCACACACGTTTATCTCTCAACTTCAGAAACAAGCCTCTACCCTTTGAGGCAAAGGAGAAGTCCCATAGCTGTTAGTAGTAGTAGTTCCTGATTACTTCCTGTGGGATAGCCACTAGAGGGCAACATGCAACCTACAAAGCCAGTACATAGCAGTATATTACATACAAGTTGAACTACTTTTGTACCTGTCAATTTTTAAACAATTTCACAGGTTTTTGTAAATAGATGGGATATTTTAGGCAAGCCCTTTTCTAGAACAGTTGTTCTATGGATGGCTCCAGGGGCTGGCTCTCCAAGTGGAGATGCTATATTCCATACCGCATTTGTGTCCCCAAATGAATTCAAACATGGTCTTTATCTTTTCCCTCACGATTCATTTGAAAGCTATAATTTACCACCTTTTCCTCCCATTCCCTCTATAACCTGAGTGTATGTGGTTGTCACTGCAGCATCATGCCTTCATAAGGGAAGGCAGGGGATGCACTTCCTTTGGAGCTTATGTCAACACTATTCCTTAAATCATCTGGCAGTGTGATCAGAGATCAATTTACTTGGCAGCCTCTGCACACTTTGCTTACCAGTAGTGGCACGTGCAGAGGGAATAGAAGTTGCAAGGTGGCTCTGAAACCTAGGGCCCATCTTCCTATGGGACCACAAGACAGTACCATCAAGCTACAAAGCTGGTCACTGGTTCTTCTTTTATTGAGTCTCTTCATCCTTGAGGTGTGAAATGAGGATTAGAGAATTTGTGCATATTGGCTTTCAGGTTTTGTGGTTATGAACAAAAGGGATTTCACATTCTGATCCTTATGCAAAAAAAGAGTAAACATTCTTTCATTTTTTGAACATAAAGATTATGCAGAAAGTGTGTGACTAAAGTCCCTGGTAGTTTTCTATGACATATTTGAATATTTATAACATTTAGAATCCTACGCTAGGAATGGATTAGCAGATAATGTGCTGGCCTGCTGCCACTCTTCTAGGCAGCATAAAACTTGAAACGATATTGTTGTGTATATATAGCATGCTGATAGTAGCAGTTGCTACATGGTTGGTTGTATTTCAGATGGCTCCATATTTAGGTTTACATGGCTTTTCAATAATGGGCTTTCTTAGCATAGTGAGTAAACACAAGCTAATTTTTGGAGATATTAACCTGAGGCAATCCAAAGATGAAGAAAAGTTTAAGGTGCTAACAACTGAACTTCTGTGTTAATGTTTGCTCAGTAATACAACCCTTTATCTACATGTAGTAAAACTCTGCTATTAATGGATCAAAAGAAGAGAATCTACCACATTTGCAAGGCACTGGTAAAATAAATCTGTTTTTTCTTTATGAGTCAGTGATATGTCCAACTCACACCTTTTGCGTCAATACAAAAAGGTGTACAGGACATACAAAGAGTCATGTGAATGGGGCTTTTTGTAGGCTGTATGGTGTGCTTCTGGGGTCATCTCATTGGGTTGAAGCAATATATTCTGCTGCGTTAACTCCCAGTTCCAAAAGCCTTGCTGTTGCATCACTACTTGCATCCTTCCAAATTAAAAGGATTGGATGAGACTATCTTTAGAGCTATGCAACACCGCTCCTTAAAATGGAATCCTTCAGACAGTTCAGTGAGAGAAGATACTTCTATCCCAACAAGAGGCTAAATGCACAACTTGCATTTTCCTAATTTTGGATAGTCCCTAAAGGGAGAAGCTTAGAGTTAGAACTTTTGGAAGCTCATACTCCTGATTTCTTTCATCTTTCTGAACTGCACACAATAGACTTGTCCTGATCCCAAATGTTACTCCAATAAACAGAATATTCCCAAAATAAAGAAAATATATGGGGTGAAAAAGTTTCAGTGATGCTTGTCTGTTACCGCAAGGTAAGATTCTCAACCATAAAATTCGATCCAAAACTAATCAAACTTTGGAGAAGTTTGAATATAGCTCTAGATCCAAACTTCATGACTCAGTTCAAATATTTTGTGAACTGAAGCCCAAGACACTGAAGATTTATAAATATGGAAAGATAAGGCTGCCTGTTTCAAACAAACACCCAGCAATATACAGGTCAAGCAACTAACCATCATCTTGAAAGACAGAACTTTCAGAAGTGCCTCCCCTAAAAGAAGTAATTCTGGAAGCTGCATCAAGGCATTAGTCAGCCAGCCTTGTTCAATGCTATGATACCTCTTCTGGAAGTACTTATTTTAAGGGAGTATTTCCTGATAGAGTATGATCAAAATAGCAACACCATTAGTAAATGTGTTGGCCAAAACAACCTGGCTTCCACAGAAGTATGTAACATATCTGTTTTCAGAGCATATTCAAGCTTAGGTTAGACTTCCAGGCTTGATCCTACAAGGCGCTGTGCACTCTGGGTTGATCCAGCACAACTCTTAGATATGTCTTTATCGTTAGATATCGGAGTAGCCCTAGTGAAGTCAGTTGGATTACTCATGTGCTTAATGTTAAGCACATGCAAGAGAATCTGCAGGATTGGAGCCTTAGATTGTAAACTCCTAAAGGAGAACGCCATGCACACCTGTAGTACTAGACAAGTAATAATAATGATTTGGAGAAATGTAAAAAGAACTAAGGTAATGTAGCATTAAAATTACTTTTACTTGAGGGCCCTTTATCTGTTTAATTGTGCATCTGTTTATCTAGAGAGTATAAAAATAATCCTTGGTCCATATGCCCCAAAACGCTGGCAAAGTTGTGATGTACACTCAGGCACCTCTTGGACACTATCACAGGCTAGTTACATATTGTGTGGGTATTAGATTTCTCATGCTGATCAACAGTCATGCCAGTCATGATCTGATTTACATGCTGCATTAAAATGTCTGAGATTACTCCATTCATGTGTATGAAAAATGTCAATTACAAGCCTGTTCTGGAGTAGTGCTTGCTATTTTCCTCTGAGCTGTTGGGTTAAGACCTATTTTATTTTTACATAAAAGCCTAATCTGTGGATTTTTTTTGTGAGGCATCTAAATTTAACCAGACAATTCTCTCACTACTCACTACCTGGAAATAGGCTATTCCATTGTATGGGTTTAGAATTTTCTTGATCATTTTAATTTCCAGTGTGTGTAAAACAGCCTGTTGAGAATATGCTGTGAAAGTATGTTAACATATAACTATTAGAATATGGTTTAACAAGTTAAATGTGTTGGAACACATGTGAACAAACTTCAGATGCCTTGTAGCAATAACAGTTTTGCTATTTGAAACTTTTTTCCTACTTCTTTTTCTTAATTTAAATAAGTAAATTAAACCACAAGCTTTCATGCCTAAATCAAACTCCCCAACTATGTAAATTCAGATTTACTCCCGAAGTTTTAATTTAACTGATACTTTGCTCAGCCAGGAGAACATTATCTATCAGGTGACAATTGAGCCAGTGAGCTAAGTTTGGGATTGTAGAATTAAATTTCAGCTTCCTTACTTTTTGTTTAATGAGCAGCAGGTCTACTCTGAAACATTACTGTAAAATGGCACTTCTTCCTTATCAGATCTACGCCCCATGTTTATTGAGTCATTGTGGCTTACTTTTGGGACTGCAATAATTTTTTGCTACATTTCACTCTTGTTTCCACTCCAAAGCAAGCACATCTAGGAGGGACAGAGCTGGACTCTGTTCCTTCCTGTGAATTATCAACAAAAGTCTCAACTCTAGCTGTAGAAAAAGAAAAGAATCCAAGCTGAATCTGTAGGACTGGTAGTTAGAAAAATCATGGGTGAAATTGTGGCACCACTGAAGTCAATGGCAAAACTCCTCTTGACTTCAGTAGGGCCAGGTTTCCACCAATCAGCTTTTTAATTATAAACTGAGCACATTTCATCAGGAAATCAATAAACATGGATCCCCAAGATGCCACTTCTACAGCCACTTTTCAAAGTGGAGCTGCATTTTACCTCAAATCCATAACAAAATGTGAAATATCTTGAAGTGCTCAGTAATGTAATGAAATGTGTTCTAGAATGTCCTTGCTGTTAGGAACTAGTGACCTTAAAATTAGATTTGAGTATTCATGTGCAGAGAGTTTGGGATAACCCCTTTGTTTCGTGTGAAGATGGGAGCAAGGTTAAATATTAAAGGAACTGATTCTCACTTATATTTAGGCCCCCTTACACCACTTAGGAAATGGAAGTCACATTTATGTCCACTTTGGGACCCATGTAAATGAGGATCAGACCCAAAATGTCAGGGCAAAGTTAAAATTCTGAATCTTTAACATCATATGAATATGTTTTAATTGACTGTGTCAGTATCTTCAGACCTGTGCTTAGTTCAAGTGATGATGAAATACAATGTTTGTTTTCTGTTTGCACCTTCCACCAAGAAGGACACTTAAAATACATTTTCTTTTCAGCGTATGATCGCCAACACTGTAAGGACAGTGAAATTTTGTCGAAGCCAATCTTTCAGTAAGTGTATTGCAATATGTGCATTGTCAGAATTATCATTGGGAATGAGAATGTTAAATATGAGTTTGTTGTGGATGATAGAGACATACTGGATAATGCATTTTGAGGCTATTGTGCATGACTTCGTGGTCATGCACAATGACAGAGGTGTGATCAACCAGACTGGATAATTTCAGCCTCACTCTGCTGAAGAGCATCACTCAGTCTCTGATTTTCTTTTTAACACAGCAGCCTCTTATCCTTCTTCACAGATAGCACAATAAAAGAAAACACTTACAATGGGATAGATTTTTTTCCATCCTAGCTCCAGAATCTCATGTTGACTAAACTTTTTCTTTGTTCCAGCCAGCATCTCGGTTGGACATATCTCTTTTTTAATTTTGGGACATATCTCTGGGACATCTCTTTTTTAATTTTGACTTATTAGGCACTCTGAGACCTTCAGATGTAAATTATTCAGAAATTAAAATATACTCTCATTATCTTCTAAATGTAAACACACACACATATCTTAAGTTAAAGTCCATGGACATATGCACATACATTGAGAATACAGTAAACTCTTTAGTTTGCACCCCGTGTAGATTCTGCATCATCTTCTTTTCTAAAAGAAGAGTAAACATTTGTAAAGCACCTAGTGCATATTGCTGTGAAGCAGCAGTTGCTCAGCTTTGAAGTCACCAGTCTATGGAACAATATATAGCAATACTTTAATAAATATTGCAGGAATGCATACAGTGCAATTACATTATATTATATAGCTAGAGAAAAAAAGTGATTAAATTAAACACAAAAGACCTGATTCTCCCTGGCTACCACCTTGTGTGGTCACTTAAGGAATATCTAGATAAATTGCTTTTAAAAATCAGGTTAACTAACTTGATTTAAATAGTCCTTATGCCTCATGTAGACATAGTTTAATGCCTTTACAATTGTGTTAGCTGATCAGGTTGTAGCTTAGGCTCTGCCTATGGGTTTGTCTACACTGCAAGTGAAGATGTGATGGTAGTGTGAGTAGGGGTACCCTTGCTAACTTTAATCTAGCTACCATGAGTAACAATAGTACTTATTGTTAGTGGGATTTTAGGCATGTGAGCAGTTAGTGGGATTTTCAAAAGCATGTGAGCACCTAACTCCTGCTGAAATCAATCAGTTAGGTGGTAATCACGTTTGAAAATTCCACTAGGTGCCTATCTCCATCTTCAGGAGCTAAAATATCTTGACAAATCTGGCCCAGGGAGATTTTAGATTGTAAGCCAGTGACTGACATTTATAATGTGTTTTTACAACGCTTAACATAATGGGTCTGAAGCTGCTTGGCCACTAAACACCACCCCCTTGCAAATGTTAAATAATAATGAATTAAGGATTACATTGGTTCATAAAGGAGACCTAAAGCAATTTTACAGTTTTGGGCCAGTGTGAGCTCTCCTAGGTCAACAGTAGATATTACTATCCTGTTAAACTGTACCAACTAGATGTGTAATTATTACTATTGACTATTAAGCTAGGTATAAAACTTCACCCAAGGGCCATCAATTTCAGAGAATGTAGCCAAGGACACCAGGGAAGGAGAGTTATTCTATGGGGAAAATAATACAAGATAATAAAAATATAAAATACACTGAGGAGAGTGAATTCAAATGGAGGAGAATAATGGAAGACAGTTTTCTAAACATTTTATTTTTACTGCACCAGTATCTGGTGTTTACTTACAGTAGATTTCTGAAAAGAGGAGTATATATTCTACTCAGGCTTTTGTTTGACCAAGTGTACCAATCCTACATCATTTCTGTTTCTTCAGATCCTGACGCAGCTCTAACTAATAAGAACCATCAGGATGTACGGAGCTACGTACGACAATTAAATGTGATTGACAACCAGAGAACTTTATCACAGATGTCTCACCGACTAGAACCACGTCGAGCATAAACATTGAAAGTGACTACAAGAAATTATTTTTTTCCAGTCAAGGTCCTCCATTCAAACTCCACTTATTCTGCTACTGCATTGCCACTACAAAAATAAGCAAAAACATATTCTAAAATCCTAGGTAACGCACAATGTACCAGCCCTCAGAGAAGTTTGACTAATGAAGAGTTTATACATTGTAACTGTGGAGGTGCACATGTTGTGTACTGTTAATTCATTTTAAGGTGAGGCAAAATTCCTGTAAATGGTAAAAATGAAAAGAAGAGATAAAAATTGCCAGAATAGCCGGTGAAATGTGCACCAAAAACTCCTAATAGTTCTAAGGAATGTAGCAGTGTTTCTTCTCTCTAATTAAAAATACAATATTTTAAGATTTATTATTCAGTTTTGGGCCAAAATCTGCCATTAGCTTTCCATGTTCAATTCACATTAACTTCAATGGGAGATGTATGTAAGAAACCAGTGGCAGAATTTGGGCCCAAGTTAGGTCCAATGGTATATTTCCAGGGTTTGGTATTCAGCGAGTTATTGAAAAAAATGTTTACTTATTAAACACTACATGTATTAATAATTTCACATCTTAACCATATTTGCAAACAACTGTAACGTACTCTGGCCATTTAAGTTACCCTGGCCAGACTGAACTGCCATGTTTTGAATGATAAATAGGTTAATATTTGTAATTTTACTTCTTTTGAGGTTTTCTTAAACTACCAACCAGGATTTTAGAAGAGTTCAATTTGAAGCAATGAGCTTCATAAAATCAGTAGCATAAAGGTAGCAAGAGACTGGTTCCAAAAGAGCACAAAATGCACAAAGACAATATTTTCCTGGACATGATAACCTTAAATATCAGCTACAATTAGTTGTGGATTATTAAAACATACTTTCTGGGCTTAAATATTTACAAATATTTCAATTTTTAGCAATTGTTTTGCACTTTCAGATAGACTGTAAATAGAAAAGTTAATTCATCTTGTTCTAGAGTATTTATTGGTTTATGTCATAGCTATTGTGCCAAGATAAATGCTTTTTATTTATTTTATTTAGCATGTAATTGAAGTACAGTTTTTCTGTCTTTATACTTGGTCTGCACTTTGTGTAGGAATTGTGTAATGTATGTTTTCTGTAAATAACATGCAGTATCTTAATTAAATGTAATTGCTTAAAACGATTTGTTCACTGTCTTTAACATCTGTTGTGTGTACTCCAATCTTCATTCCTGCATAAAAACAGATGTTATTAGCAGGCTGGTGGAGTGAACTTCAACTGAACTTTGCTAGGTGTTGGACTGCAATGGGGTCCTCCCATTTCTACACACAATGATCAATTCTGTCCTCATTTAAACCTATTCAGCCCCATCACCATCTTTGGGAGTTGAACAGCTTGAAAGGAGGCTTGTTTAGCTACTTTTTTGGGGTTCCAGAGAAAACACCTCTGAATCAGCTTGAGGCTAGAAACCTTATAAATTTCAAGTATTCATAAATCAAGAAATAAACAATATCCCCGATAATATCACGGCAAACCTGGTGGCGGAACTTTGTGACTTTGTCCTCACGCACAGCTGTTTCATATTTGGGGACAATATATACCTTCAAGTCAGCAGCACTGCTCTAGGTGCCACAAGTATGTCAACATTTTTATGGCTGATTTAGAACAACACTTCCTCAGCTCTCGTCCCCTAACGCCCCTACTCTACTTGTGCAACATTGATGACATCTTCATCATCTGGACCCATGGAAAAGAAGCCCTTGAGGAATTCCACCATGATTTCAACAATTTCCATCCCACCATCAATCTCAGCCTGGACCAGTCCACACAAGAGATCCACTTCCTGGACACTACAGTGCTAATAAATGATGGTCACATAAACACCATCCTATACCAGAAACCTACTGACCGCTATACTTACCTACATGCCTCCAACTTTCATCCAGACCACATCACATGATCCATTGTCTACAGCCAAGCTTTAAGATACAGCCGCATTTGCTCCAGTCCCTCAGACAGAGACAAACATCTACAAGATCTCTATCAACCATTTTTAAAACTACAGTACCCACCTGCTGAAGTGAAGAAACAAATCGACAGAGCCAGAAGAGTACCCTGAAGTCACCTACTATAGGACGGTACCAACAAAAAAAGTAACAGAACACCACTAGCCATCACCTTCAGCCCCCAACTAAAACCTCTCCAGCACGTCATCAAGAATCTATAACATATCCTGAAGGATGATCCCTCACTCTCACAGATCTTGGGAGACAGGCCAGCCCTCGCTTACAGACAGCCCCCCAACCTGAAGCAAATACTCACCAGCAACCACACACCCCACAACAAAAACACTAACCCAGGAACCTATCCTTACAGCAAAGCCCCTTACCAGCTCTGTCCACATATCTATTCAAGGGATACCATCATAGAACCTAATCACATCAGCCACACCATCAGGGGCTTGTTCACCTGCACATCTACCAATGTGATATATGACATCATGTGCCAGCAATGCCCCTCTGCCATGTACTTTGGCCAAACCAGACAGTCTCTACACAAAAGAATAAATGGACACAAATCAGATGTCAAGAATTATAACATTCAAAAACTGGTCAGAGAACACTTCAGCCTCCCTGGACCCTCAATTACAGACCTAAAAATCGCAATTCTTCAATTAAAAAAACTTCAAAAACAGACTCCAACGAGAAACTGCAGAACTGGAATTAATTTGCAAACTGGACACCATTAAGTTAGGCTTGAATAAAGACTGGGAGTGGATGGGTCATTACACAAACTAAAAACTGTTTCCCACTCTGCATGGAATTTACATTCTGTAGGTCCTCTGCAGTCAGAGTAACAGATCAGGTTGTGATGAGAGTGGGGAATGTGTTTTACCATGTGCCCATGTGATTGTTTGTGCACTTTCTCTCACTGGGATCATTTATGGTAGCATGAATAATCCATGGAGGCAGCTGCACAACTGCTGATCTGTGCAGGCATTAGTGGATGACCAAAGAAGGGTGAAAAATAGTGCTGACATTTGACATAGTGATATTCTTTTCTCTTCCACTCACATCACATCTACAGTCTCAGAGTAGCTGGATGTTTGTGATAAATGTATCAACTGTGAATTAAAAGTGACTATTATCATCATTATTCTTCAGAGCTAACACACATTGGCATATGTCAGGCTATCTGGAGTGGCTCAGAACGTTGTGTGTTCTATCATTAGATTTCACCAACTAAGTATCAAGTGTGAACTCCTCAAGCACTATAACAGCCTTAATATGGAATCACAGATAGTGCCCTTGGGCACTCTGGTCTATCTTGCCATCCAAACAAGGCTGCCTCTGTGAAAGATTGTCCCTCACATGAAAAATCACTACAATATTCAGGTTATTTCCAGTCCCAAAGGACCAGCCACTTACCCCAGGTCAATTGCACCTCAGATCACATACCAAAAACTGTGCTTGTAGCCAATCCTATAATAAACTAATTAAATATTTATTAATTAAGAAAAGGAAACGAGTTCTTTACAAGTTTAAAGCAGGTAAATATACACACACCCACAAATGAGTTACATCTTAGGATCCAAAACGTAACAGCAGCTGCTGTAATGTGCGAGCTCTGTATGTCTGTTAGGGCTAACCCAAGCTAAGCAGCTTTGGGGATCTCTTGCTTATGCTTAGAAATATTGCCCTCTTTGAATTCAAAGCAGCATATTGATGATAATTTCTTCTTGACAGGGTTTTTAACGCCCTTCCATCACAGTTCAAGCTGCAGTGGGATGAGTATTTGTGCATGTTTTCTCCACACCCATGAAGAGGGGACAATCAACAAAGTCTTTTGTCCATTGATATTCCCCAGTGGTTTGTCTGGTGTCTATAGGCCTTTGTAGGGCAGGAGATGACATCTCTTATGGTAAACTAGTATTTCACAGTTAGTAATGCTTCTTTCCTGACTATGGGGGTTTCCAGTTTCATAGTTACAAAGCAAACACTTAAATACTACTGTGATGGGGCGCCTGCCACACACTGGCCTGTTAGGGGTTAACAGAGCCCTAGGGTGGCTATGCAAAAAGCAGCCAATAGGAAAGGGGCTACAAGGAGCAGCCAATCAAGGCCAGGCAGGTCCATATAAGAAGAGCTGCAGGACAGAGCAAGTCCATTAGCTGACTGGAGCTTGATTAGGGAAAATCAGGCTCCTGCCTGGCAGAAGAGAACCAGCATCCTGGACAGAGCAGTGTTAGCAGTGACTGGGTGGAGCTAAAGATGGCTCCTGATTGACTGCAGGGATTTGCAAGCTGAGGCCCTGAGGCAAGGGCGAAGAAGGTGCCAGGAACTGTGGGGAAGTGGCCCAGGGAAATGACCTGAGGAGTTGGAGGGGACACAGCAAATAGCGGCCATCTACAGGGTCCCTGGTCTGTGACTCGGAATAGTGGGCAGGCCCAGGTCCATCCCCACCCCCGCTTGCCACTGAGGAAGCGACCAGACAATTGGCTGCAGTTGCCACTGAAGGAAGTGGCTGGATAGCAGACTGCAGATCCCCCAGAATGGGGGAGAACAGCATATGGCATAGCCAGAGGGTTGTGTCATGAAGAGGACACCGTGGTCTTGTGAGTAACGTGGATCCTGGAGCAGAAGTGATGGTGGAGAGAACCACCAGAAGAGGGTGAACTGGCTAGCAGAGCCAATCCCCAGGACAGCCAGCAGGAGGCGCGACAGTGGTGTGTGAATACTGTCACAACTACTTTATAACATAGGATACAGATATTATAGGTGAGATAAATGCATGCAGCAACTCATAAGCTTTTCCAAACACTAAACACCTCTCTATAAATCTAATACCTATTTTAACTAATAGATGAGTCAGAGTGGTTTCCAGCTATGCATTTGTTAGTGTTCAGTGAGGCCTAGGGGTCTTGGCTTGAGCTGGCATGCCAGTGTCACAGCACATATGGGGACATTCTACACCTTAAAAAAAAACAAAACAACTTAGTATAGTAATATGGTATCAGTACATGATATGAATGTTATCTTTGCACCCATAAAGCCTAGAAACTTCATTCTTTTACTCAAAGCTTAAATGCTACAGAAACTGATGAAACCATCAGTAAATGCTGAAACGATACACCAGTAAGTATCTGCTCTGGCCCTGGATGCAGCAAGTTAAGCAATTACACTGCTAAGAAATACTCTATAGTAGTGCACAGTTATTAGCATTCTAACCTATCACCTAAAATCTATTTTAACTTACTGTCATCTTCCTAGACATTCAAAATGATCTAGAAAAAAATCTGCCAGTAATATACAGTAGAGACAGATGTTCAAAAGTGGCCTCTCTTTTTCCAATTGAAAGCTATTTGCTGCTTCAGATTTATATATGTTTATATATATATATATATATATATGGGTGTCCAGGAGAGCTGGCAGTTTTTTAAAGAAACCATGCTAAGAGCACAGGAAAATACCATACCGATGTGCAGAAAGAACAGCAAGCGTAGAAAGTGCCCAGCATGGCTTAACAGGGAACTCAGTGGTGAGCTGAAGCAAAAGAAGGAAGCTTACAAAAAATGGAAGCTTGGACAGATGACTGGGGAGGCATATAAGATTATTGCTCGGGCCT
>NC_133778.1:39440594-39442490 GCF_003597395.2 Chelonoidis abingdonii | reverse complement strand
GCACCCTGGCTGGGATTATTTAGGGAAAATGGTCCTGCCTTTAGCAGGGGGTTGGACTAGATGACCTCATGAGGTCCCTTCCAACCTTTTGATTCTATGATTCTATATGAATTGAATCACAGAGATTTGTCAGATACAGGACATGCCCACAAGCAAAACGTGTGACAACGTGAACTAAAACATGTACAAACGGTTTAACAATCAGATTTTTGTCCTCCTTAATTTTAAGTTGTAAGATTTCTGTCAGTTCATCATTTTCTTCAATCTTTTGTCCAAGGCTTCATTCTAGTGTCTGGTCACATTTACTCCTTGTGTATATTGGTTTTTAATGCTGCAGACTCAGGCCAGGCTGTGCTCTGTATCTAGGCTATTTCCTCATTTGCTCAATATGGTTTTTCCTCAGCTTACCCTGTTAGTTCTTAAAATCTCTGGGGAGGGTTTTCTTTTTTTAATCTTTCTAGGATCATCCTTGTGATGTGGCTCTGTTCCAGTGGAACATGAACAGAGACCCACATGACATCGCCATGGTAACACATGAATGCAGATTGCATGCCTTAACTAAAGCGGTATAGAGCATTTTGAAATCCTCCACTGGAAGGTGCTCTATAAGTAGTATTATCTGAGGGTCTAACTCGCCTCAAGTAGCTGACATATGATGCTACTGCTCACAATATAAATACCTAGACTGAAATTCAATAGACAGAACTCCAGTCTGGCCATGGAAAGACATTGAGGAGATATTAGGATTCTCTGAGTCCATGCATTGCGTTTGCTGCTGGAAGTCAGACCAAAAGAGTGCTTGGTTGGTTTTACTTACTGAGTGACTCATGGAGTGGTGAAAAGAATGACTGGAAAATCTGGGATAGCCTGAATAGGCCTAAGCAGCAATTCCTGCGTCTATACTACTTTGAACCTGCAGCTATAGGATGCAGTCTGACTTTGTGGTCATTGTCATGCTGTCTGGAGTGGTTCATGACCACAAGTGCCAGCCTCAGGGCAGACTGTCAAAAAGCAGGACAAACTCTCAGGACTGGTGGGATGTTCTATAATTAATTTCAACAACTCAGTTACAGATGTGAACTCCTGGATAACTGTAACAATCTTGCCATGGAGTCACAGACAGTCCTCTTGGGCACTCCAGTCTATCTTACCACCCAGGCAAGCTGGTTTTAGTGATAAATGGTCACATATACCAAAAATGAAAAAATATTCAGATTGCTCCCAGTCCCAAGAGACCAGTCACTTACCCCAGATCAATTTATACCTTAGAATTCACACCAAAGACAATGCTGGTAGCCAATCCTATAGTGAACTAACTAAGGATTTATTAATTGAGAAAAAGAAATGAGTTATTCACAAGGTTAAAGCGGGCAACATGTAAGCACAAATGAGTTACAATCTATGGTTCCAAAAGGTGACAGAGCTGTAGTAATCTGTCAACACTGAATGTCTTTTAAGAGTAATCCACGATGACTTGGGATCACTGCTTTTGTTTCTTAGCTCCAGTCGCTGTGAGAGTCCAAACAGCAAAGAGACAAATGTTTCTTCATGTGAGCATCTTTACCTGATCTTCCCCCAGAGTTCACACTGATGGGATGAGAGCTCGTGCACGTAACTTCTTCCTGGGTGGATGGGACAATCAACAAATTTTTGGCCCATTAAGTCTTGATAGTCCTTTTTGGTGGGTGGGGGAACCACTCCTGCTGCCCAGGTTCACAAGTTCAGAGCAGGCATTTTTACAATTTGTGACAAAGTTCCTCCTCCACCTTGGTGGGTCCTGCACTTATTGGCGGATTTGTTCACCTCAGTGATCTTCCCTTCTTGTGGAACCCACAGTCTGAGTCAGCTCCTCCTGTGTCTGATCAGGAGTTGGGAGGTTTGGGGGGAACCCAGGCC